>NC_073379.1:12719403-13077244 GCF_028641065.1 Leucoraja erinaceus
GCAAAAAGAAGACGTACGCAAAAAGACGACGTACGCAAAAAGACGACGTACGCAAAAAGACGACGTACGCAAAAAGACGACGTACGCAAAAAGACGACGTACGCAAAAAAGACGACGACGTACGCAAAAAGACGACGTACGCAAAAAGACGACGTACGCAAAAAAGACGACGTACGCAAAAAGACGACGTACGCAAAAAAGACGACGTACGCAAAAAAAGACGACGTACGCAAAAAAGACGACGTACGCAAAAACAAAAAAAGACGACGTACGCAAAAAAGACGACGTACGCAAAAAGACGACGTACGCAAAAAAGACGACGTACGCAAAAAGACGACGTACGCAAAAAGACGACGTACGCAAAAAGACGACGTACGCAAAAAGACGACGTACGCAAAAAAAAACGACGTACGCAAAAAGACGACGTACGCAAAAACGACGTACGCACGACGTACGCAAAAAAGACGACGTACGCAAAAAGACGACGTACGCAAAAAGACGACGTACGCAAAAAAAGACGACGTACGCAAAAAGACGACGTACGCAAAAAGACGACGTACGCAAAAAGACGCGTACGCAAAAAGACGACGTACGCAAAAAAGACGAAACGCAAAAAGACGACGTACGCAAAAAAGACGACGTACGCAAAAAGACACGACGTACGCAAAAAAACGACGTACGCAAAAAAAGACGACGTACGCAAAAAAGACGACGTACGCAAAAAGACGACGTACGCAAAAAAAGACGACGTACGCAAAAAGACGACGTACGCAAAAAAAAGACGTACGCAAAAAGAAACGCAAAAAGACGACGATCGCAAAAAGACGACGGACGTAAAAAGACGACATACGCAAAAAGACGACGTACGCAAAAAGACGACGTACGCAAAAAGACGACGTACGCAAAAAGACGACGTACGCAAAAAAAGACGACGTACGCAAAAAACGACGTACGCAAAAAGACGACGTACGCAAAAAAGACGACGTACGCAAAAGAGACGACGTACGCAAAAAAGACGACGTACGCAAAAAGACGACGTACGCAAAAAAAGACGACGTACGCAAAAAGACGACGTACGCAAAAAGACGACGTACGCAAAAAGACGACGTACGCAAAAAGACGACGTACGCAAAAAAGACGACGTACGCAAAAAAAGACGCCGTACGAAAAAAAGACGACGTACGCAAAAAAAACGACGTACGCAAAAAGACGACGTACGCAAAAAGACGACGTACGCAAAAAGACGACGACGTACGCAAAAAACGACGTACGCAAAAAGACGACGTACGCAAAAAAAAAACGACGTACGCAAAAAGACGACGTACGCAAAAAGACGACGTACGCAAAAAGACGACGTACGCAAAAAAGACGACGTACGCAAAAAAGACGACGTACGAAAAAAGACGACGTACGCAAAAAGACGACGTACGCAAAAAGACGACGTACGCAAAAAGACGACGTACGCAAAAAGACGACGTACGCAAAAAAGACGACGTACGCAAAAAGACGACGTACGCAAAAAGACGACGTACGCAAAAAGACGACGTACGCAAAAAAAGACGACGTACGCAAAAAGACGACGTACGCAAAAAGACGACGTACGCAAAAAAACGACGTACGCAAAAAGAGGCCGAACGCAAAAAGACGGCGTACGGAAAAAGACGACGAACACAAAAAGACGACGAACGCAAAAAGACGACGAACGCAAAAAGACGACCTACGCAACAAGACGACGTACGCAAAAAGAAGACGTACGCAAAAAGACGACGAACGCAAAAAGACGACGTACGCAAAAAGACGACGAAAAAAAAAGACGACGAACGCAAAAAGACGACGAACGCAAAAAGACGAAGAAAAAGACGACGTACGCAAAAAGAAGACGTACGCAAAAAGACGACGTACGCAAAAAGACGACGTACGCAAAAAGACGACGTACGCAAAAAGACGACGTACGCAAAAAGACGACGTACGCAAAAAGACGACGACGTACGCAAAAAGACGACGTACGCAAAAAGACGACGTACGCAAAAAAGACGACGTACGCAAAAAAGACGACGTACGCAAAAAGACGACGTACGCAAAAAGACGACGTACGCAAAAGACGACGTACTCAAAAAGACGACGTACGCAAAAAGACGACGTACGTACGCAAAAAAAGACGACGTACGCAAAAAGACGACGTACGCAAAAAAAACCCCGCAAACGCAAAAAGACGACGTACGCAAAAAGACGACGTACGCAAAAAGATGACGTACGCAAAAAGACGACGAACGCAAAAAGACGACGAACGAAAAAAGACGACGTAGGCAAAAAGACGACGAACGCAAAAAGGCGACGAACGCAAAAAGACGACGTACGCAAAAAGACGACGTACGCAAAAAGACGACGACGTACGCAAAAAGACACGACGTACGCAAAAAGACGACGTACGCAAAAAGACGACGTACGCAAAAAGACGACGTATGCAAAAAGACGACGTACGCAAAAAGACGACGTACGCAAAAAAGCGACGTACGCAAAAAGACGACGTACGCAAAAAAACGACGTACGCAAAAAGACGACGTACGCAAAAAAGACGACGTACGCAAAAAGACGACGTACGCAAAAAGACGACGTACGCAAAAAGGCGACGTACGCAAAAAGACGACGTACGCAAAAAGACGACGGACCCAAAACGGCGACGTACGCAAAAAGACGACGACGCAAAAAACGACGTACGCAAAAAGACGACGTACGCAAAAAGACGACGTACGCAAAAAAGACGACGTACGCAAAAAGACGACGTACGCAAAAAGACGACGTAACGCAAAAAGACGACGTACGCAAAAAAAAACGACGTACGCAAAAAAGACGACGTACGAAAAAAGACGACGTACGAAAAAAGACGACGTACGCAAAAAGATGACGTACGCAAAAAGACGACGTACGCAAAAAAACGACGTACGTACGCAAAAAGACGACGTACGCAAAAAGACGACGTACGTAAAAAGACGCGTACGCAAAAAGACGACGTACGCAAAAAGATGACGTACGCAAAAGACGACGTACGCAAAAGACGACGTACGCAAAAAAAGACGACGTACGCAAAAAAAAGACGACGTACGCAAAAAAGACGACGTACGCAAAAAAAAAACGACGACGTACGCAAAAAGACGACGTACACAAAAAAGACGACGTACGCAAAAAAGACGACGTACGCAAAAAGACGACGTACGCAAAAAGACGACGGAAGCAAAAAGACGACGTAAGAAAAAAGACGACGTACACAAATAAACACACGAAAACGCAAAAAAACGACGTACGCAAAAAACGACGTACGCAAAAAGACGACGTACGCAAAAAGACGACGTACGCAAAAGACGCACGTAACGCAAAAAAAAAGACGACGTACGCAAAAAGACGACGTACGACGAAAAAGACGACGTACGCAAAAGACGACGTACGCAAAAAGACGACGTACGCAAAAAGACGACGTACGCAAAAAAGACGACGTACGCAAAAAAGACGACGTACGCAAAAGACGACGTACGCAAAAAGACGACGTACGCAAAAAACGACGTACGTACGCAAAAAGACGACGTACGCAAAAAGACGACGTACGCAATAAGACGACGTACGCAAAAAGACGACGTACGCAAAAAGACGACGTACGCAAAAAGACGACGTACGCAATAAGACGACGTACGCAAAAAGACGACGACGTACGCAAAAAGACGACGTACGCAAAAAAACGACGTACGCAAAAAAAAGACGACGTACGCAAAAAGACGACGTACGCAAAAAAGACGACGTACGCAAAAAAGACGACGTACGCAAAAAGACGACGTACGCAAAAAGACGACGTACGCAAAAAAGACGACGTACGCAAAAAGACGACGTACGAAAAAAGACGACGTACGAAAAAAGACGACGTACGCAAAAAGACGACGTACGCAAAAAGACGACGTACGCAAAAAGACGACGTACGCAAAAAAGACGACGTACGCAAAAAAAAGACGACGTACGCAAAAAGACGACGTACACAAAAAGACGACGAACGCAAAAAGACAACGTACGCAAAAAAACACGTGCAAACGCAAAAAGAACGACGTCCGCAAAAAGACAACGTACGCAAAAAGACGACGTACGCAAAAAGACGACGTACGCAAATAGACGACGTACGCAAAAAGACGACGTACGCAAAAAGACGACGTACGCAAAAAGACGACGTACGCAAAAAGACGACGTACGCAAAAAGACGACGTACGCAAAAAGACGACGTACGCAAAAAGACGACGACGAACGCAAAAAGACGACGTACGCAAAAAAACGACGTCAACACAAAAAGACGACCTAAGCAAAACGACGACGTACACAAAAAGACGACGTACGCAAAAAGACGACGTACGCAAAAAGACGACGTACGCAAAAAGACGACGTACGCAAAAAGACGACGTACGCAAAAAAACGACGACGTACGCAAAAAAACGACGTACGCAAAAAAACGACGTACGCAAAAAGACGACGTACGCAAAAAAACACGACGTACGCAAAAAGACGACGTACGCAAAAAGACGACGTACGCAAAAAGACGACGTACGCAAAAAGACGACGTACGCAAAAAAAGACGACGACGTACGCAAAAAAACGACGTACGCAAAAAAAAAACGAAGACGTACGCAAAAAGACGACGTACGCAAAAAGACGACGTACGCAAAAAGACGACGTACGCAAAAAACGACGACGTACGCAAAAAAAACGACGTAAGCAAAAAGACGACGTACGCAAAAAGACGACGTACGCAAAAAGACGACGTACGCAAAAAGACGACGTACGCAAACGCACGTACAAAAACGACGTACGCAAAAAACGACGTACGCAAAAAAGACGACGACGCACGCAAAAAGACGACGTAAGAAAGAAGACGAAGGACGCAAAAAGACGACGTACGCAAAAAGACGACGTACGCAAAAAGACGACGTACGCAAAAAGACGACGTACGCAAAAAGACGACGAACGCAAAAAGACGACGAACGCAAAAAGACGACGTACGCAAAAAGACGACGAACGCAAAAAGACGACGTACGCAAAAAGACGACGACGCAAAAAGACGACGTACGCAAAAAGACGACCTACGCAAAAAGACGAACCACGCAAAAAAACGACGTACGCAAAAAGACGACGTACGCAAAAAGACGACGTACGCAAAAAAAGACGACGTACGCAAAAAAGACGTACGTACGCGAAAAAAAGACGACGTACGCAAAAAGACGACGTACGCAAAAAGACGACGTACGCAAAAAGACGACGTACGCAAAAAGACGACGTACGCAAAAAGACGACGTACGCAAAAAGACGACGTACGCAAAAAGACGACGTACGCAAAAAGACGACGTACGCAAAAAGACGACGTACGTACGCAAAAAGACGACGAACGCAAAAAGACGACGTACGCAAAAAGACGACGTACGCAAAAAGACGACGTACGCAAAAGGACGACGTACGCAAAAGGACGACGTACGCAAAAAGACGACGTACGCAAAAAGACGACGTACGCAAAAGGACGACGTACGCAAAAGGACGACGTACGCAAAAGGACGACGTACGCAAAAAAGACGACGTACGCAAAAAAACGACGTACGCAAAAAAGACGAACTACGCAAAAAGACGACGCAAAAAGACGCAAAAAGACGACGAACGAAAAAAGAGGACGTACGAAAAAACGACGACGTACGCAAAAAGAAGAACGTACGAAAAAAGACGATGTACGCAAAAAGACGACGTACGCAAAAGGACAACGCACGTAAAAAGACAAACTCAAAAAGATGCTGAACGCAAAAAGACGACGCAAAAAGAAGACTAACACAATAAGACGACGAACACAAAAAGACGACGGACGAAAAAAGACAACGAACGGAATAAGACGACGAACGCATAAAGACGACGAACGCATAAAGACGATGAACGCATAAAGACGACGTACGCAAAAAGACGACGTACGCAAAAAAGACGACGTACGCAAAAAGACGACGTACGCAAAAAGACGACGTACGCAAAAAGACGACGTACGCAAAAAAGACGACGTACGCAAAAAGACGACGTACGCAAAAAGACGACGTACGCAAAAAAAGACGACGTACGCAAAAACGACGACGTCGCACGCAAAAAACGACGTACGCAAAAAAGACGACGTACGCAAAAAGACGACGTACGCAAAAAAAAAACGACGACGTACGCAAAAAACGACGACGTACGCAAAAAGACGACGTACGTACGCAAAAAAACGACGAACGTACGCAAAAAAAAACGACGTACGCAAAAAGACGACGTACGCAAAAAAACGACGACGTACGCAAAAAGACGACGTACGCAAAAACGACGACGTACGCAAAAAGACGACGTACGCAAAAAGACGACGTACAAAAAAACGACGTACGCAAAAAGACGTACGTACGCAAAAAGACGACGTACGCAAAAGGACAACGCACGTAAAAAGACAAACTCAAACAGATGCTGAAAGCAAAAAGACGACGCAAAAAAACGACGTACGCAAAAAGACGACGTACGCAAAAAAAGACGACGTACGCAAAAAGACGACGTACGCAAAAAGACGACGTACGCAAAAAGACGACGTACGCAAAAAGACGACGTACGCAAAAAGACGACGTACGCAAAAACACGACGTACGCCAAAAACCCACGCAAACGCAAAAAGACGATGTACGCAAAAAGACGGTGTACGCAAAAAGACGACGTACGCAAAAAGACGACGTACGCAAAAAGACGACGTACGCAAAAAAACGACGAACGCAAAAAAACGACGTACGCAAAAAAAGACGACGTACGCGCAAAAAGACGACGTACGCAAAAAGACGACGTACGCAAAAAGACGACGTACGCAAAAAGACGACGTACGCAAAAAAAGACGACGTACGCAAAAAGACGACGTACGCAAAAAGACTCCGTACGAAAAAAGCCGACGTCCGCAAACAGACGCCGTACGCAAAAAAACACGACGTACGCAAAAAGACGACGTACGCAAAAAGACGACGTACGCAAAAAGACGACGTACGCAAAAAGACGACGTACGCAAAAAAACACACGCGAACGCAAAAAGACGACGTACGCAAAAAGACGACGTACGCAAAAACGACGACGTACGCAAAAAAAAGACGACGTACGCAAAAAGACGACGTACGCAAAAAGACGACGTACGCAAAAAGACGACGCGTAAACGACGTAAAAAAAAAGACGACGTACGCAAAAAACGACGTACGTACGCAAAAAGACGACGTACGCAAAAAAACGACGTACGCACGCAAAAAACGACGTACGCAAAAAGACGACGTACGCAAAAAGACGACGTACGCAAAAAGACGACGTACGTACGCAAAAAGACGACGTACGCAAAAAAACGACGCAAAAAGACGAAGAACACAATAAGACGACGAACGCAAAAAGACGACGGACGCAAAAAGACAACGAACGAAATAAGATGACGAACGCATAAAGACGACGAACGCAGAAAGACGACGAACGCATAAAGACGACGTACGCAAAAAGACGACGTACGCAAAAAACGACGGTACGCAAAAAAGACGACGTACGCAAAAACGACGACGTACGCAAAAAGACGACGACGACGTACGACGCAAAAAAGACGACGTACGCAAAAAAGACGACGTACGCAAAAAGACGACGTACGCAAAAAGACGACGTACGCAAAAAAGACGACGTACGCAAAAAGACGACGTACGCAAAAGAAGACGACACGTAAGCGCAAAAAAAAACGACGCAAAAAAAAAGACGACGTACGCAAAAAGACGACGTACGCAAAAAGACGACGTACGCAAAAAGACGACGTACGCAAAAAGACGACGTACGCAAAAAGACGACGAACGCAAAAAAGACGACGAACGCAACAAGACGACGACACCACAAAGACGACGTACGCAAAAAGACGACGTACGCAAAAAGACGACGTACGCAAAAAGACGACGTACGCAAAAAGACGACGTACGCAAAAAGACGACGTACGCAAAAAAACGTACGACGTACGCGCAAAAAGACGACGTACGCAAAAAAAGACGACGTACGCAAAAAGACGACGTACGCAAAAAGACGACGTACGCAAAAAGACGACGTACGCAAAAAGACGACGTACGCAAAAAAGACGACGTACGCAAAAAAGACGACGTACGCAAAAAGACGACGTACGCAAAAAAGACGACGTACGCAAAAAAAGACGTACGTACGCAAAAAACGACGTACGCAAAAAGACGACGACGTACGCAAAAAACGACGTACGCAAAAAAGACGACGTACGCAAAAAAAAGACGACGTACGCAAAAAAACGACGTACGCAAAAAGACGACGTACGCAAAAAGACGACGTACGCAAAAAGACGACGTACGCAAAAAGACGACGTACGCAAAAAAAACGACGTACGCAAAAAAACGACGACGTACGCAAAAAAACGACGTACGTACGCAAAAAGACGTACGTACGCGTACGCAAAAGACGACGTACGCAAAAAGACGACGTACGCAAAAAGACGACGTACGCAAAAAAAAGACGACGTACGCAAAAAAAGACGACGTACGCAAAAAGACGACGTACGCAAAAAAACGACGACGTACGCAAAAAGACGACGTACGCAAAAAGACGACGTACGCAAAAAAACGACGTACGCAAAAGACGACGTACGCAAAAAGACGACGACGTACGCAAAAAACGACGACGTACGCAAAAAGACGACGTACGCAAAAAGACGACGTACGCAAAAAAAGACGACGTACGCAAAAAAAGACGACGTACGCAAAAAAAACGACGTACGCAAAAAAAGACGACGTACGCAAAAAAACGACGACGTACGCAAAAAGACGACGCGTACGCAAAAAGACGACGTACGCAAAAAGACGACGTACGCAAAAAGACGACGTACGCAAAAAAGACGACGTACGCAAAAAGACGACGTACGCAAAAAGACGACGTACGCAAAAAGACGACGTAAGCAAAAAGACGACGTAAGCAAAAAGACGACGTACGCAAAAAACGACGTACGCAAAAAGACGACGTACGCAAAAAGACGACGTACGCAAAAAGACGACGTACGCAAAAAAACGACGTACGCAAAAAGACGACGTACGCAAAAAGACGACGTACGCAAAAAGTCGACGTACGCAAAAAGACACCGTACGCAAAAAGACAACGTACGCAAAAAGACGACGTACGCAAAAAGAAGACGTACGCAAAAAAACGACGTACGCAAAAAGACGACGTACGCAAAAAACGACGTACGCAAAAAGACGACGTACGCAAAAAGACGACGTACGCAAAAAGACGACGTACGCAAAAAAACGACGACGTACGCAAAAAGACGACGTACGCAAAAAAAAAGACGACGTACGCAAAAACGACGACGTACGCGCAAAAGACGACGTACGCGCAAAAACGACGTACGCAAAAAGACGACGTACGCAAAAAGACGACGTGCGCAAAAAGACGACGTACGCAAAAAGACGACGACGTACGCAAAAAGACGCCGTTCACAAAAAGACGACGTGCACAAAAAGAGGACGTACGAAAAAAGACGACGTACGCAAAAAAAACGACGTACGCAAAAAAGACGACGTACGCAAAAAGACGACGTACGCAAAAAGACGACGTACGCAAAAAGACGACGAACGTACGCAAAAAGACGACGTACGCAAAAAGACGACGTACGCAAAAAGACGACGTACGCAAAAAGACGACGTACGCAAAAAGACGACGAACGCAAAAAGACGCCGTACGCAAAAAGACGACGTACGCAAAAAGACGCCGTACGCAAAAAGCCGACGAACGCAAAAAGACGCCGAACGCAAAAAGACGACGAACGCAAAAAGACGACGAACGCAAAAAGACGACGACGTACGCAAAAAACGACGTACGCAAAAAGACGACGTACGCAAAAAGACGACGTACGCAAAAAAACACGACGTACGCAAAAAGGCGATGAACGCAAAGAAAGACGACGTACGCAAAAAGACGACGTACGCAAAAAAACGACGTACGCAAAAAGACGACGTACGCAAAAAAACGACGTACGCAAAAAGATGACCAACGACGACGTACTCAATGAAGAAGATGAAAGCAAAAAGACGACGACGTACGCAAAAAGACGACGTACGCAAAAAGACGACGTACGCAAAAAGACGACGTACGCAAAAAGACGACGTACGCAAAAAGACGACGAACGCAAAAAGACGACGCACGCAAAAAGACGACGTACGCAAAAAGAGGACGCCGAACGCAAAAAGACGACGTACGCAAAAAGACGACGAACGCAAAAAGACGACGAACGCAAAAAGACGACGTACGCAAAAAGACGACGTACGCAAAAAGACGACGAACGCAAAAAGACGACGTACGCAAAAACGACGTACGCAAAAAAACGACGAACGAAAAAAAACGACGCACGCAAAAAGACGACGCACACAAAAAAAAGACGAACGAAAAAAACACACGAAAAAAGAAAAAGACGACGTACGAAAAAAGACGACGTACGAAAAAAAAACACCACAGACGCAAAAAGACGACGTACGCAAAAAGACGACGTACGCAAAAAGACGACGACGTACGCAAAAAGACGACGTACGAAAAAAGACGACTTACGCAAAAAGACGACGTACGCAAAAAGACGACGTACGCAAAAAAACGACGACGTACGCAAAAACGACGTACGCAAAAAGACGACGTACGCAAAAAGACGACGTACGCAAAAAGACGACGTACGCAAAAAGACGACGTACGCAAAAAAGACGACGTACGCAAAAAGACGACGTACGCAAAAAAGACGACGTACGCAAAAAAGACGACGTACGCAAAAAGACGACGTACGCAAAAAGACGACGTACGCAAAAAACGGCCGTACGCAAAAAGAGGCCGTACGCAAAAAGACGCCGTACGCAAAAAGACGGCGTACGCAAAAAGACGACGTACGCAGAAAGACGACGTACGCAAAAAGACGACGTACGCAAAAAGACGACGTACTGAAAAAGACGACGTACTGAAAAAGACGACGTACGCAAAAAGACGACGTACTCAAAAAGACGACGTACGCAAAAAGACGACGTACGCAAAAAGACGACATACGCCAAAAAACGACGTACGCAAAAAAACGACGTACGCAAAAAAGACGACGTACGCAAAAAGACGACGTACGCAAAAAGACGACGTACGCAAAAAAGACGACGTACGCAAAAAGACGACGTACGCAAAAAAACGACGTACGCAAAAAAACGACGTACGCAAAAAGACGCGACGTACGCAAAAAAACGACGTACGTACGCAAAAAGACGACGTACGCAAAAAGACGACGTACGCAAAAAAAACGACGTACGCAAAAAAGACGACGTACGCAAAAAAGACGACGTACGCAAAAAGACGACGTACGCAAAAAAAGACGACGTACGCAAAAAGACGACGTACGCAAAAAAAAACGACGTACGCAAAACGCAAAAAGACGACGTACGCAAAAAGACGACGTACGCAAAAAGACGACGTACGCAAAAAAAGACGACGTACGCAAAAAGACGACGTACGCAAAAAGACGACGTACGAAAAAAGACGACGCACGCAAAAAGACGACGCACGCAAAAAGACGACGTACGCAAAAAGACGACGTACGCAAAAAGACGACGTACGCAAAAAGACGACGCACGCAAAAAGACGACGCATACGCAAAAAAGACGCAAACGCAAAAAGACGACGTACACAAAAAGACGACGTACGCAAAAAAACGACGTACGCAAAAGACGACGTACGCAAAAAGACGACGACGTACGCAAAAAGACGACGTACGCAAAAAGACGACGTACGCAAAAAAGACGACGTACGCAAAAAGACGACGTACGCAAAAAACGACGACGTACGCAAAAACGACGTACGCAAAAAACGACGACGTACGCAAAAAAAAGACGACGTACGCAAAAAAAGACGACGTACGCAAAAAAACGACGTACGCACGCAAAAAGACGACGTACGCAAAAAGACGACGTACGCAAAAAGACGACGTAAGCAAAAAGACGACGTACGCAAAAAGACGACGTACGCAAAAAGACGTACGCAATACGCAAAAAGACGACGTACGCAAAAAGACGACGTACGCAAAAAGACGACGACGTACGCAAAAAACGACGAAAAAGACGACGTAAAAAAAAGACGACGTACGCAAAAAGACGACGTACGCAAAAAAAAAGACGACGTACGCAAAAAGACGACGTACGCAAAAAAGACGACGTACGCAAAAAGACGACGTACGCAAAAAAAACGACGTACGCAAAAAGACGACGTACGCAAAAAGACGACGTACGCAAAAAGACGACGTACGCACGCAAACGAGACGACGTACGCAAAAAACGACGTACGCAAAAACGTACGCACGTACGCAAAAAAAACGACGTACGCAAAAAGACGACGTACGCAAAAAAGACGACGTACGCAAAAAGACGACGTACGCAAAAAAAACGACGTACGCAAAAAACGACGTACGCAAAAAAAACGACGTACGCAAAAAAACGACGACGTACGCAAAAAAGACGACGTACGCAAAAAGAGACGACGTACGCAAAAAGACGACGTACGCAAAAAACGACGCGACGTACGCAAAAAGACGACGTACGCAAAAAAGACGACGTACGCAAAAAAGACGACGTACGCAAAAAAGACGACGTACGCAAAAAAGACGACGTACGCAAAAAGACGACGTACGCAAAAAGACGACGTACGCAAAAAGACGACGTACGCAAAAAGACGACGTACGCAAAAAGACGACGTACGCAAAAAGACGACGTACGCAAAAGGACGACGTACGCAAAAGGACGACGTACGCAAAAGGACGACGTACGCAAAAGGACGACGTACGCAAAAAGACGACGTACGCAAAAAGACGACGCACGCAAAAAGACGACGTACGCAAAAAGACGACGTACGCAAAAAGACGACGTACGCAAAAAACGACGACGTACGCAAAAAAAAAGACGACGTACGCAAAAAAGACGACGTACGCAAAAAAAGACGACGTACGCAAAAAGACGACGTACGCAAAAAAAAAAAAAACGACGACGCAAAAAAAAAAAAAAAAACGCAAAAAGACGACGTACGCAAAAAAAGACGACGTACGCAAAAAAACGACGACGTACGCAAAAAGACGACGTACGCAAAAAAAGACGACGTACGCAAAAAGACGACGTACGCAAAAAAAGACGACGCAAAAAAAAGACGACGTACGCAAAAAAAGACGACGTACGCAAAAAGACGACGTACGCAAAAAACGACGACGTACGCAAAAAGACGACGTACGCAAAAAAAAGACGACGTACGCAAAAAAAAAGACGACGTACGCAAAAAAACGACGTACGCAAAAAGACGACGTACGCAAAAAAGACGACGTACGCAAAAAACGCAAAAAGACGACGTACGCAAAAAGACGACGTACGCAAAAAGACGACGTACGCAAAAAAAGACGACGTACGCAAAAAGACGACGTACGCAAAAAACGACGTACGCAAAAAGACGACGTACGCAAAAAGACGACGTACGCAAAAAAGACGACGTACGCAAACGCAAGACGACGTACGCAAAAAGAACGACGTACGCAAAAAAAGACGACGTACGCAAAAAGACGACGTACGCAAAAAGACGACGTACGCAAAAAGACGACGTACGCAAAAAGACGACGTACGCAAAAAAACGACGACGTACGCAAAAAGACGACGTACGCAAAAAGACGACGTACGCAAAAAGACGACGTACGCAAAAAGACGACGTACGCAAAAAAGACGACGTACGCAAAAAAAGACGACGTACGCAAAAAAGACGACGTACGCAAAAAGACGACGAACGCAAAAAGACGGCGAGCGCATAAAGACGACCTACGCAACAAGACGACGTACGCAAAAAGACGAGGAACGCATAAAGACGACGCACGCAAAAAGACGACGTACGCAAAAAGACGACGTACGCAAAAAGACGACGTACGCAAAAAGACGACGTACGCAAAAAGACGACGTACGCAAAAAGACGACGCACGCAAAAAGACGACGTACGCAAAAAGACGACGTACGCAAAAAGACGACGTACGCAAAAAGACGACGAAAAAGACGACGAAACGACGACGTACGCAAAAAGACGACGTACGCAAAAAGACGACGTACGCAAAAAGACGACGTACGCAAAAAGACGACGTACGCAAAAAAAGACGACGTACGCAAAAAGACGACGTACGCAAAAAAGACGACGTACGCAAAAAAGACGACGTACGCAAAAAAAGACGACGTACGCAAAAAAAGACGACGTACGCAAAAAGACGACGTACGCAAAAACGACGACGTACGCAAAAAAAGACGACGTACGCAAAAAAAGACGACGTACGCAAAAAGACGACGTACGCAAAAAAGACGACGTACGCAAAAAGACGACGAACGCAACAAGACGACGAAAGCAAAAAGACGAAGAACGCAAAAAGACGACAAAAGAAAAAAGACGACGTACGCAAAAACGACGACGTACGCAAAAAGACGACGTACGCAAAAAACGACGTACGCAAAAAGACGACGTACGCAAAAAAGACGACGTACGCAAAAAGACGACGTACGCAAAAGACGACGTACGCAAAAAAAAGACGACGTACGCAAAAAGACGACGTACGCAAAAACGACGTACGCAAAAAGACGACGTACGCAAAAAGACGACGTACGCAAAAAGACGACGTACGCAAAAAAACGACGTACGCAAAAAGACGACGTACGCAAAAAGACACGACGTACGCAAAAAAAGACGACGTACGCAAAAAGACGACGTACGCAAAAAGACGACGTACGCAAAAAGACGACGTACGCAAAAACGACGTACGCACGCAAAAAAAAAGACGACGTACGCAAAAAGACGACGTACGCAAAAAGACGACGTACGCAAAAAAAAACGACGTACGCAAAAAGACGACGTACGCAAAAAGACGACGTACGCAAAAAGACGACGTACGCAAAAAGACGACGTACGCAAAAAGACGACGACGCAAAAAGAAAAAAAGACGACGTACGCAAAAAACGACGACGCACGCAAAAAAAACGACGTACGCAAAAAAGACGACGTACGCAAAAAGACGACGTACGCAAAAAAGACGACGTACGCAAAAAAAGACGACGTACGCAAAAAGACGACGTACGCAAAAACGACGACGTACGCAAAAAAGACGACGTACGCAAAAAGACGACGTACGCAAAAGACGAAAAAAAAAGACGACGTACGCAAAAAGACGACGTACGCACGCAAAAAAGACGTACGCAAAAAAGACGACGTACGCAAAAAGACGACGTACGCAAAAAGACGACGTACGCAAAAAACGACGTACGCAAAAAGACGAAAAAAAAGACGACGTACGCAAAAAAACGACGTACGCAAAAACGACGACGTACGCAAAAAGACGACGTACGCAAAAAGACGACGTACGCAAAAAAACGACGACGTACGCAAAAAAGACGACGTACGCAAAAAGACGACGTACGCAAAAAGACGACGTACGCAAAAAAGACGACGTACGCAAAAAGACGACGTACGCAAAAAAACGACGTACGCAAAAAAGACGACGTACGCAAAAAAACGACGTACGCAAAAAGACGACGTACGCAAAAAGACGACGTACGCAAAAAGACGACGTACGCAAAAAGACGACGTACGCAAAAAGACGACGTACGCAAAAAGACGACGTACGCAATAAGACGACAAACGCAACAAGACGACGTACGCAAAAAGACGCCGTACGCAAAAAGACGACGTACGCAAAAAGACGACGACGTACGCAAAAAAACGACGACGTACGCAAAAAAAGACGACGTACGCAAAAAAGACGACGTACGCAAAAAAGACGACGTACGCAAAAAGACGACGTACGCAAAAAGACGACGTACGCAAAAAGACGACGTACGCAAAAAAGACGACGTACGCAAAAAGACGACGAACGCAAAAAGACGGAGTACGAAAAAAGACGACGTACGCAAAAAGACGACGTACGCAAAAAGACGACGTACGCAACAAGACGACGTACGCAAAAAAAGACGTACGCAAAAAGACGACGTACGCAAAAAGACGACGTACGCAAAAAACGAGACGACGTACGCAAAAAGACGACGTACGCAAAAAAAGCGACGTACGCAAAAAAACGACGACGTAAGACGCAAAAGAAAAACGACGACGTACGCAAAAAGACGACGTACGCAAAAAGACGACGTACGCAAAAAGACGACGTACGCAAAAAGAGGCCGAACGCAAAAAGACGCCGTACGGAAAAAGACGACGAACGCCGTCTGTTTGCGTACGCATAAAGACGCCTTACGCAAAAAGACGACGTACGCAAAAAGACGACGTACGCAAAAAGACGACGTACGCAAAAAGACGACGTACGCAAAAAGAAGACGTACGCAAAAAGACGACGTACGCAAAAAGACGACGTACGCAAAAAGACGACGTACGCAAAAAGACGCCGTACGCAAAAAGACGACGTACGCGCAAAGACGACGTACGCAAAAAAAACGACGTACGCAAAAAAGACGACGTACGCAAAAAGACGACGTACGCAAAAAGACGACGTACGCAAAAAAACGACGACGTACGCAAAAAAGACGACGTACGCAAAAAGACGACGTACGCAAAAAGACGACGTACGCAAAAAGACGACGTACGCAAAAAAAAGACGACGTACGCAAAAAGACGACGTACGCAAAAAAAGACGACGTACGCAAAAAGACGACGTACGCAAAAAAGACGACGTACGCAAAAAAGACGACGTACGCAAAAAAAGACGACGTACGCAAAAAGACGACGTACGCAAAAAGACGACGTACGCAAAAAGACGACGTACGCAAAAAGACGACGTACGCAAAAAGACGACGTACGCAAAAAAAAGACGACGTACGCAAAAAAAAGACGACGTACGCAAAAAGACGACGTACGCAAAAAACACACGCAAACGCAACAAGACGACGTACGCAAAAAGACGACATACTCAAAAAGACACACGTACGCAAAAAGACGACGTACGCAAAAAGACGACGTACGCAAAAAGACGACGTACGCAAAAAGACGACGTACGCAAAAAAGACGACGTACGCAAAAAAGACGACGTACGCAAAAAGACGACGTACGCAAAAAAAAAAACGTACGCAACGCAAAAAGACGACGTACGCAAAAAGACGACGTACGCAAAAAGACGACGTACGCAAAAAGACGACGTACGCAAAAAAAACGACGTACGCGCAAAAAAGACGACGTACGCAAAAAAGACGACGTACGCAAAAAGACGACGTACGCAAAAAAGACGACGACGTAAAACAAAAAGACGACGTACGCAAAAAGACGACGTACGCAAAAAGACGTACGCAAAAGTACGCGCGCGCAAAAAGTCCAGACGTACGCGCAAAAGACGACGTACGCAAAAAAGACGACGTACGCAAAAAGACTCGTACGCAAAAAGACGTACGCAAAAAGAAGACGACGTACGCAAAAAGACGACGTACGCAAAAAGACGACGTACGCAAAAAAGACGACGTACGCAAAAAAAGACGACGTACGCAAAAAGACGACGTACGCAAAAAGACGACGTACGCAAAAAGACGACGTACGCAAAAAGACGACGTACGCAAAAAACGACGCGTACGCAAAAAAGACGACGTACGCAAAAAAGACGACGTACGCAAAAAAAGACGACGTACGCAAAAAGACGACGTACGCAAAAAGACGACGTACGCAAAAAAGACGACGTACGCAAAAAAGACGACGTACGCAAAAAAGACGACGTACGCAAAAAAACGACGACGTACGCAAAAAGACGACGTACGCAAAAGACGACGACGTACGCAAAAAAAGACGACGTACGCAAAAAAAACGACGTACGTAAAAAAAGACGACGTACGCAAAAAGACGACGTACGCAAAAAGACGACGTACGCAAAAAAACGACGTACGCAAAAAGACGACGTACGCAAAAAGACGACGAACGCAAAAAGACGACGAACGCAAAAAGACGACGAACGCAAAAAGACGACGTACGCAAAAAGACGACGAACGCAAAAAGACGACGAACGCAAAAAGACGACGTACGCGTACGCAAAAAGACGGCGTACGCAAAAAGACGACGTACGCACCAAAATGACGTCCTTTTACGTACGTCGGTTTTCCGACGTACGCAAAAAAAAACGTTACGTACACAAAAACGACGAATGTCACTTGACGACAAAATGCTCCATTGACACGACGTACCATTTTGACGACGCGCAAAAACGTATGCCAGTTTTGCCGATGTTCCCATGTGTTTTGCAAAAAGACTGTGCAGCTGCATATGCGACAAATGAAGCTCCATTGACACTAGTGAACCATAAAGAAGAGGAGGCTGCAGCCAGTATGTGATGGGTGGAGCAAGGAGGCCAAGGGCGGCATGGTGGCGCAGCAGTAGAGACTGGTGGTGTGCCTCAAGGTTCGGTGCTGGGCCCGTTACTATTTGTCATTTACATCAATGATTTGGATGAGGACATACAGGGCAAGATTAGCAAGTTTGCTAATGATACAAAAGTTGTGAAGATGGTTGTGAAAGATTGCAGCAGGATCTGGATCGACTGGCCAGGTGGGCGGAGGAATGGTTGATGTTCTCCCTCCATCTCCCCCACCTGCACTCTTTTCCTCTCTTTCTTCCTTTCTCTCTCGTTCTTTCTCTCCCCCTCCCTCTCCTCTCTCCCTCTCTCTCTCTCTTTCTCCCTCTCTTTCCAGCACCTGCAGCTCTCAACTCTGACATTTATGCCTCATCTATCCTCAACTTCAGCATAACTCCTTGGGTATTTTATGATTGTCAAATGACAATGATTTTCCTGTTGTGGGGGTTTCTAATTTCAGTGGGACGGGAGCCAATGGTATATCATTGGTGAAATGATAGCATTTCAGGCTGTACAGAGGTCAGTCAGGTGCACTGGTTTGGATTACAAATGTAAGTATACGTTGCAGTTTGTCATGGGCTCACAACCTTCCCTGGATCAAATCAATTTCTTCTTTGATGTGTGCCTTAAATAGGCTGCTAATTGAACCAGCTTCAACATTCTGGTTAAGAATTGTACCGATGCCAGTGAGAGAGGTGAAGGAATGAATCAAATTAAATAGCTCACCCGATTCATTTCAAAATCGCTCCGATCCACATTAAAATGTATTCAAATAATAATCAGTATTAGGGTATAGAACACAGAGCAGTAAATGTGTAGAAAGACGCTGGTATTTACCGAATATAGACTCAAAGTGCTGGAATAACTCAGCGGGTCAGGCAGCAACTCTGGAGTAAAAGGATGCATGATGTTTTGGGTTGAGACCCTTCTTCAGACTGAGAGTCCAAAGTCTCTTTCAGTCTGAAGAAGGGTCCCGACCCAAAATATCACCCATCCTTTTACTCCAGAGATGCTGCCTGACCCGCTGAGTTACACCAGCACTTTGTGTCTATCTATAGAACAGTACAGCACAGGAACAGGCCCTTCAGCCCACAATGTTTGTGCCGAACATGATGCCAAGCTAAACTGATCTCATCTGCCTGTAAACATTCCATATCCCTCTATTCTCTGCACTTCCATGTGCCTGTCCTAAAGCCTCTTAAGTGGCACTATCATATCTATCGTAGTAGAACTCAACTTGAAATCAACAGAAAGAAAAGCCAGGAGAAATATTACACGAGTTGATGTCTTGCAATTGCCTGTTTTGTAAAGATCTAAGGTCATGAGATCGTAAGGTCATAAGGAATAGGAGTAGAATTAGGCCATTCAGCCCATCAAGTCTACCCCATCATTCAATCAAGGCTGATCTATCTCGCCCTCCTAATCCCATTCTGCTGCCATCTCCCCATAACCTCTGACACCTGTACTAATCAAGAATCTATGTATCTAAGATATTTAAAAACATCTAATTTTCTTGATTAGTGAGGATGTTAGGGATTATGGGGAGAAGGCAGGAGAATGTGGTTGCGAGGGAAAGATAGATCAGTCATGATTGAATAGCGGAGTAGACAATGGGCCGAATGGCATAATTCTGCTTCTAGATATAAATTTATGAAAAAAAAATCACTTTGTAGTTCACAAAAGTGTATTGCAATGAATAAATGTGTCTTTAAACTTTAGGTTAATGTCAAAATGAAATGTAAAACATGGGGTACAGACCACAAATGTGTTGAGATTCTGTTTAGTGTAGTTTAGTTCAGAGATACAGTGCAGGCCCTTCAGCCCACCGAGTCTGTACCGACCAATGATCCCCCGCACATTAGCACTATCCTACCCTTTTTACACTTATACCAAGCCAATGAACCTACAACCCTGTACGTTTTTGGAGTGTGGGAGGAAACCGAGGAACTCGGAGAAAACCAACGCAGGCCACGGGGAGAACGAACAAACTCCGTACAGACAGCGCCCGAAGATGGGATCGAACACAGATCTCTGCCACTGTAAGCGCTGTAAGGCAGCAACTCTACCGCTATGCCACCGTGCTGTCTCTTAAGCTGTTTACTGCCAAGGTTTTTTTCCGCTATTGGCCATAACTCGGGGGCGGCACTGAACAGGTTAAAAACCACCAGATCAGGCAGGGCACAGACAATGGGCTCCCACCTGCCATCTCGGGTAAAGAGTGGCAGATGCCTCTGTGGCCATCTGCATTCTCAGCTGCGGCAACAGGGGTGGGCGTTCCATTCTGAATGAGTTAATATCCCTGCTTTGAAAGCTATTTTCTTAGCGGCTTATGAACAAGGTATTGGATGTCACCTGATAGCTTTTGAACAAGAAACCCTCCAATGAGTGGGGACTTAGGTTGAAACCTAATCCCTGGTGGTCTAACACTGAAAAATGTCAGCTCTATAAATCATCGTGCCCTTTTAAAGGCATTGTACGGTCCTAATGTCTCTGATTGTGTGATATACAATATTCAAATCTCTGAGCAATTTATACAAACATAGAAACATAGAAAATAGGTGCAGGAGTAGGCCATTCGGCCCTTTGAGCCTGCACCGCCATTCAACATGATCATATCTGATCATCCTTGTAATTGACTGTTCGAACACCTACCTTACGGCCGACGTTACAAGGCTCTCTACACCCACACCTCCAGACTCGGGAACAGCTTCATTCCCAGAGCTATAGCTGCTCTGAACCGGCCCTGCTGAGTGCCCCCCAACCCCTTGGACTGTCTCCCTCGGATGTTCACGTCACACAGGCACATCTGCACTTTAGTCTGTTTTGACTGTTTTACCGTTTTAATGTTCTTTTTACAATCCATGTTCTCGGGGTGTTTAAATCTAAATTTTATTAGTTATTTAAGTTATGACATCGGATGGAAGCTGCATACCAAATCTCGTTGTGCTTATGTCCAATGACAATACAAGATATTATTATTGTTATTATTATCCAAAATCAGTACCTCGTTCCTGCTTTCTCCCCATGTCCCTTGATTCCTTTAGCCCTAAGAACTAAATCTAACTCTCTCTTGAATACATCCAGTGAATTGGCCCCCACTGTCTTCTGTGGCAGAGAATTACACAGATTCACAACTCTCTGGGTAAAAATGTTTTCTGGCACTGTGCCACTATTTTTTTACATGTAAACAGGTCCTTTGCCCAATTTCCACAGCGGCTATCAATCACCCGTTCAAACTAGTTCTATGTTATCTCACTTTTGCATCCACTCCCTGCATGCATAGAGGCAATTTACTGAGGCCAATCACCCTACAAACCCGCACCTCTTTGGGATGTGGAAGGAAACTGGAGCACCCAGAGGAGACCCACATGGTCACAGGGAGAACGTGAAAACTCCACACAGACAGCACCCGAGGTCTGGATTGAACCTGGGTCTCTGGCGCTATCAGGCAGCAGCTGCTCAGCACTGTGCCGCTTTGATAAGCCCAGTGTAGGTTTAGTTTAGTTTAGTTCATTGTCACGTGTACTGAAGTACAGCGAAAAGCTTTTGTTGTGTGCTAACCAGTCAACGGAAAGACTATACATGATTACAATCAAGCCATCCACTGTGTACAGATACAGGATAAAGGGAATAATGTAGGATGAAGTGCTGGATGAAGCTAGGGTTGCCAACTGTCCCCTATTAGCCGGGACATCCCGTTTTTTGGGCAAAATTGGTTTGTCCTGTAAGGCACTGCCCTTGTCTCGTATTTGACTGCTACTCCTTGGGTCGAGGGGACAGTCAGGTCGGAGCGCAGCGTCCGGCCTCGCTTCACCCTTCCCGACGTAGTGCAGCCCATGGAGTGTGCTGAGGTACAGGGACGACCTTCGGACCTTCGCTTACCGCCGACACCATCACCCCTCCTTCTCATGGCCGATCATCAGTTCATGAGTCGGACGGGGTGCCGGACTTTTAGGCAACTGCGGCCTGGGCCAAAACTCCTCACCTGGCCTGCCGGCTGGGCTTTGTGTGCTGTCCAGCACCCGGGCCAACTCATTATTCACCCAGTCGGTCAACGAATTGCCGTTGGGAATTTGTCCCGTATTTTGGCCTTTTGTCCCTTATTTGGGAGTGAGAAAGTTGGCAACCCTAGATGAAGCACGCCGGCTTCCAAGCTACCTCAGCAACGGCATCCTGCAGCAGCGTTTGCAGGTCTAACATGGACCTCCTATGTGCATCTTTTTCTGGTTTTCTGCACTTGCACAATTCTTTGCGATCTTTGCTTCACTGATTAGTAAGTGAAATACCACAAATGTGCACAAGAGGCCGCCAGATCACATTTATTTGTGTCTAAGATCAGGGTACACATGAACCATAAAACCTACAGGAAACAGGCCCTTCGGCCCACCGAGTCCATGCCGACCATCGATCGCCTGTGCATACTATCACAGTCGCCGGTGGTCGCCGAAGTGGGACAGGCCCTTAAGTCCCCCGCGGTGACGAATAAACTTGTTGAAGCAAGAACGGTGTGTTGGTTCAGTATATTTACTGAGGAAAGATCGAGGGAAGAAGGATCCAGTTTAACATTTTGGCCAAGACTGCGGGAAAATGGCCGCTGGGGTGAGTGATGTCTACCATTTTGTTGTCCTCCAGCTCCAAGCCCAATATGTAGTTAAATCATTGACGCTCAGTCTTTCTTGATCCCGACGAGATCCTTGGGTCGATCAACGAAGCCGTACACTGATAGAGATTACTAAAAAGGTCAGTACTGAGGGAATAAGAAAAGGTCAGTGCTGAGATAAAAGTACTGAGGGTCAGTGCTGAGATAAAATGTTTTTTAAATTTAAATGTCAGTACTGAGATAAAAAGGTCAGTACTGGGGTGAAAAGGTGTGAGCTGAGGTAAATTTGTTTAGAGGTCAGTACTGAGGGAAGAGGAGAATGGACCATGTCATAGGTGTGATGAGTGACCCTTATTCTCCATTACAGAGATTGTGTGAAATTTATCCCAAACGGACAAACGGGTTACGACAGTATTTAGGTTAGAAATCGTTAAAAAGAGAAAAGAAATAATTTGGAAAAAAGGACGTGGGAAAACGAATAAAGTGAAAGTCATGGTGTGGAAAAGATATTGTCATAATAATAATAATAATAAATTTTATTTATGGGCGCCTTTCAAGAGTCTCAAGGACACCTTACAAAAACTTAGCAGGTAGAGGAAAAACATGTAAGGGGAATGAAATAAATAGTAGAGACATGACTAGTACACAAAGCAAAGACAGAATTCAATTCAAAACACAATATGAGGCAATTAATGCACAGATGAAAAGGGAGGGGGACGTGGGGCCAAGGATAGGCAGAGGTGAAGAGATAGGTCTTGAGGCGGGACTGGAAGATGGTGAGGGACACGGAATTGCGTATCAGTTGGGGGAGTGAGTTCCAGAACCTGGGAGCTGCCCTGGAGA
Source organism: Leucoraja erinaceus (assembly GCF_028641065.1). Lineage (NCBI taxonomy): Eukaryota > Metazoa > Chordata > Chondrichthyes > Rajiformes > Rajidae > Leucoraja > Leucoraja erinaceus. The sequence goes on from NC_073379.1 coordinate 12,743,288, forward strand.
AGGCTCTGTTCCCAAAGCTGCGGAGGTTGGACTTGTGGATGGAGAGGAGACCGGCTGATGTGGATCTGAGGGACCATGAGGGTTGGTAGGGGGAGAGGAGGTCAGTGAGATATGGGGGGGCCAGATGGTGGAGGACTTGGTAGGTGAGGATCAGGATTTTGTAGGTGATCCGGTGGGAGATGGGAAGCCAGTGAAGTTGTTTGAGGACTGGAGTGATGTGATGCCAGGATTTGGTGTGGGTGATGAGTCGGGCGGCTGCGTTCTGGATCAGTTGGAGTCGGTTGATGTAGGTGGAGCTGATGCCAAGGAGAAGTGAGTTGCAATAATCCAGTCAGGAGGAGATGAAGGCATGGATGAGTCTTTCAGCAGCGGGAGGTTTGAGAGAGGGTCTGAGTTTGGCGATGTTGCGGAGATGAAAGAAGGAGGTTTTAATGACATGGCGGATGTGAGGCTCAAGGGAGAGGGTGGAATCAAAGATCATGCCAAGGTTGAGGGCCTGGGGAGATGGGGAGACAGTGGTGCCGTCGATGGTGAGAGTGGGGTTATTGATTTTGCTGCGTGTGGCTTTGGAGCCTATGAGGAGGAATTCTGTCTTATCGCTGTTGAGTTTGAGGAAGTTATGTTGCATCCAGGTTTTTATAGCTGACAAACAGGAGTTGATATGGGAGAGGAGGGGGTTGTGGGGGGATTTGGTGCCGAGGTAGATCTGGGTGTCATCGGCGTAACAGTGGAAGTCCAGGTTGAAGTGGCGGAGTATCTGACCAAGGGGGAGGATGTAGATGATGAAGAGGAGGGGGCCGAGTACGGAGCCTTGGGGAACGCCTTGAGTGACTGTGGCTGTAGCAGAGGTGTGGTTGTGGAGAGAGATGAAGTGGGATCTGTTGGAAAGATAGGAACGGAGCCAGCTGAGTGCAGAGCCTTCAATGCCGAGGTCTTTGAGTCTGGTGAGCAGGATGTTATGGTTCACTGTATCGAAGGCTGTGCTCAGGTCGAGGAGGATGAGGATGTTGAGGGAACCAGTGTCAGCAGAGGTGAGGAGGTCATTGAGGACTTTGAGGAGAGTAGTTTCTGTGCTATGGAGGGGGCAAAAGCCAGATTGGAGGGGTTCAAGTAGGTTATACGCAGGAGGTGGGAATGAAGTTGCAACGCAACGATACGCTCCAGGGTTTTTGAAAGAAAGGGAAGGTTTGAGATTGGGCGGTAGTTAATGAGAGAGGAGTGATCAAGACCAGGTTTCTTTAAGCTTGGTGTGACAGCAGCAGTTTTGAAAGCGGAGGGGACAATTCCTTGGGACAATGAGGAGTTGAAGAGATTAGTGAGGTAGGGGCAGAGAACGGGGAGGCAGGACTTCAGCAGGGGAGTGGGGAGAGGGTTGAGGGAGCAGGTAGCGGGTTTGGAAGAGCTGATGAGTTTGGAGATTTCAGTAGGGGTGACCAGGTCAAACTGGGAGAGGAAGCAGTGTGGAGGAGGGGTAAGGAGGTCAGCGGAGATGTTGAAAGGAGGGGCCTTGGTAGGTGGTGGAGTAGATGCTGGGGAGTCGGGTACAGGGGATAAAGATTGATAGATGGTGCTGATTTTATCAGCGAAAAAGTGGAGGAATGAGTTGCAGAGATCCGCAGTAGAGGTAGGGAGAGTGTTGGCTCGAGGCTTGAGGAGTTTGCCCACTATGGAGAAGAGGGTTCTGTGGTTTAGGCAGGGATCGGTGAATATGGAGGAGAGGTAAGCATAGCCCTGTCCCACAGTACAAGTTCATTCAATTGCTCTCCCGAGTTTTAAAAAATCAAACTCGTGGTAAGCACGTAGAATGAACGTAGCGGGTACGTCGGAGCCCGGGGACGTCTCTTATCGGACCGTGACGGGAAACGCGGTAAGCTCGGGAAGACTCGTGAAGATTTTTCAACATGTTGAAAAATGTCCACGAGAGCCCCGAGTACCTACGAGCCATAAATCTCCGAGTTTGAATCAGGGCAAACTCGGGAGAACTCTTTGAATTAACTCATACAGTGGGACAGGGCTTTCAGGATGAAAAGTATGTCGTCGCTGTCTGGTTGGTAGGAGAATGCTGCAAAATTAGGTATATGTTTAATGGAAGGAGGATCCTGCAAGGGAGTGGAAGAGTTAAAAACGGGATGTGCAGAGGCGAAGAGAACCCAACAGGAAGTAGAGAGAATGGAGGAAACTAGAAGGGAAGAACTGCGTAGTTCAATGGTTGGTACAGCTTTAACAGAGGAAGACGAGGAGGAAGACGATTGGCAGACCACCCGTCCCCACCCAACGACCCCACAACAGCCCCCTTCCTCCTTATCGCAATATTTGCTCAACAACGTTCCAACTACAGAACCGTATTGAGATGTACCGACCCGGTGGCGACGAGCACCAGAATTAACGAAATGCCACCACCCTCTTCCCGTAAAAACATATCAAAAAATCGAAAAGAGGGTAGATCGCACAAATCCAAGCCCAGCAAACCCCAACCGGTCCAAATCGTCCAGGACATCCGAGGAGTTGGATGATTCGGAATCTTCCTCTGGTTCAACCAAGGAGTCGGAGCATTCATCTGGACCAAAGGGAATTGGATGAGGTAACTGAACCAGCAACAAAGACGAGGAAGATGGCTCGACAGTTCCCAGCCAGGCATATGCCTAACCCCGATGCCACGCAAGTAGCACAGCACCCCCTCACAGAAGTATACCACCAGTGGAAGCCCTGTGAGACGATGGCTATAGTAGCAGGCATGCCCAATAGAGAGAAGTTCACCGACTTGCTCCAAACCACTATCGCAGTCTATGAAGCAGACTCTAGAGACCGATGGTCCATAACTCACCAGACCCTTAGCCAACTGAGCACTCTAGATTCACAGACCACATAGGACACCAGACAACCAATCCCCAGCCCGCAAAAATGCCATCCTAACGGCCTTGGCTGCTGCCTTGCGCAAACCAATAAGCATGGCTACGGTCCTGGAAACCAAACATAAAAAAAGGAGAGGGGGCTGAAGAATTCCTGGAGCGCTTTTGTGAAGTTTAAGGGAAACAATCGGGTGATGCAGCCTATAATGCAGGGAACACCTCCCCACAATTTTGTGCCATTTTGTTCCAAGCCCTCACTCCATTAGTGGCTAACGCCATCCGGATCAATAATATGAACTGGGTGGATAACAGCCGCCCGCAGGTGGAACGAGCAGTAAAATACTTTTGGAATGAATGAGTTGCTGCTAGACTAAAAACTGAATATGTGATCAGAAAGAATGAACAAGCTCACCCCTTAAGGAAACCAGACCCCATAGGATACCAGATGGAACCGGAGTTCTGCATACCCGGGTCGATGCCAAGGGAAGGGGATATCAGACTCACAGAAATGGACTACCATAAATCCAGCCACCTGTTTACAAAACCAACCTCAGGCCCTTGACTCCTGCGAACACGACCGCTGTTTCCAAGTAAGCAAGAGACTTCCGCATGCCCTGATCTTACGGACCAACCGCTGCAAGGCTCTGACCTTACCCTATATGTCGATGGCAGTTTTTCTTATACAGAAGAGGGACATCGCACTTCCGGCTATGCTATCGTTACTCAGGACGGTGCATTTGATAAGGTCCCACATAGCAGATTAGTGGGCAAAATTAGGGCACATAGTATTGGGGGTAGAGTGCTGACATGGATAGCAAATTGGTTGGCAGACAGGAAACAAAGAGTGGGGATAAACGGGTCCCTTTCAGAATGGCAGGCAGTGACTAGTGGGGTACCGCAAGGCTCGGTGCTGGGACCGCAGCTATTTACAATATACATCAATGATTTAGATGAAGGGATTCAAAGTAACATTAGCAAATTTGCAGATGACACACAGCTGGGTGGCAGTGTGAACTGTGAGGAGGATGATATGAGAATGCAGGGTGACTTGGACAGGTTGGGTGAGTGGACAGATGCATGGCAGATGCAGTTTAATGTGGATAAATGTGAGATTATCCACTTTGGTAGCAAAAACAGGAAGGCAGATTATTATCTAAATGGTGTCAAGTTGGGAAAAGGGGAAGTGCAACGGGATCTGGGGGGTCCTTGTTGATCAGTCAATGAAAGTAAGCATGCAGGTACAGCAGGCAGTGAAGTAAGCGAATGGTATGTTGGCCTTTATAACAAGAGTTGAGTATAGGAGCAGTCGTACAGAGCCCTAGTGAGACCACACCTGGAGTATTGTGTGCAGTTTTGGTCCCCTAATTTGAGGAAGGACATTTTTGCTATTGAGGGAGTGCAGTGTAGGTTTACAAGGTTAATTCTCGGGATGGCGGGACTGTCATATGCTGAGAGAATGGAGCAGCTGGGCTTATATACTCTGGACTAAGAAGGATGAGAGGGATTCTTATTGAAACATATAAGATTATTAAGGGCTTGGATGCGCTAGAGGCAGAAAACATGATCCCGATGTTGGGGGAGTCCAGAACCAGGGGCCACAGTTTAAGAATAAGGGGTAAGCCATTTAGAACGGAGGCGAGAAAACACTTTTTCTCACAGAGAATTGTGAGTCAGTGGAATTCTCTGCCTCTGAGGGCGGTGGAGGCAGGTTCTCTGGATACTTTCAAGAGAGAGCTAGATAGGATTCTTAAAGATAACAGAATCAGAGGATATGGGGAGAAGGCAGGAATGGGGTACTGGGTGGGGATGATCAACCATGAACACATTGAATGGCGGTGCTGGCTTGAAGGGCCTAATGACCTACTCCTGCACCTATTGTCTATTGTCCAGGAAGCAGCATCGTTCGTAAAAACCTTTTCTGCACAACAAGCCAAACTGTTTTGCCCTCACCCGAGCATGCGCTCTCGGAAAGGGTAAGAGTGTCAACATTTACCCAGACTCACGATACGCATTCGGCGTTGCCCACGACTTTGGACAATTATGGAAGAATCGCGGCTTCCTTACCTCCTCAGGTACAGAAATCTCCCATAGCAATTAGTTATGAGTTCGGTATTCCCTGACTCTTCCCCGAAAATTGGCTCTCATGTCATGTGTCGCCCATACCTCAGGTAGCACACTAGTTGATATAGGTAACCAGGCAGCCGATCAGGCAGCCAATACAGCAGCACAAAGCCACGGGATGGTTGTGCCCCATATCGGTGGGGGCGCTGCAAGCCGGCGCCCTGTCAGCAGCGTGTTAGTTTTTTACAACTTTTTTTTTTTTTTAGTATGTTTTAAAGTGTGTTTTTTAATGTTTCTTTGTGTGTTTTTGTGTGGGGGGTGGTGTGGGGGGGTAAGGGGGAAACCGCTTTGGTCGCCTTCTTCACGGAGAGGTGACTTTTTCCATGTCGCCTCCCCCGTGTCCTAACAGCAAGGATCGGCGTGGTCTTTCCTGGAGACGCGCCCGGGGCTTCAGCGGCGGGCGCGGCATGGAGCGGGTGATCCCTCGCTGGGGCTCGCCAGAGGGGAGCGCTCCGTTTCCCTGGCCTGCGGCAGCCGGCAGCCGGAAGCCGCGGTCTGCAGCGCTCCAGCTGGCGCGGCGTCCGCAGCCCGGGATCCCTCGTGGGGGACCCGGGAGAAGAAGAAGCCACCACTGCCAGCCCACGGCCTACTTCTACCGTGGGCATAGCGGGGACTTACCATCACCCCTGGAGAGGAGTTTCGACCGCCGACTCTGCGGTCTGCGGTGCTTCTGGCTGCAGCGGGGACTTTAAATCTTCGACCACCGGCCAGTGGCCTACACCAACCTAAAGCCGCGGTCTCCGGTGGGGAAGAGCTGATTCTGGACTTACCTGGACTTTTTACCTTGTCCTTTTACCATCTGGATGCCAGCAGCAATGGCTGCGGAGGGTTGAGGTCCCGACCACGAGGGAAAATGGAGGAGGACTGGCCAATTTTTGTGCCTTCCACCAGTGATAAACGCTGTGGTGGATGTTTGTGTGAAATTTTTATTGTGTATTGTGTGTTCTTTATCATTGTACCACTTTTGGCAAATTCATTTCACTTGCACTTTATGTGCAATGTGGCAAATAGCATCGTATTGTATTGTATTGTTTTTTTTAATTTATTTTTATTTTTCAATATTTTATTTGTTAGAAGTGAGTGCAATGCATTGGTACAAAAACGATGTTAACCTGTTACATTCTCTGTACAACTTCCCTTTTTTTTGAAGAGAGAAGTGAGAAAGGAGAGAAGAAAAAGAGGTTGTGAAAAGTGAATTAGATATAATTAGATATAATTTATTGCCACACAACCAGGGTCGGTGGAATTTTGGGTTGTCTGCCCAATAATAGTATAGAAAATTAGGTAATGCAACCCCCCCCCCCCCCCCCCCCCCCCCCCCCCCCCCACCTCTTTTGGGGTTTGCACAAGTGATTTCCTTTAATTCTATGTGCTTTATAATCCCAAATAAAATTAAAAATATTCGAGCCTAATTTTAAAAAAAAGTGTTTTGGTATATATATCGGTATGGATTGGAATAAATATATTATTTGTGGTAGCGCTATCATTTTTATAGCGTTTATTCTGCCGATTAGTGACAGTGGGAGCGTTCTCCAAAATGTAATCCGTGAATCAAATGTATTTAATAATGGTGTAAAATTAGCATTAAATAATGATTTATATCTTCTAGTAACTTGAATACCCAAATACTTAAATTTTTCCGTTGCGATTTTAAATGGAAATTTTAATAGGTGATTTGCTTTCTGGGGTTTTAATGACATAATTTCACTTTTATTACAATTTATTCTATAACCAGAGAAAGAGCCAAAATCCTCTATTAGATTTAATAGATTTGGGATGCTCGTTTGGGTGTTTGTAATATATAAACGTATATCATCTGCATATAGTGATATTTTATTAATAGTATCCTTAGTATTATATCCCTGTATATCCGGATGCCTTCTTAATCTCTCAGCAAGCGGCTCTATCATAAGTGCAAATAGCAGGGGTGATAAAACATAGCCCTGCCTATTGCCTCTCGATAATTGAATTTTTGAAGATAATATATTATTAGTTAGTATTCTTGCCATTGGTTTAGCATATAGTAATTTAACCCATCTGATAAAATTCTCTCCCATATTAAATTTTTGGAGTACTTTGTATAAATGCTGCCATTCTACCTGATCAAATGCTTTCTCTGCATCCAGAGATATAACTGACAAGTCTTCCTTTTCCGTTTGTATGAATACATTATATTAAAAAGGTGTCTCAAACTGTTAGATGATTGTCTTTTAGGTATAAACCCCGTTTGGTCCGGATTTATCAATTTATTAATATATTTACTCAATCTTCTTGCTAAAGTGCTTGCTCAAATTTTCTGATGTGTATTTAGGAGTGATATGGTTCTATATGAGCCCGGTTCTTCTAAGACCTTATCTTTTTTAGGTATTAACGTAATTGTGGATTCGGCTAATGTTTCTGGTAATTTATTTTGGGTAAAGGCATATTTATATAACTTAAGTAACCGTGGTACCATTAACTCCTGGAAACCTTTATAGAATTCATTATTAAAACCATCTGGTCCTGGCGCATTCCCATTTTTCAGCTCTTTTATTGTTTCACTTACTTCTTCCCTTGTGATCTGTGCTCCTAATTCCTCTTGTTCCAAAATATCCAATTTTGACAGATTACAATTATCTAAAAAATCTACAAATATATTGTCTTCTATTTTAGTTTTAGACGTATACAAATTTTTATAAAATTGGGCAAACCTTTTACTAATATCCTGGGGTAACGTTAATAGTTCCCCATTCTCTGATTTGATTTTAGTAATCGTTTTTTCCTTTTCCTGTTTCTTCAATTGTCTAGCCAGAAGTTTATGTGGTTTATCACCAAATTAAAAATTGTCTGTTTTGTGATCTGAAATAATCTTATTACTCTTGCCGATAATATTTGATTAAGTTTAAATTTCAATAATGTGATCTTATTATGTTTATCTATAGTTGGGTCTTTTGCGTTATCTAATTCTAATATTTTAATTTATTTTTCTAAAGTCTCGTTCTATGGAGGTCTTTTTATTTTGGTAACTTTGAGATGAGATTATAACTCCACGTATAAATGCCTTAAAGGTTTCCCATAATAAAGATGGTGAAATGCCTGGTGTCTCATTTGTATCAAAAAAGAATTTCATTTGTTGTTTTAAATACTCATAACCTTGTGGATTATTAATTAACTGTGTATTAAAACGCCAAAACGATTTTATACCTGGCATTCCCTCTAGTTTTAAAGTAAAGGTCAATGGTGAGTGATCAGAAATAATACTACTGTGATATTTAGGGTTAATCGTATAAGTAATTAATTTTGTGTCCACTAAAAAATAATCAATTATCGAATAAGTTTTATGTACCGCTGAGTAAAATGAGTATTCCCTTCCCGTAGGGTTGACTATTCTCTATACGTCTGTTTTTTATATATATGTTTAAAAATTCACTAGTTTTAGATTTAACCTTACCCTTCCTTACTTTTATTGGTTTATCTAAATATGTATCTATAACATAATTAACCCCCCCTCTCACCCCCCAAATATTAATTTTGGCAATTATACTCATCTATTATATCCGCGATTTTCTTAAAAAATTGGGGGTTATCAAATTTTGGTGCATAAATATTTATCAGAGTCAGTGGTGTAGAATACATTTCTCCTGCCACTATAGTGTACTTTCCTTCCTTATCAGATATAGTGTTCTTTGATATAAATGGTATACCTTTCCGAATAATAATAGCCGTACCTCTAGCTTTAGAAGTAAATGACGAATAATAAGTTTGGCCTATCCAGTTTGCTTTTGGTCTCATCTGTGTTTGTAATTTCACAGGCGTTTCTTGTAAAAATGCAATATCCACCTTTAAAAATTTTAATTGTCATAATCTTACCCCTATTAATTGGATCGTTCGCACCCCTAATGTTCCAACTACAAAATGTGATTCCTCCATTCCTTTTTCCCCTAATGTCTTGCATTCTTAATTAGTTTTGCTAGTTTTAATTCATGTGGTCTGGTTAAATACCTTGAGGTTTTGGGTGTGGGGTAACCGTCCTTTATTAACGTTATTTTACATCTCCTCCGTCTATTGAACCTCCATAGGAAGAAAAAGAAGTGCGTTGAAAAATACATAGAAAAAACAGAATACTATTATTAAGTAAACCATATAACAGTGAATTATAATTTTTTAAAAAGAGTGATTTTAAGGTATCAAAAATGGGATACCTTAAATTCTCGTTGCCACCTAAGGTGGCCCGAATATTATTGACTTCTGCCGTTGGAATTGTACATTGAGCTGAGCCCCCAAATTAAGCTGTCCTAGACAATATCATGCCCTTTCCCCTTAATATAGCCAAAAATCCTAACCTACATAGAGAGAAAAAAAAATGTAACCAATCAAGCCAAAAAAAACAACAACCAAAATTTCATCATAAAATATTATCATCATCATTACTATATGTATTGTATTACATTAGTATTGTATTGTATGATAAGGTGCAGCATGGGATCCATACACAAATAGAAACATTTCTTCCATCGAACATGTCCAAAGACAGGCAGCTCGATTTGTTGCAAATATCTATGAGAGTGAAGTGCATGTTACCAAACTTCTGAATTCTCTGGGGTGGAACTCTCTCCAAGACAGACGTAAAGCTCACTGTTTGACCTGTTTTTACATTATGTTAAATGGTCACCTCGACATAGATTACCAAACCTACTCCAAACCCAAACCTATTAGGAGCAGCCGAGGGCATTTGATCCAATTGGAGATACCAGCTACCAAGACAGATGTGTACAGCAATTCACCCTTCCCCCGCACAATTAAAGCATGGAATAGTCTTCACCCTACCATAGTTACCCAACCAGACGCAAATCCATTTAAGGTAGAACGTTTTCTCCAAGAATCTTTTTTTGCTTAAGTCCACCCTCTGCCACCTCCAGTTTAAATTCCATTTGGAATATTTTGGAGGACCAAGAAACCAAGAATCAAGATGAGGCAGAGAAAATGTTCTAACCAGACTCCATCTACCTCAGAAAAAGCAATGCCAACTATCTCAGACGTGATACGTTCCCAGGAGGATGCTCTTGTAACCGAGATAGAGACATGGAAAGCCATGGGATGTATTTATGATGAGCAGACCCACTTATGGAGGACCCCCACAGGTTTGACTTGCATGTCTGATGGGTTGGCTCCATGGGTGATAGAATGTGTCAATTTCCAGGCTCATTGTGACGCTGTGGCCATTACCAATCTGCTTTTAGCTTCATGGTGGCACCCCCACCTACGCACCTTGGCTGACACCATCAGCTCACGCTGCATCATCTGCCTGCAGCATAACCCAGGTAAGGGCGCAGTGTGTGAAAAAGGGGTGACCCCATTACCAGAAGGGCCGTACCAAACGCTTCAAATGGATTATATTGATTTGCCTAGAATCATAGCAAATAGATGCAGGAGTAGGCCATTCGGCCCTTCGAGCCTCCGCCGCAATTCAATATGATCATGGCTGATCATCCAACTCAGTATCCTTCTCTCCATACCCCCTGATTCCTTTAGCCACAAGGGCCACATCTAACTCCCTCTTAAATATAGCCAATGAACTGTGGCCTCAACTACCTTCTGTGGCAGAGAATTCCACAGATTCACCACTCCCTGTGTGAAAAATGTTTTTCTCATCTCGGTCCTAAAAGATTTCACCCTTATCCTTAAACTGTGACCCCTTGTTCTGGACTTCCCCAACATCGGGAACAATCTTCCTGCATCCAGCCTGTCCAATGCCAAAGAATTTTGTAAGTTTCTATAAGATCCCCCCTCAATCTTCTAAATTCTAGCGAGTACAAGCCGAGTATATCCAGTCTTCCTTCATATTAAAGTCCTGACATCCCAGGAATCAGTCTGGTGAACCTTCTCTGTACTCCCTCTATGGCAAGAATGTCTTTCCTCAGATTAGGAGACTAAAACTGTACGCAATACTCCAGGTGTGGTCTCACCAAGACCCTGTACAACTGCAGTAGAACCTCCCTGCTCCTATACTCAAATCCTTTTGCTATGAATGCTAACATACCATTCGCTTTCTTCACTGCCTGCTGCACCTGCATGCCTACTTTCAATGACTGGTGTACCATGACACCCAGGTCTCGTTGCATCTCCCCTTTTCCTAATCGGCCACCATTCAGATAATAGTCTGCTTTCCTGTTTTTGCCGTTGCTGTTCTGGAGTGTGGGAAATCTGGCCCGGGTCTGCACGCCAGGGGTAAAGTTGCGGGGAGGGCAGGAGCATTGAGAATTAGGGGGTCGGGGATCATGCCAATAACTCGCTCAGTAGCTCGGGTGGCTGTGACCAGTCCCAGGGACCAGACAGAGGAACTGCAGCTAGACCCGGGGCTCGCAGACAACCTGGGAACTTAAGCTAGTCCAGGGGCTCGCAGGGGACCTGGGCGCTACAGCCATTCCCAGGCCTCTCAGGCGACCTGGGAACTACAGCTAGTCCCGGTGACGCGAGGGATCCGGGAACTGCAGCCAGTCCCGGGGCACGAAGGCAATCTGCAAACTGCAGATTGCAATCCGCTCACAAACATGGGTCCTGGCCCCGATGCGAAAAGGCTTGCCGACGCCTGGACTAAAACCAAACACTTGCTCCTGTCCCTCCAGCCTTTTTTCAAAATTTAGCAACTCAAAATGGGGGTACGTCTACGACGCAGGTGCTTCTTCATTGCCGGGAAATACGGTACTTGTAAAGCACTTACTTCTGGGGAGCACTTCAGACTCCTTGGGAGTCAGAGGCTGTGGACCAGTGTAGGTCCCCCGGGATGACGAATAAACTTGTTGAGGCAAGAACGATGTGTTGGTTCAGTATATTTACTGAGGAAAGATCGAGGGGAAAATAATCAGTTTAACACCACAACCAGAGAGCAGTGCTGAACAATTATCTACCTCATTGGTGACCCTTGGGCTATCCTGGCTTTACCTTGCATTAAACGTTATTCTCTTATCATGTATCTATGGCTCAATTGTAATCATATATTGTCGTTCTACTGACTGGTTAGCACGCAACAAAAGCTTTTCACTGTACCTCAGCACACTTGACAATATACTAAACTAAACTAAATTAAACAATGTCGGAAGGAACTTCTTCTTGTCGAGAACACATACAAGATTAGAAGTTGTTCAGCCAGAACTGAACACACTTCTTGGCATCTGCATGCAATGGTGTCTGTCTTGTAGCTTCTTGTGCTTCTTGTGCGTGGTGGTGGAAAGATTGGTGGAAACAGGGCCGTGACGTGAACGCTCTGTCTTTGACCCCAGAAGGAACTTATTATGGGCATCTTTTACCTGATTTGCCCAGTGCTAATAACTGAATGTCTGTGCTTTGGGTGAAACATTTGGACAGGTAGTTGAGGTTAGTTTATTGTCACGTGTAGCGAGGTACAGTGAGAAGCCTTTGTTGCCTGCCATCCTGTCAGCAAAAAGACATGATTACAATCGAGCCATTACATGGATAGGATAGGTTTAGAAGGATATGGATCAAACGCGGGCAGGTAGGACTAGTGCAGATGGGGCATGCATGTTGGTCTGCTTTTTAATTATGGGGCACTTTGGAACAGGGCAGCAAACTTTATTTTTCTTTTCTTTAGCTCCAACTAAGAAATGCAGAATTTAGCAATCCGATTTCAACACAGCATGGACGTTCAACGTTTAACCTTCTTGGATTGCAGGACTCAGCACTAAACTGGTGGCTTATTTCATATGGAGGTAATGTATCGATTACTCAAGGGTATGGGAGACACAGAGACATGTTTATCAGACTGGAGCTGGAGAGATTGGATGAGCGCCACACTCCTATACATCTGCAAATGCTCCTCTCTGTAAAATAGCCCTGGCAACAGCACTCCTGGCACTTGGCCCTTGGATTGTGCAACGCTGTGTCAGAGATCGCAGGAGCCTCCCCACACCAGGAAGTTACAGAGCCACTGAGTCATAAAGCACTAAAATAGGCCCTTAGTCCCAACTTAGTCAAGGAGTCAGTTCAGTTTAGTCATGGTCATGCAGCGTGCAAACCAGGCCCTTTGGCCCAAGTTATTCATAGAGTGCGTAAGAAAGAACTGCAGATGCTGGTTAAAATAGAAGGTAGACACAAAATGCTGGAGTAACTCAACGGGTGAGGCAGCATCTCAGGAGAGAATGGATGACGTTTCGGGTCAAGACCTTTCTTCATACAGCACGGAAACAGGCCCTTCGGCCCAACTTGCCCACTTACTGACCAACATGTCCCATCTACACTAGTCCCACCTGCCTACATTTGCCCATATCCCTCTAAACCTGTCCTATCCACGTGCAAATATATTTTAAATGTTAGACACAAATACTGGAGGATAGCAGTGGGTCAGACAACTATCCCCTCTAGCAGCTCGTTCCATATTCTCACCAACCCCAGTGTGAAAAACATGCCCCTCAGGTTTTTTTGCAACATTTTACTATTGTCCCTCCATTGACCAATGTGATTGTGAAAGTGTAATTCAACATGGAGACAGGCTCTTCGGCCCACGTTGACCAGGATATCCCATCTACGGCAGTTCCATTTGCCTGCATTTTGCTCACATCCAAACGTTCCTATCCGTGTACCTATCCGAATGTTTGTTAAATGTTGTTATTGTACATGCCTCAACTACTTCCTTTGGCAGTTTGTTCCACATACCCACCATCATCTATGTGAAAATGTCGCCCCTCAGGTATTCATTACATCTTTTCCCCCTCACCTTGAATCTTTGTCCACTGGTTGTTAATTCCCTTAAGGGCCTGTTTCACCAGCATGCGATAGCATGTGTCTAGCGCGACCAAACGTGGTCGCTTGAGGCATACGGCCTCGCGGGGCCGGTCCCACTTTGATCGGCGGAGGCGTATGGAGTTGTGTGGGGCTGGTCCCGACATCGCGCGGGGCTCCAAATATCTTGCACTGTCCGAAAATCCTGCGCACCAACGGACTGTCGGCCCGCAGCCGCATTAAGAGCGTATGCAGCATCTCGACATCGTACGCAGCGTCTTGACGTTGTACGCAGCATCTTGATAGCGTACACCCGGCGTGCCGTTGCGCGATGACGTCACAGCCCGATGCCGTGCGACGTCCAAATTCAGTCGGCCCGCCTCCAGCCCAGCTGATTGGTGAGTTTGACGTAACTTATGTCACGCGCGTACTTAGCGCGTACTTACCGCGAACTTAGCGCGAACTCCGCTTCCGTTTGTCGCGCTAGACGAATGCAATCGCATGCTGGCGGGACAGGCCCTTTACTCTGGGTAAAAGACACCCCTCTCACCTTAAGCAATAGACAATAGGTGCAGGAGTCGGCCATTCGGCCCTTCAAATCAGCACCGCCATTCAATGTGATCATGGCTGATCATCCCAAAGACCTGTGTCTTTTGGTTCTTGAATCCACCATCCTGAGTATTTTCGTCCTATCTATTCCCCTCATGAATTTCTACACCTCTATAAGATCAGTGGCGTAGGGTGGGTTTTGAGCGCCCGGGGCAGCTTAAAATATTGCGCCTCCTCATTAGAGGCTAGCCATGGCCCATGAGCTGTTAGAAATCCAAGTTTTGTATTTATTTTCTCAACCTAACAAAAAGATGGTGGCGCTGCCTTAGCAGCTGCTGCTCGCCTGCAGTCTGTCTGTTTTTATTTTATTTTTTTGTGTTGTTCTTTTGTCCTGTTGATTAGTTGATTTTTGGTTTATTATATTGTGTATGTGGGGGGGGGGTTGAAGGAACACGTTTTTGGTCTCTTCCTTCGGGGGATGCGACTTCTTTTGTCGTATCCTCCGTCTCCGCCTGCGCCGAGGCCTAATGGCGAAGCTGGCGGCCTCGGAGCTGGGGCAGCGGCAGCGGCAGCGGCGACCAGAACTCGGAGCTGGGCAGCGCCACGGCGGCTTTGACAGCGGCAGCGGCGGCCTGGCCTCGGAGCTGGGATAGCGGCAGCGGCCGCCCAGCATCGGAGCTGAGATGGCGGTGGCAGCGGCTGGGAGGGCGGCAGAAGCAGCGACAGCGGTGACCTGGCCTCGGGGCGGGTGCAGCGTTAGTGGCCACACGGCATCGGAGCTGGAGCGTCGGCAGCAGCGACCTGGCCTTGGAGCTGGGACAGCGGCGACCAGAACTCGGAGCTGGGGCATGTTCCGGCGGCAGCGGCCACTCGACAACAAAATTTTGTTCAGATCGCAAGGTCTGAATGACAATAAAGGCTACTTGTTACTTGTTACTATAATTACACTTGCATAAAATGTATTTATTTATTTATAAAATAAAATTACTTCTTTGCAGCCATTAATATTTATTTCAAAATTGTAACAACATTTTACAGGTTCCAATAAAAATATTACAAAATGTTCGAATAATAAGGAAACAGAACACATTAAATGTTAGACATTGTCAGTATATTGCATTTATTTAAAATCTTCTGGATTTTATTCTTGCAAATTTTTCAATTACACTATCAAAATTTACATGAAAATTTCTCTCAATAGACAAAATTGCAAGGTTAATCTTTCCTGGCTCATTGTTGATCGCTGATATGTCTTTATTAACTTTAATTTGGAGAAACCCCTTTCACAACTAGCATTGGACACAGTAATTGTTAAAAAGATTCTCAGTGCCACAACAATGTTAGTTAAACCTTCTTGCAGCTTCCACTTAATTATCCAGCAAAGCAAATCTAAAGCTGTCCATGTAGAAATGCTCTCTTCTGGATGAACTTCTTTAAATAAAGCAATATGGCGTCTAATACGATGTACTTCAGCAGTCATAGCTGTAGCATTCAAGTCAGAATATTTCACACATAAATGCTGAATGTGTCGACCAATTAAGTCATCTTTTTCTGCATCTAACAATGTTTGAATTTGCAGAAAAGCAAATAGCTCATAAAGTGTATTCATCTGTACTGTACGTTTTGTAATTTCAGCTGTTAGCTTATCTACTGCCTCAAGTTGTTCCCGACGTGTTTCCTGAATTAAACTTGTCAGAATCACTACTTTTTTCACCGACATCTTCTTTCGTCTTCCATTTCTTCTTTCTGTAGAAATATCATATGTATTGCATATCTGCATAGCTCTCTCAGCTGCCTCTGTGACTAGAGAATCACGCTTTTCCTCACAAAATAGAGTCAATGCTTTTAGCTTTTGAACACATTGATCAAGTCAAAGTCCTCTTTGTTGTAGGTATATCTGAGCGTCATTCACTTCAGTAAGCACTGGGCTCCAAAAATAAAGGAATGCAAAGAAAGGATAGGTCATAATGCAAACTAACAAACTGCCTGCATCTCCTTTGGTTTCTGTGGTTTCTTCTAATCCATCCCTCAAGACTTCCAAAGCTTCTATTATTTTTTCAGTGTACTCAGCAAGAACGTGTACAGCTTCATGCTTTGAACTCCATCTTGTGTCACAGGATCGCTTCACATTAACTGGCACATGTTCTTTAAGAACATCCCACCTGTGTGTAGAGCTTTAGTAAAATGTGTACACTTTTTGCACAGTGCCAAAAAAAGTCACAGATTTAGTTCCAACACTAGCTGCATGTACACCAGCAAGATTAAGTGAGTGATTGTTACATGGCACAAACACTGCTTTGGGGTTTACATCTAGAATACCTTTCTGAACACCATGCATGTGGCCAGCCATAGTTGCAGCATTATCATATCCTTGTCCATAGCAGTACTCAAGTTTTATACCATCTGTTTGCAACTTGTCACAAATTTGTTCTGTAATTTCATTAGCTGATTTCCCATGTAACAATGAAGTCGATAAAGGACTCCTCAACTGTGACTTCTGTATCTTCAATATGCACATACCGAATTACTTGGGACATGTGGTCGGTATGCGAAATATCTGGTGTACTATCAAACATGATAGAGTAATACTTGGCCTTTAAAATTCTTTGAAAGATATCTGTTCGGATGTGATTACCAAGTAGTTGGGTGAACCCATTTTGGCTCTGTGGAGAAAGATAAGACACGACAGCCATCTGCTTGTTGAACTTTGTGAAGATGTTGATTAGCAACTGGGTCATATTTGGCAAGTAACTTGAAAACTTCAAGGAAATTTCCACAGTTATCACTTGCACTTAGATCTTCTGAGTGACCACGCAAGGGTAAGGATTGTCTGGCTAAATACAGCATACAATCAAGAATTCTTGATAATACAGCTTTCCATTTCTCAAATGACTTCTGTTGTTCTATCTGAACAGCAGCATCGATTGTTTCACATTTCTGTAGTCTCATTTCAAGTTCTTTCCACTTTTCAAATGCTTTGACGTGATGGCAACTATTTTCATGATCTAATACACTGGGGTTTAGCTTTTTCCATGTTTTAAATCCATCTGGCTGTGCAAAAGAACTTATTCCTATATATTTTTGAAAAAGCATGCAAGGAAAGCAATATACAGCACATCACTGGAGAATACAGTCCTTAAAACTGTCTCACCATTATCTAAATTCATATAAAACCAATCCTTAGAGAATGATCTGCCATTATTATCTCTTGGAAAAAATGCATCTTTATTCTGCAGTTCAGACGTCCCTCTCTTAACAAGTTCATTTTTCAAAGTTTTATCTACATTTTCTGGCCAATAACCAATATCAGTGAAAATTTTCATATCAATATGCTCTGAAAGAGCACTTGACTGCCCAGATGTTGAAGCATGTTCAGGCAAAGCTGTCTCTGCTTCTAAAGCAGAAAGTGAACAGTTTACAGGCCGTGGATTATCTGGGCATACAGATTCTGGTGTACTTCCATCACTGTGGCTATCAGCAGTGTTCACAATAAATCTGTCAAGACTTCCAGTTAGTTTAGCAAGCTGTTCTTGTTCTGTTTTTTTGTCTTTTCCTGCCCTGGGCACCAGATTCCTTTCTTTTAGACATTATGGCTGAGATATATTCTGACTACGGGTGCTGTCTGTATGGAGTTTGTACGTTCTCCCCATGACCACGTGGGTTTTCTCCGAGATCTTCGGTTGCCTCCCACACGCCAAAGACGTACTGGTTTGTAGGCAGTAGGCTAATTGGCTTGATATAAGTGTAAATTGTCCCAAGTTTGTTTGCGGAGATCGCTGGTTGGTTAAAATTGTTGGATAAAAAAAATAATTATAAAATGGCAAAAAAAATTTACATTTTATTACAATAATTCAGGGGAAGGCGGCCAAAGAGGCGCAGCGTGCCTTTAGAACACCATTTTTTGTCATTTTATAATTTTTTTTTTATCCAACAATTTTTTTTCGCCACTAAAAAATTTGCGCCCGGGGCAACCCCTCTCTGCCCTGCCCCCCCCCCCCCCCCATGTTACGCCACTGTATAAGATCACCGCTCAGCTTCCTGCACTCCAAGTCCTAACCCGCCCAACTTCTCCCTATAGCTCAGGCCCTCAGGTCCGGGCGACATACCTCGTAAATCTTCTCTGCACTCCTTCCAGCTTAGCAACATCTTTCTTTTAGAAGGGTGACCAAACCTCAACACAATATTCCTTATGCAGCCTCACCAACATCTTGTACAACTGTAGCATAACATTGCAACTTTACTCAACATAAAAGTGCTGGAGTTAAGGGGCTGTCCCACTGCGGTGACCTAATCTGCTAGTTTAGAAGAGTTTGCCCTCAACTTAAACTCGCAACATGGTCGACACGTGGTCTAAGGAGATCCTATGAGGTCACTGGAGCTCTCCTTTATGTTCGAGGGAAGTTCCCGCATACTCGCAGCCTCAGTTTGGTCGAGGAAAATTTTTCAGCATGTTGAATCATTTTCCGCGAGTAAAAATTGGTTCTTTTGATCTCGTAGTGCAGTGGAGTGGGGTTACTATGTAGTTACAGGCAGTCGAGGGCAGCCGTGGGCAATCTCCTTCGTTGACTGGGCATTTTAATTGGCTCATTGGAGTTTTCAGGACCAAGGAAAACCGACCGGTAATGTTAAATGCCCGCAAAACTTTATTAAACGTTGTCTGACTTCACCCCTTCGCCCCTCTTCTCTCCCCTTCTCTCAACTTCTATGCCCTTCTCTCCCCTTCTCTCCCCTTCTCTCCCCCTCTTTCTCCTTCTCTCACCCCCATCCCCTCTAAAGGACTTACCATACACTGTTCAGCCGTCTTCTACCTTCCTGTTCATACAGCACTCCCCCGCTTTCCCTGGCCCCTGCCTTCACGATGTGTGTGTGTGTGTGTGTGTGTGTGTGTGTGTGTGTGTGTGTGTGTGTGTGTGTGTGTGTGTGTGTGTGTGTGTGTGTGTGTGTGTGTGTGTGTGTGTGTGTGTGTGTGTGTGTGTGTGTGTGTGTGTGCCTAACAGCGAATGCACCACCGGAGACCCGGGTTCGATACCAACTACGGGTGCTGTCTGTACGGAGTTTGTACGTTCTCCCCGTGATCTGCTTGGGTTTTCTCCGAGATCTTCAGTTCCTCCCACTCCAAAGACGTACAGGTTTGTAGGTTAATTGGCTTGGTAAATGTAAAATAATTGGCACTGGTGGATGTAGGATAGTGTTAATGTGCGGGCGATTGCTGGTCTGTGCGGACACGGTGAGCCGAAGGGTCACTAAACTAAACTAAACTCAGCGGGTCAGGCAGCATCTCTGGAGAACATGGATTTGGGTCGGGATTCTTCTTCAGACCCGAAACGAGGCCTATCCATGTTCTGCAGAGATGCTGCCTATCCCGCTGAGTTACTCCAATACTTTTTGTATTTTTGTTTGTAAACTAACAACTGCAGTTCTTTGATGGTCAATACCCTGACCATTGAAGGCCAATGTACAGAAAGCCTTCTTTAGCACCTTATCTACCTGTAACAACACTTTCAGGGAACTTTTGTAACTGCACTCCTTGAACCCTGTGCTCTACAACACTCTCTAGGGTCCTGCCATTCACTGTGAATGTTGCCATCTCCTTATCAAGTCAAGTCTAGTCAAATCAAGTCAAATAAACTAAACTGAAACTATTTCAAAATATACAGACACTAACCATCAAACCGAGTTTATATGTGGCACAAGGAAAGATTTTAACAAAATACTTTGATAAGCTAATAGAATAACAATGATTCCCATGGCATCTATTTATACTTCACTATATCGTTTGTTTTGTGGCCTTATGTAAGCTTTTTTTTGCACAGAAATGTTGTCCAATACCTCTGAAAGCTGACTGTGAACATTATTTATTGAATAGAAATTATTTATTGAGATGTGAAATGTCACTTAGCATTGCCGTATGTCTTCAACAATGCAGCGCCATCTATAATGAATGCTTTTCGTGCACAGTTATAAATGTGGCTACAAGCACTTCCATAAATCTTTAATAGATATCTCAGAGAGATTTTTTTTTAAAAGCCCTCACATTTAACTCTTTGTGAGTATTAAATGTCCAGGTCTGGCTCTCGATTATATGTAGATTTTCCAAAACAAGTCCCTTTGCTATAAAGGGCATGGAAAGCATTTTTCATCTCTCAAAATGTACCGTAAAGATTCCCAGGATCTTAATCTCTAAGGGGCCAGGAGGACAAGGCAGTGGTGAACATAAGCTAAGGCAGGCCGGCACACCCTACTGGGAAGAAAGACTTTCCTGCTATGGTTGTGTAATGATACGACAGGAAAGGAACAAGGTATTTTCATGCTTATCTCAAGACTATATAGGCTCATGCAACATGGTTCAGGCCCTTCAGCCAATCTGCCCATGCTGACCAAGATGCCCATCTACACTATTCCCACTGCCAGTGTTTGGCCCATATCCCAACCCTTCCTATCCACGTACCTGTCCAAATGTTTTTTAAATGTAGTTATTGAAGATCCTCGGACTATCTTTAAGTAGACTTTACTGGATTTTATCTTGCACTAAACGTTATTCCTTTTATCCTGTATCTGTACACTGCGGACGGATCGATTGTTATCATGTACTGTCTTTCCGCTGACTGGATAGCACGCAACAAAAAGTCTTTCACTATGCCTCGGTACATGTGACAATAAATTAAATGAAGCTAAACGTATAGTACCTGCCTCAACCACCTCCTCTGGCAGCTACTGCCATATACCCTCTGTATTTCCACTAAAAAAGGCATAAAGTGCTGGAGTAACTTAGCAGGTCAGGTAGCATTTCTGGAGAACATGGATATGGTGAAGATTCTGGTTCAGACCCTTCCTCAGACTGGTTTTAGTAGAGAGAAGAAAGCTAGGCGAGTGGTAGGGGTGGGGTATGGGACAAAGCCTGGCAAGCGATAGGTGGATACAAGGGGGGGGGGGGGGGAGGAATAGATGGACCAAAACCAGAGCTGAAAAGACAAAAGGGAGTGAGATATGGAGATAGGGAGAGATGAGTTGTGAAATGTACAGTCAGAAGGAGGGATATAGGTGGAAGGGAATGGGTTGAAGGGAAAAGTGGAGGGGCAGAGGCAGGGAGGGCAGGAGAAATGTGTGCATTATCCACTGGTCTGTTACTGTTACAATTTGATATACTGGAGATTAAAGCGACTCTAGCCCTTGTCCCAACTTTTACTTCATCCATTGAATTTTCTGTGGATTTAGGAATGGATGCGTGTAATATTCTGCAAGCAAACAAATGCAACGTTCCTCCATTTAGACCCAAGGAATACTTGAACTGTAGCGATGTTGGTGAGTTCCTGGGCAGAGTAAGGCACTAAGTTGTGTGAAGATTGAAGTCTCCCAATGTCGACATCATATTCAAGTTCTAATGTTGCTTCCATGTCCTTACCCTCGGCCACTTCCATCCCTGCAACATCACCCTTTAGCTTCAGATTCAGGGTCAGTTTCTTCCCAGTTGTTATCAAGGACCAGTCTCGCACAGGTCACTCCCTCTTCTCCCCTCTCCGATCTGGTTAAGAGGTACAGAGGTACATATCCAAGGCAAGGCAAATATTTCCACCCCACCTCGGCACACGTGACAATAATAAACCTAAAATCAATAAGAAACTTGGGTGCGCGGTGG
The DNA here is from genome assembly GCF_028641065.1 of Leucoraja erinaceus. Taxonomy (NCBI): domain Eukaryota; kingdom Metazoa; phylum Chordata; class Chondrichthyes; order Rajiformes; family Rajidae; genus Leucoraja; species Leucoraja erinaceus. Next base: position 12,765,158 of record NC_073379.1, read on the forward strand.
CGCAGCAGTAGAGTTGCTGCTTCACAGCACCAGAGACCCAACCTCGATCCTGACTACGGGTGCTGTCTGTACAGAGTTTGTACATTCTCCCTTTGGTTTGCTCCGGGTGCTCCGGTTTCCTCCCACACTCCCACTTCTTCTGTATAGGGCTCAGGTGAGACCACATCTGGAGTATTGTGTACAGTTTTGGTCTCCTAATTTGAGGAAGGACATCCTTGTGATTGAGGCAGTGCAGCGTAGGTTCACGAGATCGATCCCTGGGATGGCGGGACTGTCATATGAGGAAAGATTGAAAAGGCTAGGCTTGTATTCACTGGAGTTTAGAAGGATGAGGGGGATCTTATAGAAACATAAAATGATAAAATGACTGGACCAGCTAGATGCAGGAAAAATGTTTCCAATGTTAGGCGAGTCCAGAACCAGGGGCCGCAGTCTTAGAATAAAGGGGACTGAAGTGGGAAAAAACTTTTTCACCCAGAGAGTTGTGAATTTGGGGAATTCCCTGTCACAGAGGGCAGTGGAGGTCGTCACTGGATGGATTTAAGAGAGAGTTAGATAGAGCTCTAGGGCCTAGTGGAATCAAGGGATATGGGGAGAAGGCAGGCACGGGTTATTAATAGGGGACGATCAGCCATGATCACAATGAATGACAGTGCTGTCTCGAAGGGCCGAATGGCCTCCTCCTGCACCTACTTTCTATTTTTCTATGTTTTCTAAGACGTACAGTTTCATCCGAATATTCAGGGCTATAATACCAGGGACTCAAAGAATAAAATCTCATTATATGCAGACGATATACTTTTATATATTACAAAGTCACAAACGAGCATACCAAATTTATTAAATTTAATAGAGGAATTTGGGTATTTTTCTGGATATAGAATAAACTGGAATAAAAGTGAAATCATGACATTAAAACCTCAAGAACCTACACACTTATTGAAGTTCCCCTTTAAAATCGCAACAGAAAAATGTAAATATTTGGGTATTCAGATTACTAGAAAATATAAAGCATTATTCAACGCTAATTTTATACCTTTATTAAATTAAACTTAATACGCTGATTAAATTTTGGAAAACACTTCCTTTATCATTATTAGGTAGAATAAATGCAATAAAAATGATCTTCCTACCACAATTACTATACCTATTTCAGTCTATACCGGTATATATACCAAAATATATATATTTTAAATTAGACTCTAATATTACTAATTTTATTTGGGACTATAAATCACATAGAATTACAAAAAAACACTTATGTAAACCAAAAGAGGTCGGGGACTTTCACTTCCAAATTTTATGTATTATTACTGGGCAGTGCATATTAAGATTATATTTTACTGGCTGGATAGTTCTACCCAACAGACAGAATGGATAAAAATAGAGAAAGTGGATTGTCATCCTTGTAATATAGGAACAATCCTCTTCTCCCCGAAAAAACTGAATAACACAATATATAAGAAGAACCCAATTATATGTGGTACAATAAGAATTTGGAAACAAATAAAGTTATCTTTAAAATTAAGAAATCTATCATTGTTAATGCCAATAGCAAATAACCCTTTATTTAAACCATCTCTTATTGATAAGACATATAACCAACGGGGAAGTCTCGGAATTAGAAGGATCGGGGATATGTACGAAATGGGAAACCTACTATCATTCCAACAATTACAATTAAAATTTAAACTGAAAAACAACCAATATTTTAAATATCTTCAGATTTGCGATTTCATGAAAAAATATATACAAGGATATCAAAAAATAACTCCTGAATTATTGTAAGAAGCAATGAATATTGAAACTGACTCACAAAAATTAATATCATATTTATATAATAGTATTCTAAATATAGACCTACCATCGACAGAGGTACTTAGAGAAGAGTGGGAACGGGAACTAATGATAAAAATTACGAAGGTTACATGTGAAAAGTACTTAATATATAGTCACAAACAAGATTGAACAAATTTTATCCAAATATATCCGCCATTTGTGATAAATGTCTATCCCAAAATGCAACTATAACACACTCCTTAGTTTCCTGCATAAAACTTTATAGATTTTGGAGTGATATTTTCGAAATATTTACAAACTTATTCAAGATAAGAATGGAACCTAATACTGAAATTATTATATTTGGTATAATGGAAGATGGGAATAAATTCAACACATCTCAAAATTTATTTTTTAACTATGGTTTAATAATAGCAAAAAAATGAATACTTAAATTTTGGAAAAATACATCAATACCAACGGTTAAAATGTGGATTGCAAGTATGTTGGACACCGCACATCTTGAGGAAATGTGATTCCTCCTAATGGATAAATCAGACCAATTCATAACGAGTTGGTCTCCATTCGTCGTTTTTTTTGGAATCATATGGTGCAACACAATTGTAAAAACTAACTGTTTCAGGGCTGGACGAGGGTTGGTCAAGATTATAAACAATGATTCCTTACTTTTAATTTTTTTAAATTTTTATTTTTTATGTTTTATTCTCTTTTTTCTATTTTCTTTTTCTCAACTTTCTTCACTCATTGGTCTTTTTTCTTTTTCTTCACACACTATATATCTCACGTCTTTCTATCCTTTACTACCTAAGTTCTTTTTCTTATTCTAATCTTTCTTTAATATAACAAAAAAAGAAAGAAGCTGTACATAAAATGTATTATGAAAATATATATTAGGCACTTTGGTGCCATATGATTGTACTTACCTCTAATAAAATAAAATAATTTGAAAAAAAAAGAAAGAACTGCAGATTTTTACACCCCAGCGGTATGAACTTTTAAATTAAAAAAAATATATATTTTATTTATTAGAAGTGAGTACAATGCATTGGTACAAAAACGATGTTAACATATTACATTCCCTGTACAACTTCCCTTCCAGCGGTATGAACTTTGACTTCTCCAATTTCAGGTAGTCCTTGCTTTCTCCCTCCTTCCTCTCCACTTCCCAGCTCTCCCACAGCCTACTGTCTCCGCCTCTTCCTTTCTTTTTCCCGCCTACCCCTCCTCCCTCGACATCACTCTGAAGAAGGGGCTCTACCCGAAACGTCGCCTATTCCTTCGCTCCATAGATGCTGCCTCACCCGCTGAGTTACTCCAGCTTTTTTGTCTAACCAAAATACTGTGCACAGTTTGACCATCTCACCTAAAAACAGATGCATTGTTGTTGGAACTGAAGCGGTTGCAGGCAACTGAATCATCCCACCACAACCAGAGATCTACTATCTACCACAACCTGAACTACTACTACCTCATTGGTGCCCCTCGGACTCTCCTTGATCGGACGTTGCTGGCTTTACCTTGCACGAAACGTTATTCCCTTATCATGTATCTGTACACTGTAAGTGGCTCGATTGTCATCATGTATTGTCTTTCCACAGACTGGACAGCACGCAACAAAAAGCTTTTCACTGTAGCTTCGTATACTGACAATAAGCTGTCAGCTGGAATCAATTCCAATCAGATTAAGCCGACTAATTCTGCAAGGTTGTATCTCTTCAGATAAGAGGAGAGGCTCGACATCTTATGTCTGCATTGGTTGGAGTTTAGATGAATGAGGGGTGACCTTATTCAAACATATAAGAACGGAAAAGGGATTCTAGTTTAGTTTAGAGATGCAGTGTGGAAACAAGCCCTTCGACCCACCGAGCCGGTGCCAACCCACAACCGCCCATACACCATGTCTTGGAAGGAACTGCAGATGCTGGTTTAAACTGAAGAAGGGTCTTGACCCACAACATCACCTATTCCTTTTCTCCAGATATGCTGTCTGATCCTCTGAGCTTTTTGTGTCAATCGCGCGTACACTCGTTCTACCCTACACAGCAGGGACAATTTAGAAATGGCAATTAACAAATGGCAAGAAACCTGTATGTCCTGGGAATGTAAGAGGAATCCTGAGGAAACATACATACTCCACACAGACAGCACCCGTAGTCAGGATCGAACCTGGCTCTCTGTCGCTGTAAGGCAGCAACGCCACTGATGCGCCACCGTGCCACCATTGTGAACCTGAGGGTAAGTACTCAGATATTTTTTTCAAATGGGAGAGTTAGCAACAAGGACAATAACTTCAAGATAAGGAGCAAGACATGTTTGGCACAGACATTGTGGACCAATAGACCTGTAGACCTGTTCTTGTGCTGTACTATTAGAGCCATAGAGAGTCATAGAGTGATACATAAGGCGGCACTGTGACACAGCGATACAGTTGCTGCCTTGCAGCGAGAGCAGCGCCGGAGACCCTGGTTCGATCCCGACTACTGGTGCTGCTGTACGGAGTTTGTATGTTCCCCCCGAGATTTTCGCTTTACTCCAACGACTTGCAGGTTTGAAAGTTAATTGACTTGGTATAAAAGTAAATTGTCCCTAGTGTGTGTAGGATAGTGTTGAACCATGATAGCGGGGATCACTGGTTGACGCGGACCCTATTTCCGCGCTGTATCTGTAAAACTAAAAAAACTAAAATCTAAAATGTGGAAACAGGCCCTTCGGCCCAACTTGCCCACACCGACCAACATGTCCCATCTACACTAGCCTACCTGCCTGCTTTTTGGTTCATATCCCTCCCAAATTTGTCCTGTCCATGTACCCGTCTAACTGTTGGGATAGTCCCAGCCTCAACTACCTCCTCGTATGGAACAAGCTGTTCCGTGCACCCACCTCCCTTTGTGTGAGTATTCCATGTCCTATTTTAAAGCGGAGGCTCTTTGAAATGTCCTCTCTCAAAGAAGTGTGAATCTCTGTAATTCTTTGCCTCGTAGAAAGGTGATGGGTATTTGTCGGATATATTTAAGATGGAGATAGGTTAAAAACAAAATAACATTTGAAAAATGGGGAGTTATGAAGGAGCGGCACTAGAGAGGAGTTATGGCCAGTACACATTAGTTCAGCCAAGATCACATTGAACGGCGGGATGAAATAAGTTGATTTGGGATGGGAGCAGAATTAGGCCCATCATGTACTCTGCCATTTGATCACGGCTGATCTATCTATCCCTCCTAACCCCATTCTGCGTGACTTCTCCCCATAACCTCCGACACCTGCACTAATCAAGAAATTGACTGCCTCCACAGCCTCCTGTGGCAAAGAATTCCACAGAATCACCACTTAATGGGCCGAGTGGCCTCTCCCTGCTCCGATTATTTTTGTGTGCCCAAAAAAGTAGAATTGAAATATCATAGTGAAAATGTCCCAGTTTTTTTTAATCTTTTTAAATATTTGATTGAACAGATTAGCTTCCTTATTTCTTCAATTGTTTTGTTGTGTATGTAGACATCTGAATTCATGCTTATTTACAGATTGCGTTACTCTCTGTAGGTCAGATTTTGGGGAGTTATATACAGTGGGGTGCAACAGAAAATGTCATCTCAGGAAATTAAATCAACTGGGAGTTATCCATAGGGCACATTGTATGCATATGTAGGCCTAGGTACAGTCAGATAAAATATATTTTGCGTACGAAGTTACTGCAGTTGCTGGTTTACACTGAAGACAGACACAATATGTTGGAGTAACTCAGTGGGACAGGCAGCATCTTCTCTCCAGAGATGTTGCCTGTCCCGCTCAGTTACTTCAGCATTTTGTGTCTATCTTTGGTGTAAATCAGCATCTGCAGTACATCTTTTCTACACATTTTGTTTACACTATTGATGTCATTAATATCTAGGGTTGCCAACTTTCTCACTCCCAAATAAGGGACAAAAGGTCAAAATATGGGACAAATTCCCGACGGCAATTTGTTGACCGACTCGGCAGTGGCTGGGTCAATGATGAGTTGGCCCGGGTGCTGGACTGCGCAGCGGGCCAGCTGAGGAGTTTTGGCCCGGGCGTACGATGTCGCTCGCAAATTCCGGCGCCCCATCCAACTTATGAACCGATGATCAGCCATGAGAAGGAGGGGCGGTGGTGTCGGCGGTAAGCGATGGTCCGAAGGTCAGACAGCTGGCTGGGCCGCCGACTGACGGGCCCACGGGCGAGGCGCTGCTGCTGCACTCCATAGACTGCACTATGTCAGGACGAGTGAGGCGGGGCCGGATACGGCGCTCCGACTCGACAGTCCTCCCGACCCAAGTCGTAGCAGTCAAATACGGGACAAGGGCGGTCCCGTACGGGACAAAGCAATTTAGCCCAATATACGGGATGTCCCGGCTAATACGGGACAGTTGGCAACGCTATTGCTATCATGTGTGGGATACTATGGCAGGTGTTATGTCTGGCTCTTCAGCTTCTGTGGGGTCAATTAAATTGGAGACTCAAGGAACCGCAGACATTGCAATTTTAAATAAAGACCCTTCTTCAGACTGAGGTAATTTTTCTTGTCCATGTGTTTCTCATTTTGTCAAAACAATGTTTCTAACTTTGGAACAACCACACAACTGAAAAGATAAACCTAATTCCAATCCAAAAACCATTGCACATTACCTCATTGTTGTTCGTTAGCTTGTCACATTCCATGGAAATGACCAGCGATTCCAGAAAAATTGAACTGTTCACAAAATACTATCTAGCTTTTCCATGCAAACAAGAGGAATGTTTCTTTAATTTTCTTAGAAATACAGTGTGGAAACTGGCCCAGCGGTTCACCAAGTCCACGCCGGCCAACGATCGCCCTGTACACCAACACTATCCTACACAGGCAGCAGGCAGTGAAGAAAGCGAATGGTATGTTAGCATTCATAACAAAAAGATTTGAGTATAGGAGCAGGGAGGTTCTAATGCAGTTGTACAGGGTCTTGGTGAGACCACACCTGGAGTATTGCGTACAATTTTGGTCTCCTAATCTGAGGAAAGATATTCTTGCCATAGAGGGAGTACAGAGAAGGTTCACCAGATTGGGATTGGACAGGCTAGATGCAGGAAGATTGTTCCCGATGTTGGGGAAGTCCAGAACAAGGGGTCACAGTTTAAGGATAAGGGTGAAATTTTTTAGGACCGAGATGAGAAAAACATTTTTCACACAGAGAGTGGTGAATCTGTGGAATTCTCTGCCACAGAAGGTAGTTGAGGCCAGTTCATTGGCTATATTTAAGAGGGAGTTAGATGTGACCCTTGTAGCTAAAGGGATCAGGGGGTATGGAGAGAAGGCAGGTACAGGACACTGAGTTGGATGATCAGCCATGATCATATTGAATGGCGGTGCAGGCTCGAAGGGCCGAATGTCTTATTCCTGCACCTATTTTCTATGTTTCTATGTTTACACACTAGGGCCAATTTATAATCTTACAGAAGCCAATTAACTACAAACCTGCACATCTTTGGAGTGTGGGAGGAAACCGGAGGAAACCCACTGTATCTGGAGACAGCAACCGTAGTCAGGATCGAACCTGGTTCTCTGGCGCTGTATGGCAACAAGTCTATGGCTATGCCACTGTGCCGCCCTTATAGTCTGATTGATGAATGTTATAATAAGAAGCGCTGATGCTGCAGCACTTAAATTTGTCATCTTTCGACTGGCTGTCTTATCAGGACAAGTTTAGTTTAATTTATTTCAGAAGGAACTGCAGATGCTGGAAAAATCGACGGTAGACAAAAATGCTGGAGAAACTCAGCGGATGAGGCAGCATCTATGGAGCGAAGGAATAGATGACATTTCGGGTTGAGACCCCTCTTCAGTTCAATTTAGTTTAGTTTAGAGATACAGCTTTGGCCCACTGAGTCCACACCAACCATCAACCTCCTGTTCACAATAGTTCTATGCTATCCCACTTTCTCATCCACTCCCTACACACTAGAGGGCAATTTACCGAGATGCCAATTAATCTACAAACCCGCACATCTTTGGACGTGAGGGAAAACCAGAGCACCAGGAGGAAACCCACGCGGTCACAGGGTGAATGTGCAATTCCGCACAGATAGCACCCAAGGTCAGGATGGAACCTGGGCCTCAGGCTTCGTGAGGCAGCAACTCTTTATCGGACAATAAAATAAACACATTGTGTATGTGTGTTTCCTTACGATTGCCACAGATGCGGAGAGTATACTCAATGGTTCACTGGTCCAGTGTTGATTGATTTGTCACATGTGTGACTGTCCAGTGAAATTCCTTTTTGCATATTTACACATGCGGACGCCGCCATGTTTTGGCGGCATTTCCAATGTCCGGTCAGCCCGCACGCTTGGTCTACTGGATCGGCTCCTGATCCAGGTAAACCCCAGGCTCCTGTAGAGTCTTCCTTCATCACCCCAGGCTGGTTCAGCCCATGAATCGACGTCCCTCTCCTCTCCTCGCCCGGCCATCTTTGTATCCTGGGGTCGTGCCCTGCAGCCGACCTTGATGGCGTTGGCGGCATTACCCCAGTTCACCCGTGCTCCTCACGTCCAATGTCTCCAGCGGCTCCCTCCTCATCAGTTCTTTGGACTTCGGAGACCAGCAGCGTTCATCCCAAGCGGCTTCCCTCAAGCATTGGCATCCTGCGGGCAGGTGCCCAGATTGGATTGTATTGGATTGGATTCAATTTTATTGTCATTGCTCTTTTCAGTGCAACAAAATGGTTTAGCCTGCAGTCAATACATAGAATAAATAACAAAACACACACTCAACACAGTTTAAAGTCCCAAAGTCCTTGTCTCTTCCCTCCTTGCTCTCCCTCTGCGTTGAGGTGATCCAGGCCTCCGATGTTGTGATCCTGGTGGGTGATGGTAAGCAAGTCCCGCGGCTGAATCCGAGCTCCGCAAACGGGCCGGTTCAAACTCCGCGGCCCGGGGCGGTCGAAGCTGCCGCCCGCCCTCCAGATCCGAGGTCCGCCAAGCATTCCGGTCCTCAGAACCCGATATGGGATTCACCGTGTCTGAGATAATTCACCTATCAATTATAGGGCCACCAGCACATCTCATATCATGTAACATGTACAGACAGGATCAGTGTCACATCAATGAAAGATACTGTTAGATTACTTAGCATACCCACAAGGTCTAATGAACCGCGTCAGGAGTGTGACTCAGCTGTGATGAATGGGGATGATCAAGCACAGGGTTTGTCTTTCTTGGGAGATTCACTCCCTTGTTAAACACACACAGAACATAGCACAGCACAAGGAAATACTCTCTGGCCACAGTGTTTGTGTCAAATATGAAGCCAAGTTAAACTGATCTCATCTGCCTGTGTCATGATCCATAGCCCTCCATTCCCTGCATTTCCATCTAAAAACCTCATAAAGGCCACTGTGTCTCTGCCTCCACCACCACCCCTGGCAATGCGATCCAGACCCACACCACCCTCTGTGAAAAAAATCCTGCCCCCCCACATCCCCACATTCACTCTATCAGTTCCCCTCTATAACATCACCCCTTAAGCCTCCGGCACTGCAAAGAATAAAGTTCTATCCTGCAAGGCAAGGGCGTCACAGTGGCGCATCAGTAGAGTTGCTGCCTTACAGCGCCCGAGACCCGTGTTCGATCCTGACCACGGGTGTTGTCTGTTTGGAGTTGTCCCCGTGACCTGCGTGGGTTTTCTCCGAGATCTTCGGTTTCCTCCCACACTCCAAAGGCATACAGGTTTATAGGTTAATTGGCTTGGTGTAAATATAAAATTGTCCCCAGTGTGTATTGGATAGTATGGGCTGAAGGACCTGTTTCTATGCTGTATCTAAACTAAACTAAACTAAACTAAACTAAACTAAACTAAACTAAACTAAACTAAACTAAACTAAACTAAACTAAACTAAACTAAACTGAACATCGAATTCTCCCAATTTTGTTAGCCCTTGCTGTCTCCTCCCTTTCCTCAGCCCCTCGAGCTGTCTCCTCCCATTCCCCAGCCCTCGGGCTCCTCCTCCTCCTTTTTCCTTCCTTCTCCCCGCCACCCCCTATCAGTCTGAAGAAGGGTTTTGGCCCGAAACGTTACCTATTTCCTTCGCTCCATAGATGCTGCTGCACCCACTGAGTTTCTCCAGCATTTTTGTGTACCTTAAACTAAACTAAGTGTCCTTTGTCTCTCATCATGTCCAGTCTTCGGTTACAATTCCATAGTTTCTTTGTTTTGTTAGTTATGATGTGTTTAGTTTTTAGTTTAGAGATACAGCGCGGAAACAGGCCCTTCGGCCCACTGGGTCCGCGCCGACCAGTGTTCCCCGCACATTAATACTATTCTACACCCACTAGGGACAATTTTTACATTTACCAAGCCAATTAACCTATAAACCTGCACGTCTTTGGAGTGTGGGAGGAAACCGAAGATCTCGGAGAAAACCCACGCAGGTCACGGGGAGAATGTACAAACTCCGTACAGACAGTACCCATAGTCGGGATCGAACCCGGGTCTCCGGCGCTGCATTCGCTGTAAAGCAGCAACTCTACCGCTGCGCCACGGTCTGCAGGTATTTGAATGCTTTGTTCTGATGCTGCATAACTGATGTGCTTGGATAAAATGCTACAACTGGACTTGTTGAGTCAAGTCAAATCATTGAGACTTCAGTGATCTTACAGGAGGTAAGGGCCTCTGTGTTGAAGCTTTATGCTGCCATCTTCACCATGTAATCAGCTGCAATGTGACCCATTTCACCCTCCGAGCTCTCTTCCTTGAAAGCATGTGCACTACTGTGAACTCTAACTAATCATTGTTTCAAATCAATTACAAATTAATCCCTTTAAATACCATGCATTTTTAACTCATATTGACATCAATTACCTGGACTGCCATTCCGCACAATCTTGTCTAAGTGGTGCCTTGCTCTCATATTTGATGAGCACATTTGTGAGTTTATCCAGTCACAATTTTACATTTGTTTTGGTTTGGAAATCCATTCATAAACTCTGCTGCTGCAGTAGTGAGTTTACATACCACAGTCTTTACTGCAACACTCTACTGCTTTTTTTTTAAATTGCTGTTTTTTTCCCTTTTTCCTTCCGCCCACAATATTTAATATGTAAAAGAATATGTGATTCTGTTCCATTCTGTTTGTAGTTTGTTTGGGTGTTTGTTTGTTTGTCTTTTTGCACAAAGTCCGCGAGCATTGCTACTTTTCATTTCACTGTACATCTCGTATGTGTATGTGACGAATAAACTTGACTTGACTTGACTTGACATCAGTCCAAGGGTAGTCTGAGGGTCACCAAAGAGGTGGATAGTAGTTCATTACTGACCACTACCACAACCAGAGCGCAGTGCTGAATTGAACTATTGTCTATGTCATTGGCGAAACTCGGACTATCTTTGATCGGACTTTGCTGGCTATACCTTGCCTAAACATGATTCCCTTATCATGTATCTATTCTCTGTAAATGGCTCGATTAAAATCATGTATTGTCTTTCCGCTGACTGGATAACATGCAGCAAAAAGCTTTTCACTGCACCTCGGTACACGTGACAATAAACTAGGAAGCTCAATACACCTGTTGTACGCCCACCAGCAGACTGTCATGGGTGAACATGAAGGCCTTCAGGGGATTACATCGCACTGCTACGTACATGGTTATTTCTTCTCCCTATTGTTTCCCTACAGGTCGTTAAACTGCAAAGAATGCAGTGAAAATTTAGAAGGATTTCGTCAGGACACGAGGGCCTGTGCTATAAGGGGACGTTGTGCAGCTTAGTTTAGAGATACAGCGCGGAATCAGGTCCTTCGGCGCACTAAGTCCGCACCGACCAACCATCCCCACACAGACAGCACCCGTAGTCAGGATTGAACCGGGGTCTCTGGCGCTGTAAGGCAGAAGCTCTACCGCTGCAGCACCGTGCCGCCCTTTTACAAAACAGACACAGAATACACTGGGGGGAAACACGCTTCCTTATCTATATAAGGTGATTGATGCCCCTTGAATACAGCTATCCAGGATGAGAGCTGCTGGGATTACATTGATGTGTAGCTGGCTGGATCCTCACTGTACTTCACTGAGACACAGCTTTTGCAGTCCCCCATCTTATCACAAACAACAACCCTGGCAGTCTTACACATTGCAACGTGCTAGCTCCCACACCTATCTTATTTCTTAATCATTCTAGACGTTAAATTCTCAGGCTGAACAAGCATTCAGTTGCCTTTCCCTAATTTCCCTTGAGAAGGTGATGGTGAGCTATTTTCTTGAACCTAGACGCGTGGGTATCCCACAAAGTTGACAGGGAACTTCCTGGACCTTGACCCAGTGATGGTGAGGAAACAGTGATATACTTCCAAATGTCTAGCATCCCATGCTTTTCCTTCCAGAATGTGGAGGTCGTGAGTTTGGAAGTCCCAAGAATGGGGTTAGGAGGAAGAGATAGATCAGCCATGATTGAATGGCAGAGTAGACGTGATGGGCCGAATGGCCTAATTCTACTCCCATCACTTATGACCTTATGCATATACTCAAAGCTCAACAGCAGCCCCAGATTGATGACCTTATGATCCTAAGTCTTGTGGACTTGTGGTAATGCATCCTTTATGGTGCATACTGTTGCTGCTACATGTTGGTGGTGGAGTGAGTGAATTGTCATAGCTCAAGTGATCTGCTGTGCCCTGTGTGATGTTGAGATTCCGATCTGCTGTTGGAGCTGCACTCATTCACACAAGTGGGGAGTATTTCATCCCACTCCTGGCTTGAGCCTTGTCGATGGTGGACCGGCTTGACGGGTTTAGAAAGTGAGTTACTTGCTGCAGGTTTCCTCTTGTACATGGCTACTCCTGTTCAGATTCTGGTCAATGGCAACCCCCATGATATTGGTAGTGGGTGATTCAATGACTGTAAATCCACCACCACGCACAAGAAGCGCAAGAAGCGCAAGACAGACACCATTGTATGCAGGGGCGGAAAACCCGGGGGGGGCCAGAGGGGACACCCCCCCCCCCCATGTTTTGAGAGGTGGGGGACATCCCCCCCCCCAAATTTTTGTGATCCCAATTTTAATATCTTCGCTTTCCACGAGGCAGTGGGGGTAGGATTGATGAGCGAGGGCGCGATGATTGGAGGAGGGAGACGTGGCACAGACCTGCGCCTCACCCGCAGGCAGGATCGATCCCGGCCGGGTCTCCGACGCTGTCCCGAGTGCCCCCCACCCACGGGTGGCCAGAGAGGTCGTGAGTCAGACGCGAGCTGTACCCCCAGGCCCACAGCCAGTGCAGAGAAACAGCGCTAAACCCAGCTCAACTCTGCCTGTCCCACCAAGTGTACCTGCCTGGGCTTGCGGGAAATATGGCCAACATGGAGAAGCAGCACTGGTGTCCCGTCAGTCCAGACAGGGCTGTAGTTAACCCGGTGAGACAGGCAGAATTGAGCTGCATTTAGCGCTAGATTGAGCCTCCGAAGCCTCGCGCATGTGTGTGTGAGTGGGCGCAGGCGCGCGTGGCCACCAAAAAATAGTGTCCCCCGTCCCCTCCATGTTTTGATAGCGAGTTCCGCTCTTGATTGTATGCAGATGTCGAGAAGTGTGTTCAGCTCTGGCTGGACAACTTCTAATCTTGTGCGTGGACTCAACAAGAAGGAGAATTACTGTAATGTCATTGAATGGCAGGAAATAATAGCTAGGTGTAGGTTGTGGTTCAGTGTAGGTTCAGTGTAGGTTTAGTTTTGGTTTTGATTTAGTTTAGTTTAGTTTCGTTTCGTTTTGTAACACGTTATGAGGAATAGTGAAGAGCTTTTTTGGTGCGTTATATCCAGTCAGCGGAAAGACTATGCATGATTATAATCAAGCCATCCACAGTGTACAGATACAGGGTAAAGGAAATACAGTTCGGTTTAGTTTAGTTTGGTTTAGTTTACTTTCTTTGAGTTGTGTCATGTCTACTGAGGTATATGGAAGTGAGGAACTTTTTTGTTGCATTCTAACCAGTCAGTAGATAGGACTATACTTTAGAAATGATTATATTTCAAGCCGCTCACAGTGTGGAGATACAGGATAAAGGGAACAGTGTTTTGTGCAAGACAAAGTCCAGTAAAGTCTGAATAAAGATAGTCCGAGAGTCTCCAATGAGGTAGATGGTCGGTCAGGGCTGCTCTCTAGTTGGTGATAGGATGGTTCAGCTGCCTGATAACAGCTGGGAAGAAATCTCCATTGCCTGCCACTTGTAAAGAGCTGGTAGACGCAAAATGCTGGAGTAACTCAGCGGGACACGCAGCAAATCTGGAGAGAAGGAATGGGTGATGTTTCGGGTCGAGACCCTTCTTCAGACTGATGTCAGGGTAGTGCCGGGCAGGGATATACAACGGCATATGTTTCTTGTCATCTATCAGCCCAGGCCTGGATCATGTCCAGGCCTTGCTGTATTTTGCTGTGGATTGCTTCATCATCTGAGCATTCACAAATGGTGCTGAACATGGAGCAATCATCGACGAACACTCCTACTACCTCTGACCTATGGCCTCCTACATTGAAACAATGAGGCCAAAAATCAGCTCGAGGAGCCGTGTGTCAAACTCTGCTGGGACAAGCTTTAGAATTCTCCCACTTGCTTTTGTGATCTGAAAAAAAAAGCCCAGTTCAGCTGTGATTTGTCTTTTTGTCTTTCTCCACTGGTGTGGCCTGACCTGCTGGCCATGTTACATAGTTCTTCTACATTTTACAATATTCATGTTCTTTTGTTATGTTCTTCGCACAAACTGCCCTCATTGCATAGATTACATTCTCTCTCTCTCGCTAACTTCCCTCATTAACTCATCCAGCTGATGATCTCATTTAAAGTATATCCCCATTGAAACCTGGACTAGCCATAGAGATATATTCTTCGTTTTATCCACCCCACCCCCATCCTCTCTGTCTGCAACTGTAATATAACTTATTTTGTCTCCACAGCGGCTGCCTGATGTGCGGAGTATTTCCATCAGTCTTTCTTCTTATTCCAATTTCCCTGTATCCTTGGACTTTAGACTTTAGAGATACAGTGCGAAAACCACCGAGTCTGCATCAACCAGCAATCACCCAGTATGCTAACATTATCAGACACATTAGGGACAATTTACAATTTTACCGAAGCCAATTAATCGACAAACCTTCAGGATAAGAGAACTCGAGGTAAAGGAACCGCTCGGAGGTAGTGATCATAATATGATTAGTTTTAATCTGCAATTTGAAAAGGAGAAGGTTAAATCGGAAGTGTCAGTGATGCAGTTGAACAATGGGGACTATGAAGGCATGAAAGGGGAGCTGGCCAAGGTAGAATGGAAAGGGATCCTAGCAGGAATGACGGTGGAACAGCAATGGCAGGAATTTCTGGGCATAATCCGGGAGACACAGGATCATTTCATTCCAAAAAGGAAGGAAGATTCTAAGGGGAGTAGGAGGCAACCGTGGCTGACAAGGGAAGTTAGGGATAGAATAAAACTAAAAGAAAAGATGTATAACACAGCAAAGAGTAGCCGGAAGCCAGAGGATTGGGAAACTTTCATAGGACAACAGAAGGAAGTAAAACGGGCAATAAGGGCTGAAAAGATGAAGTACGAGGGGAAGCTGGCCAGGAATGTAAAGAAGGACAGTAAAAGCTTCTTCAGATATGTTAAGGGAAAAAGAGTAGCAAAGTCAAATGTGGGTCCCTTGAAGGCAGACACGGGTGAAATTATTATGGGCAACAAGGAAATGGCAGAAAAGTTGAATAGGTACTTCGGATCTGTCTTCACTAAGGAAGACACAAACAATCTCCCAGATGTACTGGAGGACGCCGGATCTAAGGGGGTAGAGGAACTGAAATAAAGTTTCATTAGGCGAGAAATAGTATTCGGTAGGCTAATGGGACTGAAGGATGATAAATCCCCTGGGCCTGATGGTCTGCATCCCAGGGTCCTCAGGGAGGTGGCTCTAGAAAAAGTGATCGTATTGGTGATCATTTTCCAATGTTCAATAAATTCAGGATCAGTTCCTGTGGATTGGAGGATAGCTAATGTTATCCCACTTTTCAAGAAAGGAGCAAGAGAGAAAATGGGGAATTACAGACCAGTTAGCCTGACTTTGGTGGTGGGAAAGATGCTGGAGTTAATTATTAAAGAGCATTTGGATAGCAGTAAATGGAGCATTTGGATAGCAGTAAAAGGATTAGCCAAAGTCAACATGGATTTATGATTTTACAATGCATTTAAGCCTCTCCCATTTTTATGAGATGAATTCCTGGAATATGTAAGAAGTTTATTGTAACCTAGTGCTACTTGCCTGAACAATGGATGATATATCACTTAAATGCAATTGTTTTCAGTTTTCAGTTGTGTGGAGAGAATCATGCTTGACTAATTTTCTGGAATTTTATGACGATGTGACAAGTAAAATGGATGAAGGGGTGCCCGTGGATGTAGTGTATCTAGACTTTCAGAAAGCCTTTGATAAGGTCCCGCACGGGAGACTGGTGAATAAAATTAGAGCACATGGTATTGGGGGTTGGGTGTTGACATGGATAGAAAATTGGGAGTCAATTCCATAGTCAGGATATTTACCTAGATCTCTGGCGCTGTAGAGGGCTTGTCCCACTTTCACAACCCTTTTTACTCAGGGTAGAAAAATGCCTCGACCTACTTGATCCCACGAGTACCTATGACTAGCATCACGACCTACCTACGACCTACCTACGACCACCTACGACCTTGTAACGACCATGCTGCGAGTATGAGTCAAGGGTAAACTTGGCAGAGGTCGTGAATTAGGTCGTGAAAGTGGTACAGGCCCTTAAGGCAGCAGCTCTACCATTGCACCACTGTGCTGCCCTGCGCATCTGCTGTTTTTTGCTTTCTAACCACAACAGTCTTACCCATAATGTTTCACCCATAATAACCCTGCTCATGTCAATGCTGCTTAAAATAATCTCACCCATAACAGTTTCACCAAGACTTATCCTATCTAAACAATCCCATCTAAAACAGAGTCGCTTGTAATAGCTTTACACAAAACACACCTACACACAACAAATCTGCCCAAACTAATCTAACTGACAGAGTTAAACCTATAACATTTGGCTTAGTTTAGTTTACTTTAGAGATACAGCGAGCAAACAGGCCCTTCGACCTACCGAGTCCACGCCGACCAGCGATCCCTGCACATTAACACTTTCCCACACACACTAGGGACAATTTTACATTTACATCAAGCCAATTAACCTACAAACCTGCATGTCTTTGGAGAGTCAGAGGAAATCAAAGTTCTTGGAGAAAACACAAGAAGGGGAATTTATGACAATCCAGACATTACGTTGTTACTGTTGACGGGTCTATCTCATTTTAAAATTCCAGATTCTGTTAGGTTTAGAATTTAGAGATGCAGCATGGAAACAGGCCCTTCGGCCCACCGAGTCCACACCGACCAATGATCACCCATTCACACTAGTTCGATGTTATCCCTATTTTTCATCCACTAGCTACACACTCGGGGCAATTTACAGAGACTAATTAACCTGCATGTTTTGGGGATGTGGGGGAAAACCACAACCACCCAGAGGAAACCCACATGATCACAGGGAGAACGTGCAACCTCTACACACACAGTACCCAATGGCTGAGCAGTAGAGTTGCTGCCTTGCAGCTGCCAGAACCCGGGTTCAATCCTGACTACGGGTGCTGTCTGTGTGGAGTTTTACGTTCTCCCCGTGACTGCGTGGTTTTTTTCCCGGTGCTCCGGTTTCCACCCACACTCCAACTGAGGAGGGCTCTGACACGGGTGAACACGAGGAAAGCTGCAGGCCCCGATGGCATCTCGGGGTCGTGCTACGCAGCTAGCTCCGGTGCTCACTACAATATTCAACCTCTCCCTGGACAAGTCCATGGTCCCTGCCTGCTTCAAAAAATCCATCATTGTACCGGTGCCTAAAAATGCCTCCCCAGCGTGTCTGAATGACTACCGTCCGGTGGCCCTCACCTCATGAAATGCTTTTAGAGGCTGGTCAAGAAACACATCTGCACCTTCCTCCCTCTGTAACATGGACCCGTTAAAGGACTTTCTCACGGTGCGACCTGACGCAAGACTTAACAAGAGTTTAACATCGTGGGAACCTCCTACGATAACAGTACGGCATTCGTGGACCACCGAGGACCTCTGTGGCGCTAACGGCAGGTAGTCGTGTAACTTTGTAAGGTCGGGAGAAAATTCAAATATTTTTGAATTTCTCCAAGAGTGACTTGAGCACTTTTTGGTGAGCGTTGCAACATTGTATGAACGCAGATGCCAGTGCGATATCCGTGCGATATCCGTAATGACTCTTGCGGGTACCGTGGGAACTCCTGCGAACGGTAAACCCGGAAGCTTGACAGAGGGGACATAAGGTGAGTAAAAAAGGTGGTCTCAATATCGCCAATGGACCATGTGTCCATCGAGGACGTCCCACCTAATTGTCATTGTTTGAGAATCTTTTTCACAGTAAGACTTGCAGAGATGCCTCTCAGAAAAGCGCAAAGAAAGGGGTCAAAGAAAGTCAGAAAGTTTTTAGCCATGCAGGTAAATGAGGAGGAGACTCAGCAAGAGAGACAGGTGGAGAGGCAAGAGGAGATGCCAGAGATACCACTGCCTGTGGGCTCCTTGGAGCAGGGAGAGGGTGATCAAGGTGGATTTGAGATTGCCTCCCCAGTAGCTGTTGCCTCCCCAATAGCCTCAGCAGACGATAACATAAAGGGAAGATGGCAGAAGGTAAGGCCATATAACTTCAACAGGGAACAAGAGGGGGAACTGGTGAACTGGCACCAATGCAATGAGATTCTCTATGACAAATCCAGAGAGGATTATAGAAATAGGGAGAGAAAGCGCAACCTGCTGGAGACGAAGGCTGCGGAGTATCCCGGGTGCTCATGTGAGTATCTATAACAATATATTAGTTTATGTACAGGAGAACAATTTAATGTTATCCATGATTTAAAAACATACAATGCTACAGATGTAAAAGTGCTGTTTTTGCAGTTACCTTTAATTTATCTTATAAGTCTGTCCGTTCCCTGCAGCTGCAATGTAAAAGTAGTGGCTGACAGACAGCTTTTACACCCTCTTTGTTTGAAGTAGGAATCATGTCTTGCAGTGTCAGTCTTCTTCAGCAGAGGTCCCAAATTATTCTTTAACTCATTAAAGAGCTTGGGTGAAATTCTGACAAAGTTTTTGAATGCACTTTTATCCTCTTCGCACAGCACATTAAGCAGTTGCTCTGTTCATAGACTTCAGTTCAGCCTTCAACACGATAGTCCCCACCAGACTGGCCGAGAAGCTGCTGGAATTAGGGCTCAACACCCCCCTGTGTGCCTGGGCCCTGGACTTTCTCACCACCAGGCCCCAGGTAGTCAAGAGGGGAGGGAATACATCGAAGTCCCTCACCCTGAGCACAGGATCCCCCCAGGGTTGCGTCCTCAGCCCCCTATTGTACTCCCTGTACACACATGACTGTGTGGCCTGGTTCAGCTCCAACTCAATAATCAAGTTTGCTGATGACACTGGTGGTGGGCCTGATCTCAGACAACGATGAGAAGGCCTACCGGGAGGAGGTGGCTGATCTGGCACTCTGGTGTCAGGACAACAGCCTCCTCTTGAACATCAAAAAAACTAAGGAGCTGATCGTGGACTTTAGGAGGGCACATCATCCGAGGACGTACACACCATTGAGGATAAATGGGGATACTGTGGATAGGGTGAACTGTTTTAAATACCTGGGAGTCCACATCTCTGAGGATATGACATGGATATCATACGCCGCAGCACCCGTGAGTAAGTCAAGGCAGCACCTTTACCACCTCAGGCAATTGAGGAAATTCAGAGTGTCTCCGAGGATCCTCCAGTGCTTCTACTCAGCGGCTGTGGAAAGCATCTTGTCTGGAAATATCACGATTTGGTTTGGGAATTGCTCTGCCCAGGACAAGAAGGCTCTGCAGAGAGTAGTGTGTTCGACCGAATGCACTATGGGAACTTCACTCGCCCTTCTGTAGGAACTATACATCAGAAGGTGCAACTACAGAGCCAATAAGATCATGACCCCTTCCACCCCAGCAACGGACTGTTCCAGCTGCTACGGTCAGGCAAACGCCTCTGTTGCCATGCTGTGAGAACGGAGAGGTTGAGAAGGAGTTTCTTCCCAGAGGCCATTAGGACTGTAAACTCCTATCTCACCAGGGACTAACTTTACTGTATCACTCTACTGGGTTTTTTTTTTAATTGCTGTTTTTTTTTCCCTTTTCCTTCTGCCCACAATATTTAATATGTAAAAGAATATGTGATTCTGTTCCATTCTGTTTGTAGTTTGGTTGTTTGTTTGTCTTTTTGCACAAAGTCCGCGAGCATTGCCACTTTTCATTTCACTGCACATTTCGTATGTGTATGTGACGAATAAACTTGACTTGACTTGACTTGAAACTCGTGCGGGTTTGTAGGTTAATTAGTTTGGTGTAAATGTAAAATTGTCCCGAGTGTGTGTCAGATCGTGTTATTGTGCGGGGGCCGCTGGTCGGTTCGAAGGTCCAGTATCCGCGCTGTATCTCTAAACTAAACAAAATTCTCTCTTTCAAACTCTTTCGTTTTAAGTGGCTTTCTCACAGCAGCACCTTCAGACTGTTGCTGAGAGGAAGAACCTGAACCACCACGACCCTTCACTCAATGGTATATCCTCCTGTTTTATTCTCAACCAACCTTGCACTTTCATTCCCAGATCTTGCCTTTTACATGACCAGAATTGGGCTCTGCTCACGTGTTCTTGCTCCAGTGATAAGGTTTCTAATTCCCTCATTGTTCTCTGACTCTGAATTGACTTGTTTTAAGAGTCATCCCTTGCTCTCTGACCTTCACAGTGTATACAGTGTACACATTCCTGCTTCAGTCTCTCTGCCGTTAGCACTGCTTCAGATAAGATCAACCATCTTGCTACGCTCCTTGACTTCACTCCATGCCCAGCTACTGCACAACATCATCAATTCCAATGCTAAGTACGTAATTGTAGTTCTATACCGCATTAATATGGCATATAAAAAAAGACACAAGCAAAATCTTGATCTGAAGTGTCACTCATCCATGTCGTCTGGAGATGCTGCCTAACCTGCTAAGTTACTTCAGCAATTTGTACTATTGTTTTGTTGGTCAGCATCTGCAGTTCCTTCTGTCTCACTCAAAAATTATAACGTTCACACTGGCAAGCCCCGGGGACTCATCGACATGCAGCTTGCAATTAGAGTAATACCATCCATACAGCATGGAAACAGGTCTTTAGACTTTAGAGACCCAGCGCAGAAACAGGCCCTTCGGCCCACCTAGGGCATGTCGACCAGCGATCACCTCATACACCAGCACTATCCTGCATGCTAGTGACAATTTATAATTTTTACCAAAGCCAATTAACCTACAGCCTGTTTCCACGCTGTATCACTTTATGCCTTCATAACTCTATTTCAGCAACTGAGTGAGGAATTTGACACCCTGTGTGGAGATTTGGTTTTGCGTACTGAAGTGTGAGAGCCTCTATGAGTGTGCGCTATCATATTTACTTGTCATTTTTGAACCACTCAAACGATTCATTGTTGGGCTGAGAAGATCCATTTCTCGTACATTCCTGGGCATCTCTGACTCACTGCTCCCTTAAGTGTTTATTTGGATGTTATGCAGCATTTAAACGAGTTAAATATGAAGATAGGCGGCTAGAATAATACTGTCTGTACACAGCTGCCTAACATTCTCTGCCAAATGCCATTACTACACACAGTGTCAGCAGAGGCTGTGACCCTCTTTTTCCAACCATTCACAGTGTAGAGGAAATGTGTGGGAAGAAGCTGCAGCTGCTGGTTCAAACTGAAGATAGACACAAAATGCTGGAGTAACTCAGCGGGTCAGGCAGCATCACTGGAGAGAAAGAATATGTGACGTTTCGGGCCGAGATCCTTCTTCAGACTGAAGAAAAGGCTCTAGCTGAAACTTCACCCATTCCTTTTCCCCAGTGTAGATGATGTTAATCCCTTCAGCCAAACACAGTTTGCAATATCCTGACCAGAGGATTAGGAATTATAGTACTAGATTCAGTGATTTTAAGAACCATGGCAAACTTTTTTTCCTAAGACGTAGGAGCAGAATTAGGACAATTAGGCCCATGGAATCTGCTTAAGAAAATGATAAAACTTTTTTCTCTCCATCTCTTCCTATACTTTACTTTAGAGATACAGCACCGAAACAGGCCCTTCGGCCCACCAGGTCTGAACTGGTCAGCGATCACCCCATACACTGGGGACAATTTACAATTTTACCGAAGCCAATTAAATCTACGAACCTGTACATCTTTGGGGAGAACATACAAACTCCATGCAGACCAAGGGTGGCCTTAAGCCAATTGGACCAATTGCTCCAAATTGGGCCCCGCGCTAGGCTGGTGGGCAACATCCCCTCAGCAGCAACCCCAGTAGGTGAAATTCCTCAGCGACAACAACACATCCACGCAGTTAAATCTCAATACTATCACCGGCACCAGTGATGGAAATCGGGGGGGGGGGGGGGGGGGGTACGCAGGGGGATGGCGTTCAACCTACTTTTCAGTTTCCAGCTCGGGTTTAATGATGACTGCAGAAAGATTGGAGTCATTTCTGACTTGATTCAACTGAGACAAAAACGTTTGTTAACTGCCACTGTTAGTACTTGTTAACAGCCAGTAGTTAACACATAGTTATACAATGTGTCACCAATACATCGATCTGCATTCCTCAGTCAATATAATTGTGTTTTGATCAAGTATTAGTGGCGCCGCGTTCCTTTGAATAAAATTCACGGCAGAATTTCTTAAAACTAAAGGGCCTGTCCCACATGCATGCGACTGCATGTGGCAAGCGCGACCAAATTGGAAGCGGGGGCCGTGCAGAGGTTGAGTGATCCCCATACAGGGCCTGTCCCACATGCATGCGACTGCATGCGGCAAGCGCGACCAAACCAGAAGCGGGGGCCGCGCAGAGGTCGAGTGAGTGACGTGAACTTCGAGTGAAGTCTGCGGGAAGTTCGCGCATGACGTGCGGCGTCAAGACGCAGCATCCGGCATTGAGACGCTGCGTATGCCCGTCGAGGCAGTGCATATGGCGTCGAGATGGCTGCGGGTCGGCAGGCCGTTGCCACACGGAATTTTTGAACACTCAGTTTTTCGGAGTCCCGCGCGATGTCGGGACCAGCTCCGCACAACTCCATACAGACCTTGGCTGGGAACCTGGGGCTCACCAAAATTGTTCCCAATTAGGCCCCGCACCTCCGAAGGCCGGCTCTGATGCAGACAACGCCTGTAGTCAGGATCGAACCTGGGTCATAGAAACATAGAAACATAGAAATTAGGTGCAGGAGTAGGCCATTCGGCCCTTCGAGCCTGCACCGCCATTCAATATGATCATGGCTGATCATCCAACTCAGTATCCCGTACCTGCCTTCTCTCCATACCCCCAGATCCCCTTAGCCACAAGGGCCACATCTAACTCCCTCTTAAATATAGCCAATGAACTGGCCTCAACTACCCTCTGTGGCAGAGAGTTCCAGAGATTCACCACTCTATCGACCTACCACGACCTATCCAGTTGGGTCGCTGGTGCTGTAAGGCAGCAACTCTACCGCTGCACCCCCTTGCTGTCTCTGTGCCCCAACTGGATAGGCTCCCTTTCCCTTCCCTGTTCCCATCCACCTATGTCCCTTTCTCTGGCTTCACATTTTGCGTTTCACATTTCACTTCTGCAGTTCCTTATTATTGCTTTTTCACATTTATGTCTCTTCTCTTCTTATCTCACAGCCTTTTGTCTTCTTCCCATCTTTGCCCTTTGTCCACCTATCGGCCAATCAATAACCCATCTGACCTGTATTCACCTATCACTTGAGATAAATGCAAAATGCTGGAATAACTCAGCGGGTCAGGCAGCATCTCTGGAGAAAAGGAATAGATAAACATTTCAGGTCAAAACTCTTCTTCAGACCTGAAACGTCACAGAGATGCTGCCTGACCCGCTGAGTTACTCCAACATTTTGTGTCTACCTCCAGTGTAAGTCAGCATCTGCAGTTCTTCTCCTCTGCCGATCAACGAGATCAATGACTACAGACCGGTGGCCCTCACACCCCATATCATGAAGACAATGGAGCGGCTACTTATTCATCTCCTGAGACCACAGGTCCAGCACG
Source organism: Leucoraja erinaceus (assembly GCF_028641065.1). Taxonomy (NCBI): domain Eukaryota; kingdom Metazoa; phylum Chordata; class Chondrichthyes; order Rajiformes; family Rajidae; genus Leucoraja; species Leucoraja erinaceus. Next base: position 12,789,145 of record NC_073379.1, read on the forward strand.
CACTAGACCCACTACAGTTTGCGTACCAGGAGAACATTGGTGTGGATGACTCAGTCCTATACATGCTGCACCAGATCTACTCCTTTTTGGACGATCCAGGACGTGAGGATTATGTTCTTCGACTTATCAAGTGCGTTCAACACCATCCAACCCCTGATTCTGAAAGACAAGCTTAAGAAGATGGGGGTGGATTCCACCTTTATCTCCTGGATATACAACTACCAGACGGGTCGACCACAGTTTGTTCAGCTGGGGGACTGAATTTCCGGGACAGTGGGGTGCAATGTTGGAGCCCCACAGGGAACGGTTCTGGCCCCGTTCCTCTTCACCCTGTATACTGCAGACTTCAAATATAAATCTGACACATGCCACGTACAGAAATATTCAGATAACACCACGATTGTGGCATGTGTAAGGAACGGGCATGAGGAGGAATACAGGGACTTGGCCAGTGCTTTCTGTGTCTGGAGTAAAGAGAACTGTCTCATCCTGAATACAACCAAGACCAAAGAGATGGGTGTTAACTTTGGCAGCTCCAAGCTCCCCCTTCAGCCGGTCAACGATGCAGGGGCTGACATTGAGGTGGTGCAGACATATAAATATCTGGGAGTGCACCTGGATAACAAACTGGACTGGTCAGTCAACATCGACGCCCTCTACAAAAAAGGTCAGAGCAGACCCTTTTTCCTCAGAAGGCTCAAATCCTTCAATGTGCGTAATTACATGCTGTACATGTTTTACAACTCTGTGGTCGCAAGTGTCATTTTCTATGCTGTTGTCTGCTGGGGCAACAGCATTAGTGCAAAAAACAGCAAGAAGCTGGACATACTGGTTAAACGGGCTAGCTCAGTGCTGGAGGGGAGAGTGGACTCTGTGGTTGGATGTGCTTGAGAGGCGTATGAGGCACAAGGTGCAGGTCATCCTGAAAAACCCCCCATGAAATTCTGGAGGGTCAAAAGAGCACTCGGAACAACAACCGGCTCCTCTCCCCGCGCTGTAGAATGGAGCAGTTCAGGACATCCTTCACTCCTGCAGCCATTAGATTTTATAATTCGGACCTAGGCTGTAGGGGGATGCATTTTTTGCAGTTTAAAAAAAAAATGAATTGTTAATTATTGGTCTTTTTAAGTATTTATTGCTCTCAGGTAGTGTCCACATTGTATTTTCTGTATTTACTGTCTGCGTTCGTTTTGAATGTGTGGGTTTGTTGGTTGAGGGCTTTTGGACTTCTGAATTTCACTGAGGGGATCAATAAAGTATTTATTATTATTATTATTATTATTATTATTATTATTATTATTATTATTATTATTACATGCCTGGCTTTGGCCTGACCCTACCTCACATTAGAGCTTTCTCTCACCCCTCATATAATCAGTCTGAAGAAGAATCCCAACACGTAATGTCAAATATCCATGCCTCCAGGGATGCTGCCTGACCCACTGAATTTCTCCAACATTTTGTGTCTTTTTCTGTAAACCAGCATCTGCAGCTCCTGGTATCTACATGACATAATTTCACTTTAGATTCAGATTCAATCTTTATTGTCATTGTGCAGTGTACAGTACAGAGACAACAAAATGCAGTTAGCATCTCACCCAGAAGAGCGAACACAGAATAATGAGCAGTAAAATATATATATGTACAACAGTTGTAGTAGTGCAATTTCTCTGGGGGAAGGAGTGTCCAGGGGTGGGGGGTGATTGGCAATCACCAAGGTGCAGAGTTAAGTAGTTCCTTCACAAGGCCAATACTCTCAACTCCAAAACTAGGAGTACTGCCCACTTGATCTAACCTAGCTGAGATAATTTGTCTTGTAGGATGTTGATGGTCAGAAAATAGAGTGCCATTTTCAAGACTATTTGGCAACCATTTGGCCTTTTGTCCAGGATGGAGATTAAAAAAACTAGAAGGCATAGGGTTCAAGTGTGAGGGAAAAAGTACATAGATGTGCAGGGCAATTTTTTAAACATAGAGTTTAATTTAGTTTAGTTTAGGTTATTTTCACATGTACCGAGATACAATGAAAAGCTTTTGTTGCGTGCTGATCAGTCAGTGGAAAGACAATACATAATGACATAATCTAGCCATCCGCAGTGTACAAAGTACAGTCAAGTTCGATTAAAGATAGTCCAAGGATGGTGAGTGCCTGGAACGTGCTGCCGGGGGTAGTAATGAAGGCAGAGACGATAGTGACATTTAAGTGGCTTTTAGATGGACATATGGATATGCAGAGAATGGATGGATATGGATTATATACAGGCAGATAAGAGTTGGTCTTGGCATCATGTTGGGCACTGACTTTGTGTGCTGAAGGGCCTGTTATTGTGCTGGGCTGTTCTTTGATCAGTAAATTTTTGGACAGTCATAGCCCTGTCCCACGGTGCAAGTTCGTTCCAAGAGCTCTCCCGAGTTTAAAAAAAAATCAAACTCGTGGTAAGCATGGAGAATGAACGGAGCGGGTACGGGGACATCTCTTAGCGCTAACGGCAGGTACTCGGGAAGACTCGCTAACGGCAGGTGAGTACGGGAAGACTTGTGAAGATTTTTCAACATGATGAAAAATGTCCACGAGAGCCCCGAGTACCGACGAGTGGCCATTACCGTAAATCTCCGAGTTCGAATCGGGGAAAACTCAGGAGAACTCTTCGAATGAACTCATACCGTGGGACAGGGGTTTTAACTTTGTTTCTCAATGATCCTTCAGTCGGATTTTATCTTTGTTTATAATCTCACTTCACTCTGATCTGAGTGATGGATTTAAACATCCACCCTTAAAAATCACCTAAAATTTGTTGAACTTTCCATTAATCTTTGCCTGCCGTCAATGTAATTATGATTTTGAAATAAATGCAGAAATTGCTGATTAGGTGATTGGGCTACATCGATGGAAAGAAACAATTAATGGCTCATTAATTAATCACAATTAATTACAATCAATGACAATTCAGGTTAATTGCTATTCATCAGAAGTGCATAAGAGAGAATACAAACTCATTTTAAGTTGCAAGCAGAGAGGCAGGCAGACAAACAAACAAACAAACAAACAAACAAACAAACAAACAAACAAACAAACAAACAAACAAACAAAAGAGGGGAGATTTGTGGCAGGGTGTGGATCAAGGTGTTTGGTAGAATTAGTTCAGTTCTGTTTATTGTCACGTGTACTGTGGTACAGTGAAAAGCATTTGTTCCGTGCTATCCAGTCATACATGATTATAGTCATGAGTCATGATATAATCATGATTACATGTTACAATTACTTGTCACGCCACCATCTACGTGAAGGGAACAAATAGTAGATCTATCTGAAGGAATATAAATGGATTAAGATGAACGAGGGCAGCTGAAGGAAAAGGTCAGTGGCGCAGTTGGTAGAGCTGCTGCCTCACATCACCAGAGACCCAGGTTCGATCCGGAGCTCAGGTGCTGTCTGTGTTGAGTTTGCACGCTCTCCCTGTGACTGCATGTGTTTCCTCTGGATGCTCCGGTTTCCCCCTGCTCCAAAAACGTATGTGTTTGGAGGGTTAATGGGCCTTTGTAAATTGACCTCTGTGTGCAGGGAGAGGATGAGAAAGTGGGATAACATACTGTATTGTGAATGGGTGATCAATATTTATTTTAGTTACTGTACTGCACTGATACCACCGAGTCCGCGCCAAGTGCTGAATGGCCGAATTCTGCTCGCATGCCTTCTAGTCTTACCTCCAGATGCTTTAAATTTCAATTCCAAGTTATTTTTAGAAGCTGGTTTGTACCTTCTACTGTAATCATTAATGCCATTATCACATCCCTATCATTCCATTATTACCTCCTGACACTTAAAGTAAATGATCCATGTTTACTAAGCTTTTAAAAATGGTTCTGATATCTCATGCATTTCACTTATATTCTGTTTTCCTTTCCTTTCAATCTCTTGGCATTAATTATTATATTCTAAAGTCCCCTCCATATAAAGAGGGTTTTTGGCATGCTCTACCCTTTTCCATTAATCTAAAATTATCTTCAATATACTTATTTTGTAACCAAAGTTTGGCCACTCTATCTGCAGCATTCAGTCTTCAATGGAATGTTTATTTGTTAGGACTTAGAAACTAATTGTTTAAATGTTTCTCCACCACCATATCTTTAATTTCTAAATATACCTTTCGCAACTAATTTCTCCTGCTTTACAAAGCTCAGATCTGATCATAGGTGGCGCAGCAGTAGAGTTGCTGCCTTAAGAGCCTGTCCCACTTGGGCGTCATTTGCGCGTCATCATTTACACGTCACTGCGCATTATGCGCGCATGGTGCGTGGTGACGTAGGCAGTGACGTGCGATCGTGCGCGGTGCCCCAGGATTTTGGGATGTACAAAATCTTTGCGCTCCATCTGCGTGACGCACAAATGACGCCCCCAAGTGGGACAGGCTCTTTACAGCACCAGAGGCCCAGGTTCAATCCCGACCACGGGCGCTGTCTGTACGGAGGTTGTACGTTCTCCCCATGACCGCGAGGCAAAGTTTAAAGGAGATGTAGCAGGAAAGTATTTTGGACAGAGAGTAGTGCCTGGAACATGCTGCTGGGGGTGATGGTGGAGGCAGATGTGCTAGTGGCTTATAGATAGGCACATGGATAAGCAGGGAATGGAGAAATATGCATAACGTGAAGGCAAAGGAGATTAGTTTAACTTGGCATCATGTTTGCATGGACACCGTGAGCCAGAGGGCCTGTTCCTGTGCTGTACTGTTATAATTCACTATCTGACGTATAAAAATGGCAACAATAGTTGTTTTTTTGTTCCCCCATTCTTCCACCCAAAATAGTTCAACATCTTCACTTTCTGAGGCGTCATTCTTTCATTTTGTAATCGACGCCTCATTCTTTTCAATGAACTTTATTGTTACTTTATTGTACCGAGACACAGTGAAATGCTTCATTTTCACACAATCCAGTAGAATGATACTCTACTTAAGCTCAATTATATATAAGTGCAATGATTGCAGTGAACAGTCGACCTCACCAAGGCGGTACACGATGATTCACTACATTTTGATGCCACTTGGGACCAACTAGTTTCAAGTTCTTGAAATAGAGACTTATGTTGACCTTACAGGCCCGTTGTCCTGGCGACGGCACTGGCTAGGCCTGGTGATGTTGTTGATGTCCTCCACTGCTTGCAACTGTGGGGCCTTTTAGCACTGATTACTGCAATATTATTACAGTAACATTACAGGCTCATTGGGATTTTTAATGTATTGAATTTTTTTGTGTTTATTATGTATCTATGAGTACTGTGTGTACAGACCTTATGCTGCTGAAAACACAAATGTCATTGTTCCATTTTCAGTACATACATATGACAATTAAACACTCTTGACTTGGTCAACTACAGTGCTGTAGATTTCATAGAATCATTAAATCATTAAATACAGTGTGGCGCAGCGGTAGAGTTGATGTCTTACATCATCAGAGACCCGGGTTTGATCCTGATTACGGGCACTGTCTATTCAGAGCATGTACGTTCTCCCCTTGACCTGCATGGGTTTTTTTCTGGGTGCTCCAATTTCCTCCTACACTCCAAAGACTTACAGGTTTGTAGGCTAATTGGCTTCGGCAAAATTGTAATTTGTCCCCAGTTTGCGTAGAATGGTTTTAGTGTGCGGGGATTGCTGGTCAGCACGGACTCAATGGGCCGAAGGGCCTATTTCTGCACTGATTCTCTAAACAAAACTAAACAATGTTGACCAGGGGGCACCCTCATCTATTAGCCCCACCACCCAGTACTAGTTCCATATCTCTCCATGCCTAAACGATTCCAGTGGTCATCTGGTCGTTTCTTAAATGTTGTCAACAAACCAGTTTCAATCACACCCTCAACTGGCGTATTCCAGGTACTTATCTCTCCTTGGGTGAAGAAGGACTCCTCATATCTACTCCAAATCTCTTTCCCTTATCCTTTTGACTTCCATTGACTCCATTTACACCTAAGACTACCTCGGCAAGGCCAGCCAGCAGCATAATCAAGGACGGGTCACACCCTGGACACTCCCTCATCTCCCCTCTCCCATCAGGCAAAAGGTATAGAAGTGTGAAACGCACACCTCAGATTCAGGGATAGATTCTTCCCAGCTGTTATCAAGAGACTGAACCATCCTACCAACAACTCGAGAGGTCCTGAGCTACTATCTACGTTATTAGAGACCCTCGGACTATCTTTGATTGGACTTTACTGGACTTTATCTTGCGCTAAACGTTATTCACATTATTCCCTTTATCATGCTGTGAATGGCTCAATTGCAATCATGAATTGTCTTTCCGCTGAATAGTTAGCACACAACAAAATATTTCCACTGTACCTCGGTACATGTGACAATAAACTAAACTCAAACTCAGGGATGTGTAGGAAGGAATTGTAGATGCTGGTCTATACCAAAGATATACACAAAATGCTGGGCTAACTCAGTGGGTCAGGCAGCATCTCTGGAGAAAAGGAACCCTTCTTAAAACTCATCAGGTCTCCACTGATGGGAGAGTCTAAGACCATATAACCATTACAGCACGGAAACAGGCCATCTCGGCCCTTCTAGTCCGTGCCAACACTTATTTTCCCTTAGTCCATCTACCTGCACGCAGACCATAACCCTCCATTCTTTTCCCGTCCATATACCTATCCAATTTACTTTTAAATGATAAAATCAAACCTGCCTCCACCACTTCCACTGGAAGCTCATTCCACACAGCTACCACTCTCTGAGTAAAGAAGTTCCCGCTCATGTTACCCCTAAACTTCTGTCCCTTAATTCTCAAGTCATGACCAGAGGTCATAGCCTCAGAATTAAAGGGCTCTCTTTTAGCAAGGTGAGGAGGAACTTCTTTAGTCAGAGCGTGTTAATCTGTGGAACTCATTGCCACAGAGGGCTGTGGAGGCTGCCAGTGGTATTTTTAAGACAGAGATAAGACAAATTATTGATTAGAATGAGTGTCAAGGGTTATGGGGAGAAGGCAGGAAAATTGGTTTAGGAGGCAGAGATCCGCCATGATTGAATGGCAGAGTAGATTCGATGGGCCGATTGGCCTAATTCTCATCCTATAACATGTGAATATGTGAAGAAGGGTTCTGACCCGAATCGTCACCTATTCCTTTTCTCCAACGATGCTGCCTGACCCGCTGAGTTACCCCAGCATTTTGTGTCTATCTAAGGCAGGAACTGTGGCTTTGCCGGCTGTCAACGTTTACTGTAGCCTTGTCCGTTGGGGCTGTCGTGATCCACCCAGGTCAGCCAATCCATGGTGCCTGGCCCTGACTCTCCCCAGCCCTTCACTGTTTCGGATAGAGAGTGAATTTACCAACAAGACAAATGGTAAGCACATGCCATTTCCATTTGTCCAGTGAAGAGGGGAAGTCCTGGCCTATTAACATGAGATGAAGATGTATGATAAGACTGAAGCAGGGAATCATTTTTTTTACATAGGATATACTGCACAGTAAACAACCAGTCCTTTTTTGGCTTCTATCTTCCTATTAGGGATCAGTCCTGAGCTTCCATCTACCTCATTGCAGTCCCTCGGACTATCTTTGATCGGACTTTACTGGACTTTATCTTGCACTAAATGTTATTCACGTTATTGCGTTTATCACGTTTAGTTTAGTTTAGTTTAGTTTAGTTTAGAGATACAGCGCGGAAACAGGCCCTTCAGCCCACCGGGTCCGCGCCGACCAGCGATCCCCGCACATTAACACTATCCTACACCCACTAGCGACTATTTTTACATTTCCCAAGCCAATTAATCTACAAACCTTTACATCTTTGGAATGTGGGAGGAAACCAAATATCTTAGAGAAAACCCACGCAGTTCACGGGGAGAGCGTACAAACTCCGTACAGACAGCACCCATAATCGGAATCGATCCCGGGTCTCTGACGCTGCATTCGCTGTAAAGCAGCGCCTCTACCGCTGCACCACCGTGACTGCCCAGTGTATCTGCGCACTGTGGATGGCTCCAATGTAATCTTGTATAGTCTTTTTGCCGACTGGTTAGGTCATAAGATCATAAGGAATAGGAGTAGAATAAGGCCGTTTGGCCCATCAAGTCTATGCTGCCATTCAATCATGGCTGATCTATCTCTCCCTCCTAACCCCATTCTCCTGCCTTCTCCCCACAACAAAAACAAATCAAAAGCTTCTCACTGTATCTCGGTGCACCTGTCAACAAACTAAACTCTAGCTGCACATTCAGTCCCCCCCTGACTTTTCCCATCTAAATCCATCCACGTAATTCTAGTGAGTAACCCTCCACAGCCCCCTGAGGCGGAGAATCGCAAAGGTTTTCTGATTCTCCTCTCCCTTCTCCCATTTGGAGAGGTCCATGGATGGCAAAGGTTTAGAGGGCTATGGACCAAACGCAGGTGGGACTCGGGTAGATGGGACATGTTTGTCGGTGTTGGGGGGGGGAAGGGCCTATTTTCAATCTATCACTGTGTGACTCTATGACTCAAAATGGCAAACTTTGATTCAGCGTGTGATGTTATGGAACTATTTTTGTAAGCAGCATATTAAATGGTCAAAACAAAACAAAAGAAAGATGAGTGGCGTTTCGGGTCGAGACGTTTCTTCAGAAGGGTATGAAGAAGGGCCTCGACCCGAAATGTCACCCATTCCTTCTCTCCAGAGATGCTGCCCGACCCGTTGACTTACTCCAGCATTTTGTGTCTATCTTCGGATTAAACTAGCATCTGCAGTTCTTCCCCACACAAAAGAACGATGAGGTATAGATGGGGTATAGATGGTGGGCATGGGCAGGCTGGGCTCCCGGGATTATATCCACACTGTACGACTCTTTGCCTCCAAGACATAGCCTTATCCAGCCTCCGCCTATGTGCATCTTTATTATTCACTCCAACCACTCCCCTCCGCTGCAAATGCCACAGTCTCGCCACTTTCTAGATATTTAAAGCTTCTGCTGAACATAAGAAAACACAGAGGCTAACCTTATTGCTTCCAGTGGCTATGCACATCACTCTACTGAACACAGGCTGCGAGTCGTGGCATGGTTGCCTCACCTGTGGAACGATAGTGGAGTCAAACTCTTTGATATAAGTAAGCATAATCTGACACTATGCCTCAAGTTTTCCAGACACCAAGCAAGCATTTTCTCCTGACTATGCCTCAGCTCTGATGGATACCAGTCAAGCATTTGCTCTCTCATCTTACTCACTCTATTCCCTGCTTTCTACTTGGCTAAAACTCACCCTGCACGGCAGGGAAGAATCTCGTTGGATTTTCAGATCAGCTTTCATAGCTCGATCGACATTTCCAACTCAAAATGTGATGGTCCCACTCCCGTCAGACCCAGAAGTCCTCTCCGGGACTGAAAACATGGACCATCCGAGAATTCAATCTCAGCCAATTCCTCTGTCGCTCCATGATCTTTAGCTCCAGGCACTTGATTAACACTGGGTCGACTTTAGGGTCGAACTTGTTGGCGAACCAGTGGCCTTTGTCCAGGAGCCACCTGAGCTCTGCGGAACCGTACACACAGACACTGCGGACGTGGGTGCCCGTGCAAGGTGGGTACGCGCTCCCCTCCATGTACTCCCACTTCACCAGCCTGGTCTTACTTTGCATGTCAGTCACCTCGGCCGCAGAGCTGGGCAGCCCACCAGGTACCCCGGGCACTCTCACCATACTTGCCCAAAAGTGCTCATCCGGCGAGTATGTATCTGCGGACCACGCTAGGAAATCCTTGGCTACCGTGCTGTTATTGATATACTGGGCAAAGTCACGATTCAACACAAAGTAGGCACTGCCGGTGAACATCTCAATGCCATGGGGGGCAGGATCTTTCTTCACGTCCGTTTTGATGAGCGTGTCTTGGTTCCCAGACGGACTAGTTTGAGACGTGTGGCGAAACATGAATCGCTGGGCCTTCCCAGCACTGGGCTTGACCGACTCCAACATGTTGGCTCCGTTCAGCTTCATCAATTCGGAAACCAGCTCGAAGTTGGACCGCAGGGGTAAATCCTGGCCACACAAGTTGATAATATACTTCCACCGGACCGAGGATTTGAGTAGATCGGACAAGCAATTGAGATCTGCGCGCAGTCTGGAGATTTGAGTATAACGCACCAATTCTATCTTTGTTGCAATGAATACATTCGGCATACACCTGGCTAAATTGTCCAAGGCAGCTTTGAAAGACTTTGAGGATTTCTGGTCGTAATGGATGCAGTATATATTTTGAGGCAGGTAGATCATTCTTAGTAACCTCTCCACCATAATGGCTTCCCTATGAACAACCAGAGAAAAGGCCAGTGGATACTCTTGCTCCTCGTGCGAGGCCACATTGTTGTGATATCCTCTCTGGTAAAGGTACTGGGTACAGTTTGAGGTCATCAACTCAACGTCTTCATCTTCCAAATCAACAATGTTACCCTTGCGTATCTCCAAGGTTTTGCCCACCTCCACTGGGCTGTAGTTGTAGATATCGGTGCAATTGATTTCAGTCTTGGACTCCAGGTACTTCACACTCTTTCTGTTCCACACAAGTGAGGAGGTACTCCAGAGGGGCTCCACTAGCCAGGTCTTCCGTGAGCCTTGGTCTACGCGGTTGGAATAGAGTTTTAAGAGGCAGATCAGTGGAAGAGTGACAAACAGCCATAGGATCTTCTTCAGGTGAAATCTTCCAGAGGATATCTTGCAATACATTCTGCAAAACATGGGAGCCAAGACTGTCAGCTCAAACAAAAGTGGACTTTGTTTAAAAGATAATAACATCATTGGCAGAAGATCATGCGGTCCCATGAACCTGCACCGTCATACAATAGAGACATGGCTAATCTGATTTTGATGTGTAGGAAGGAACTGCAGAAGCTAGTTTACACCAAAGATAGACACAAAACGCCAGAGTAACTCAGCGGGACTCGCAGCATCTCTGAAGAAAAGGAATTGGTGAAGTTTGGGGTCAAGACCCTTCTTCGGACTGAGAAGCAGGGGAGCGGGAATCTAGAGGTACGAACAGTTACAGAACCTCTAGTTATACATCAAACCTCCAGTTTCCCTCTCTAACTGTTACCATGCACCTGCTGCCCTTGTTCCTATGGGGGTTATGGTTGAAGATTGGAGAGGTGTAGTTAGAATAGGAGTGCATTTTGTAGACGTTACATTCGGCAGTCAAGGGATTGAATGCTTAAGGTGGAGATTGAATGTCAGTTAATGGAACTGGTTTTGGATGGTGTCAAATTTCTTGAGAGTGTTGTTAGCGCTGCACTCAAACAGGCACATGAGACATTTGGTCACCATGTTATGGTCACCATGTTACAGTGATGGTCACCATGTTACAGTGATGGTCACCATGTTATAGGAAAGTCGTTATCAATCTGTAAAGGATGCAGAAAAGATTTACAAGGATGTTTCCCCTAATGTACGGGGAGTGGATGAGAAAGTGGGGTAACAGAACTAGTTTGCTGTAGACTCATTGGGCCTGTTTCCATGTTGTATCTCTAAACTGTACTAATGTGTGGGTATGGACTGCTTCACTCCCTGCAGAGTTGTGAATGGTGTGCATCATCAGTGATTTCCCCCACTTCTGACACTGTGGCTTCATTTGTGTGAGGAATGATTGCCTTCCCCTCCATAGCCTCAGTCTGAAGAAGAATTGTATCTCCTCTCCGGAGATGCTGCCAGTCCCGCTGAGTTGTTCCAGCATTTTGTGTCTATCTTCGGTGTAAACCAGCCTTGCAGTTCCTTCCTACACATCAAAATCAGATTAGCCATGTCTCTATTGTATGACGGTGCAAGTTCATGGGACCACATGGTCTTCTGCCAATTCTGTGATGAGGCGTGGAATCAAGTTGGCCTGCAAAACACAAACTAGACAATGATGTGAGTATGTGTTACTTCAGAGCATTGTCTGTGGCACTTTGTTCATTTTTGCTGATGAATGAGAGGAGACAGTTTCTGCTTTTCATGAGCGGGAAATCCCGTGTCAAACTTCCACATTCATGCTAGTATTGTAACCGGACCGGTTTACATACATTTGGCTAGAATAACATTAGTTGCTGAGTACAAGACTCCATGACCACAGCTAGGATATTGACTTCTCCTTAACCCCTTATTGCCCCTAATACTCTTAGCCATATTTCCCCCTCTCACTTGGAGGGAGAGGAATTAGTTGGAGTGGATTTTGTGATGTTGGGGAGTCCAGAAGGAAGCTGGAAAGGCTGATGTTCGCACATATTTCAGCTTTGTCTTTAGCACCTACATGTTGGGCCCTGCTATTACTGAGGAGGGGATGTCCTGGAATCCCCCTCCACCCTAAGCTGGTGACCATTAGGACAACATTGTGGCGCAGCGGTAGAGTTGCTGCCTTACAGCGCCAGAGACCCGGGTTCGATCCTGACTACAGGTGCTGTCTGTGCAGAGTTTTACGTTCGCCCTGTGAACATACAGAGTTTGTGCATTGTTTGTACGTTTGCCCAGTGGGTTTCCTCCGAGTGCTCTGGCCTCCTCCCACCATCCAAAGACATGTTGGTTTGCAGGTTAATTGGCTTCTGTAAATTGCCCTCAGTGTGTAGCGTGTGAAAGTAGGATAATATAGAACAAGTGTTCGGCTGATCGATGGCCAGCATGGATTCTGTGGGTCGAAGGGCCTGTTTGGACGCTGTATCTCTAAACTGTTCACCTGTGTGAATGCAGATTCGTTTACCCAGAGTTGGGGAATCAAGAACCAGAGGACATAGGTTTAAGATGAGAGAGGAAAGATTTCATGGGGACCTGAGGGGCAACTTTTCCACACAGAGGGTGGTGAGTATATGGAACAAGCTGACAGAAGAGGTTGTTGAGGCAGGTACAATAACTATATTTAAAAGACATTTGGCCAGGTACATGGGCAGGAAATGTAGAGATGGATATGGACCAAGCACAGGCAGGTGGGACTATCACAGGTGGGGCATCTTGGTGAGCATGGATAAGTTGGGCTAAAGGACCTGTTTCCATGCTCCATGGAGATGATGTGTGCAGAAACCGTGGATGCTGGTTAAAACCGTAGACACAAAATGCTGGGGTAACTTAGCAACATATTGTTTCTATCTTTGGTGTAAACCAGCATCTGCATTTCCTTCCAACACAAGCCTGGAAGTTGGCCTGCAAAACCCGAACTAGACAATGATGCGAGTAAGTTTTACCTCAGAGCATTGTCTGTGGCACTTTGTTCATCTCTGGAGAGACGGAATAGGTGACATTTCTGGACGGAACCCTTCCTCAGGATTTTGTGTCAATCTTCGATTGAGAGATGACTGTGCAGTCTAGCTTGCAGGAAGTCCCTCGTTGCAGTTTCATCAGGTTTCACCTCGTGTCTAGGATACGTATTGGCACGATAAACTGCCCTCTTCTTTGGAGCAGGGTTGAGAGTGCAGGGATGGGAAGTTTTGGATTATGTGCAGACAGATCAGTGATCTTGACATTATGTTCGGCACAGAAATTTGTGGGACAAAGGGCCTGTTCCTGTGCTGTTCAATCAGTTCTAGGAGAAGAATTAGGCCATTCGGTCCATCAAGTCTACTCCGACATTCAATGGCTGATCTATCTTTCCCTCTCAACTCCATTTTCCTGCCTTCTCCCCGATGCCCTTACTAATCAAGAATCTGTCAATCACTGCTTTACAAATCTCCGCTTTAAAAATATCCATTGATTTGACCTCTACAGCCATCTGTGGAAACGAATTCCACAGATTCACCACCACCTGACTCAAGAAATTCCACCTCATCTTTCCAAAGGCACATCCTTCATTTCTGAGGCTATGGCCTCTGGTCCTAGATTCCCCTCACTAGTGGAAACATCCTATCCAGATGCACTCTATTCACTATTCAGTAAATGTCAATGTCTCTCAACCCCTCCCCTCCCCCTCACTCTCCCTCTCCCTCTCCCCCTCCTCCTCATCCTTCTAATCTACATATCAAGCTTGGTCCACCCATAAGCAATTGTACTGTCTGATGTAGACACAAAAAGTTGGAGTAACTCAGCGGATCAGACAACATCTCTGGAGAAAATTCTCGCTGACCCGCTGAGATACTCCAGTTTTTTTGTGCCTATCTTCAGTTAAAACCAGCGTCTGCAGTTCCTTCCTACACATACAGTCTGATTTACCTCTATCCCATTGTAGACATTGGACTTTGACTCTGGAACGGGTGCGTTACTTTCCTTGTTCAAGCAGGAACTGCAGATGCTGGAAAATCGAAGGTACACAAAAATGCTGGAGAAGCTCAGCGGGTGCAGCAGCATCTATGGAGCGAAGGAGATAGGCAACGTTTCGGGCCGAACCCTTCTTCAGACTGACAGGGGGTGGCGGGAAGTACTTTCCTTGTTGTGAGACTGTATGCTACAAACAGCACCTTGGCACAGATTGCCGAGTACAACTGCACACACCCTCTCTCTGTGGTCTCGGCGTGATGCACTACTCCAACTGTGTTAAGATAGTGTGGCTTCCGCTTGCCTCTCCATCTAACCTCAGGTCCCTGACACCGTTGAAGGAGAGGAAATAGCATCAGCAAAACGCATCATGTGAAATGTACGAGGGTGGCAGCAGAACTGCCTTCTCGCTCAACAACCCACACTAAAACCCACACAAAGCTGGAGTAACTCAGCGGGTCAGACAGCATCTGGAGTCAAGCAATACATGCCGTTTCGGGTCGGATTAGTCGCTTCCTTTCAATTAAACTACACGGAGATATGGAGTACACCCTTCAGCGCCTCGGTGTGGACGCTGGGCTAAAGTGAAATATACACATAGAATGAGACTGGAATTTCCCAGAAGAGCAATTGGAAATAGATCCTTTTACCAATCGATGTCTCGGGTCAACGGTGTTTTCGCATTGAGATCGTGGCCGCTGTAATGCACAGAACTTACCATTCGCTCCCTGCCACACGCCCCCCTCCCACACACACACGGCAATGCACTCCGCAGGTCGCATACCGGACACTAGCCACCACAGGAACCACAATCTCCCTTGCCCAACAAAAGGTGCAACAATAAACCTATCTAACATGCAGAAACAAAGATGGGTCGCGACCCGAAACTTCGCCTACTCGTGTTCTCCAGAGATGCAGCCTGACCTGCTGAGTTACTCCAGCACTTTATGTCCTTTAATCGAACTTGTAGGCTTGTGTTGGATAATGTACACCATAGTTATGGAGTCATACAGCGTGGAAACAGGCACAACTGACCAACAATGTCCCAGCTAATCTAGCCCCACCTGCCTGTGTTTGGTCCATATCCCTCTGAGCCTGTCCTATCCATGTACCTGTCTAAATGTTTCTTAAACGTTGACACTAGACTATGAAGTATTAGCAATTAATTATATTTTTTATAAAATAGAAAAATGTAGAAGCTGGAAATCTGAAATCAAAACAGAAGCATGTGTGGAGAGAGCAACAGGTTAAATTTCAAATGTAGGAAGAAACTGCAGATGCTGGTTTGAACTGAAGATAGACACAAAATGCTGGAGTAACTCGGTGGGGCAGGCAGCATCTCTGGAGAGAAGGGATGGGTGACGTTTCGGGTCGAGACCCTTCATTCGCTCTGAGAAGGGAAACTTTCCACACGGGGAAAGGGAAACTAGAGAGGTCTATCAATAAAGTCTGAAATAAAGTCAAGTTAGAATTATCTCTAACTTTTGGGAAACTGCTATAGTGGCCCTCGCGTCCCCCAAGCGCAGCGCGAACTCACACACAGACAGACAGACACACAGACACAGACACACACACACAGACACGCACACACAGACAGACACACACACACACACACAGACAAACACACACACACACACAGACACACACACACACAGACACACATACACACACACACACACACACACAGACACACACACACACAGACACACAGACAGACACACAGGCAGACACACAGGCACACACAGACAGACAGACACACACAGACACACACACACACACACACACAGACACACACACACACACACGCATACACACACACACACACTCAGCCACCCACACACAGAGACACAAACACACACATGTACACACACAGCCAGACACATAGACACACGCACACAGACAGGAGTAACTTACAGAGCAGCGAGCAGAGCGGGCGGGCGGTGTGAGGAGTGACTGCGCCGGTGAGAGGCAGTCGGCTCGGCTCCTCCACACACACAGTGAGTGCTGACTCGGGCAGCGCGGAGCCTGGGACGGCGGCCAAGGGGGAGGGCTGCGGGTTAACTTCTATCCGTAGTTGTCAGCAAACATTAACTTCACAGAACTGTGAACACCAGGTGCAATGTCACACTGTTATTTGAGGTAGTGGCTGCGACCGTTCCCTGAACAGAGAGGTTTGCACTGTCTAGAGACACAGCATGGAAACAGGTCCTTCGGCCCATCATTCACACTAGTTCGATGTTGTCCCACTTCCACATCCACTCCCCACACACTAGAGGCAATCAACCTACAACATGTATCCACCTTACCTGCCACCTTTGCCCTACTCAGCCTCCCCTCCAGCTTTCTTATCCACCCACCCCCTCCTCAATGACCTCCCATGAGTGTTATCGTCGGTTATCAAGGTCGGTTATCTTATCTTGGTCTGAAGATGGGGCACCACCCGAAACGTCGCCCCCCACCCCCCCATGTTCACCAGTGTGTGACTTACTCCAGCACTTTTGTGACACAAACCCAGCACTTTGGGATGTGGGAGGAAACCGTATCGCCCGGAGGAAACCCACACAGTCACAAAGAGAATGCGTACTCTCTCTTGACTCTTGACTCTAAACTCCATTCATACAGCACCACGGTCAGGATGGAACCGGGCTCTCCGGTGCTGTGAGGTAGCAGCTCTACCAGCTACGCCACTCTCCACCGCCACATATTGGTCATTTAATCAGTCAGAGTATTGAGTATAGAAGTTGGGTTGCAGTTATATAGACATTGGTCAGGCCATTTTTAGAGTATTGTGTTCAGTTTTGGTCACCTTGTTATGGGAAAGACGTTGTCAAGCTGGAAAAGGTTCAGAAAAGATTTAGGGGATGTTGCTAGGACTCGCTATGAGTTATGAGCCTGAGCTATGGGTAGAGGTTGAGTAGGCTGGGACTCCATTCCTTGGGGCGCAGGAGGATGAGGGGTGATCTTATAGATATCTTATAAAATCATGAGAGGAATAGATTGGGTAAATGTACAGTCTTTTGTCCAGAGTAGGGAAATCGAGAACCAGAGGTTTAAGGTGAAGGGGGAAAAATGGAATAGGAATATAAAGGGCAACCTTTTTGCACAAAGGCATGTGGGTGTATGGAACGAACTGCCAGAGGAGGTCGTTGAGGCAGGTAATATTGCAACATTTAAGAAACATTCTGATAGGTACATGGAAAGGACAGATTTAGAGGGGTACGAGCCAAACGCAGGTAGGTGGGACTAGTGTAGATGGGACTTGTTGACCAGTGTGGGCAAGTTGGGCCGTGGGGCCTGTTTCCATGCTGTATCACTATGACTCTGTGACTATGACTGCAACTGAATCTATCTTTTTCTCCTTTCCCAGAATTGAAATATCAAATATCAGAGGTCATAGCTTTCAGATGGACAACACCAGAAACCTAACCTAATCCCTTTACACTGATGCAGTGATCCAGAAATCGCATCAGCATTTCTTTCTTAGGCATCTGAGCAGTTTTGGCATGTCCACAAGAATCTCTCAAACCTCTACAGATGTACTATAGAAAGTAAGGCGATGAAATGCATCTCACTCAGCCTGGTCTGCAAACTGCTCTGCTCTTGACCACCAGAACCTGCAGAGAGTGGTGAACACGGCCCAGTCCATCACAGACTCATCACTTCCTTCCATTCATGCAGGAGGAGGCCATTCGGCCCTTCGAGCCAGCATCGCCATTCAATATGATCATGGCTGATCAATACCCTGTTCCTGCTTTCTCCCCCTTATCCCTTGTTCTGTTAGCTCTAAGAGCTAAATTAAACTCAAATATTGACTCTAAAGAAGGCTGGAAGTATCTTGATGTCCATTCCCCTTTCTCTCTTCTACCTACAAGAGCTTAATAACTCAACTATTTGGGCTTCACACCAATTTCTCTCCATTGCTATCCGACTCTTGGACCCATTATCTCTTTGAAAATCCATTTCCAAAGGTGCTGCAATGTAATCTTACTTTTAACTCTATCTCATTCGGTTATTGTTAGAATTCTGAAGAAGGGTCTCCACCCGAAACGTTGCCTACTCCTTTTCTCCATAGAAGCTGCCTCACCTGCTGAGTTAGTGCTGCCTCACCCAGCACTTTTTGTCTACTTTCGATTTTTCCAGCATCTGCAGTTCCTTCTTAAACAGTTATTCTGTTATTGTACTTTAATGCTCCCTTGCACTACTCATATTTTTTATTACATACAGTCTTGCACCACACTGCTGTTTAGCACTCCTCAATGTATTTATTGATGTATTTATCATTGTTGTATGTATAGTGTTTTACTCCTTAAGCTTCGTATGAACAAGACATTTAATTGCACCTTGACAATAAACTAATCTAATTTATTTAGATTTCATATTTTGATTTTGTCCAGAACTCAAGTTCGGACTGGAGGGCCTGAACTATAGGGAGAGGTTGAGCAGGCTGGGACTCTATTCCTTGGAACGCAGGATAAGGGGTGATCTTAGAGAGTTGTACAAAATCATGAGAGGAATAGATCGGGTAGATGCACAGAGTCTCTTGCCCAGAGTTGGGGAATCGAGAACAAGAGACCATAGGTTTAAAGTGAAGGGGGGAAAGATTTAATAGTAACCTGAGGGGTAACTTTTTCACACATGGGTACATGGAAGTTAGTAGTTGAGGCAGGTATATCGCAATGTTCAAGAAACATTTGGACAGATAAATGGATAAGACGATTTTAGAGAGATATGGGCCAAACACAGGCAGGTTGGAGTAGGGTAGATGGGACATGTTGGTCGGTGTGGACAAGTTGGATCAAAGGGCCTGTTTCCACACTCTATGACTCTATAACGCTGTAACTAATTCACTTTTATTCTTTAAATGAAATTCCATTATAACTATTCCCTCAAGGCTTTTTCATTACACATTATTAATTAAACGTTTCTCATTGCAGAATATAAGAACTAATAAAACTTGCACTCTACATTTGTTCCTGAGCATACTGATCGAGAAAACCTTCTCATACAGACTCCATGAATTTCCCCTCTCATTATAACTGCTGGTTTGATTGTCCCTACCAGCTCCCTGTTATCGTGTTACCCTTGTTAGCAGACCAACTAATTTTCTGATTTGTACATTCCTTCATTAAAATATTGGTGAAAGCCATAAGCTCAACTTCTACCTGCGTTTTCTGCCGTCTTCTAAGGTTTAGTTTAGACATATATCGTGGAAGCAGGCCCTTCGGCCCACCGAGTCCGCACCGACCAGTGATCCCCGGAATGAAAATGCAAGGTTGCTTGCCAATAAAACAGGAAGATATACCATTCAGTGAAGGGTGGAGATGGTTCAGGAGAAGGTTAGCTACTGACTGAAGGTGCTGCTGTGAGAAAAAAAGTTGCTCCTCTGTTTTCCTATTAAATAAATTTCCTCTTACCGTAAGCCTATGCCCCCTAGTTCTTGATTCCTCCATTCTATCTAAAAAAAATCTGACTATCTACTGTATTTATGCCCCCAATTATTTTATAAACCTTTATAAAGTCAACCGCCAGCTTCCTGCGCTCCAAGGTATAATATTCCAACCTGCCCAACATCTCCCTCTAGCTCAGACCCTGGAGTCCTTACATCTTAATTTTCTTCATAATTAATTCCATCCTTCATTCTCAAGGCTACCCTCCTTCTCTTTTGCATGTCTCTTCTAAAAGTTAAATACCTTGAAATATTTAGTTCCCCGCTTTGGTCACTTTATAAATGTATCTCGACGCTGGCTGTTAGATGTTATCCATTAATTTTGAAAGTTGACTTGCTTGTCTATTTTTGGTTTAAATGTTGCACACATTCAGATAAAGGGTCTTCATTTTTAGTTTAGTTTAGTTCTAGGGATACAACGCGGAAACAGTGCCCTTCGGCCCACCAGGTTCACGCAGACCAGTAATCCCCGCACGTTGACATCATCCTACACACTAGGGACAATTTGTACATTTTAACAGATCTCATAGAAAACCCACGCAGTCACGGGGAGTACATACAAACTCCGTACAGACAGCAACTGTAATCGGGATCGAACCCAGGTCTCCGGCGCTGCAAGGCAGCAACTCTATCGCTGCACCACCATACTGGCCCAAGATTTTCTTCCCCAAGATTACAATTTTTTTCTCATTCTTGTTGGAGGTATGCTCTCACGGTTGTGAGATCTGTGCCTTCCTGACCAACATAGATCATCACTGAAGATGGACACAGAACGCTGGAGTAACTCAGCGGGTCAGGCAGCATCTCTGGAGAAAAGGGATGGGTGAACCCCCCAACATTGGGAACATTTTTCCTGCATCTAGCTTGTCCAGTCCTTTTATAATTGTATATGTTTTGTATAAGATACCCTCTCATCCTTCTAAATTCCAGTGAATACAAGCCCAGTCTTTCCAATGTTTCCTCATATGACAGTCCCGCCATCCCGGGGATTAACCTTGTGAACCTACGCTGCACTGCCTCAATAGCAACAATGTCCTTCCTCAAATTAGGAGACAAAAGCTGCACACAATACTCCAGATGTGGTCTCACCGGGGCCCTGTTCAACTGAGAAGAACCTCTTTACTCCTATACTCAAATCCTCTTGTTATGAAGTCTACCTGCATTAGCTTTCTACACTGTCTGTTGTACCGGCATGTTTACTTTCAGTGACTGGTGTACAAGGACATCCAGGTCTTGTTGCACTTCCCTTTTCCCTAATCTGACACTATTGAGATAATAATCCGCCCCCTTGTTTTTGCCACCAAAGTGGATAACCTCACATTTATCTACATTATACTGCATCTGCCACGCATCTGCCCACTCACTCTACCTGTCCAAGTCACCTGCAACCACTTAGCATCCTCTTCGCAGTTCATACTGCCACCCAGCTTTGTGTCATCTGCAAATTTGCTTGTGTTACTTTTAATTCCATCACCTAAATCATTAATATATATTGTAAATAGTTGCAACCCCAGCACCGAGCCTTGCGGCACTCCACTCGCCACTGCCTGCCATTCAGACAAGGACCCATTTATTCCTACTCTTTGCTTCCTGTCTGCCAACCAATACTCTATCCATGTCAATACCCTACCCCCAATATCATGCGCTCTAATTTTGCCCACTAATCTCCTGTGTGGAACCTTATCGAAGGCTTTCTGAAAGTCCAGATACACTACACCATTTTACTTGTCATATCCTCAAAAAATTCCAGTAGATTAGTCAAACAGAATTTCCCATTCATAAATCCATGCTGACTTGGACCGATCCTTTTACTGCTATTCAGATGAGCCACCCCCGATGTCAGGCAAACTGGTCTGTAATTCCGTTTTCTCTCTCGCTCCTTTCTTGAAAAGTGGGATAATATTAACTACTCTCCAATAAAGAGGAACTGATCCTGAATCTATAGAACATTCGAAAATGATCGCCAATGCATCCACGATTTCTAGAGCCACCTCCTTGAGTACCCTGGGATGCAGACCATCAGGCCCTGGGGATTTATCCGCCTTCAGTCCCATCTGTCTACCCAATACTATTTCTCGCCTAATGCAAATTTATTTCAGTTCCTCTGTCTCCCTAGATCCTCTGTCTAGTACATCTTGGAGATTGTTTGTGTCTTCCTTAGTGAAGACAGAACCAAAGTATCTGTTCAACTTTTCTGCCATTCCCTTGTTCCCCATAATAATTTCATCTGTTTCTGCCTTCACGGGACCCACATTTGTCTATTAATCTTTTTCTCTTAACATACCTAAAGAACCTTTTACTATCCTTCTTTATATTCTTGGCCTGCTTACCCTCATACTTCATCTTTTCACCCCATATTGCCCTTTTTGTTTCCTTCTGTTGTCCTTTGAAAGTTTCCCAACCCTCTGGCTTCCCGCTACTCTTTGCTATGTTATACACCTTTTCTTTTAGTTTTATTCCATCCCTAACTTCCCTTGTCAGCCACAATTGCCTCTGACTCACCTTAGAATTTTTTTTCCTCTTTGGAATGAAATGATCCTGCATCTTCCGGATTATGCCCAGAAATTCCTGCCATTGCTGTTCCATCGTCATTCCTGCTAGGATCTTTTTCCATTCGACCTAGGCCAGCTCCTCTCTCATGCCTTCATAGTCCCCTTTGTTCAACTGCAACACTGACCCTTCTGATCTAACCTCTCCTTCTCAAATTGCAGATTATAACTTATCATATTATGGTCAATACCTCCTAGCGGTTCCTTTACCTTGAGTTCCTTTATTAAATCTGGTTCATTGGACAACACTAAATCCAGAATTGCCTTCTCTCTGGTAGGCTCCAGTGCAAGCTGCTCTTGATGGATTCTTAAATCCATCTCGGAGGCACTATACCCAGTCTACCTGCATATTGAAATCTTCCATAACCCCAGTGGCATTACCTTTGTTACATGCCAATTTTAACTCCTGCTGCAACTTGCACCCTATATCCAGGCTACTATTTGGGGGCATGTAAATAACACCAATTAGTGCCTTCTTATCTTTGCAATTCCTCAACTCAATCCACAGCGACTCTACATCGTCAGTCCCTATGTCACACCTCGCAAGGGACTGAATTTCATCCCTCACCAACAGAGCTACGCCACCTCCTCTGCCCACCTGCCTGTCCTTTTTATAGGATGTATAACCCTGAATATTCAGTTCCCAGCCCCAATGCTCCTGCAGCCATGTCTCTATAATCCCCACAAGATACAAGATACATTTAATTGTCATTTGGACCCCTTGAGGTCCAAACGAAATGCCGTTTCTGCAGCCATACATTACAAACAAATAGACCCAAGACACAACACAATTATATACCCATCTCTAACTGAGCCTCAAGCTCATCCACTTTTTACTTCTTATATTTCACGCATTCACATATGATACTTTTAAAGCATTACTCACCTTTCACATCAATTCCTATTTCACTTTGCTATATTCTCCTATACCCTTCGTGAGCTTTCTGTCCCGTTAATTTTGGCATCTTTCTTAACTTTTCCTATACTCTCTTTCCCTTTAACACTTTAACACCACCTTTAATTTCCAATTTGTCCCCCCCCTCCACCCCCCCCCCCCCCCCCCCCCCCCCGCCCTCCCCTCCCCACCCCCCCCCCCCCCCTATTTATGGATGCAAACAGTGGAACTGGCAGGATAACTGAAGTGGGGGAGGTATGAGGAGAGAGGAAATGCAGGGTTTACTTTAAGATTAGCGAATGGCACAGTGGCGCAGCGGTAGAGTTGCTGCCTTACAGTGCTTTCAGCACCAGAGACCCAGGTTCAATCCCGACTATGGGTACTGTCTGTACGGAGTCTGTATGGGTCACGTTATTCCCGTGACCGCGTGGGTTTTCTCCGAGATCTTTAGATTCCCTCTACACTCCAAAGACGTACAGGTTTGTGGGTTGATTGGCTTTGTATAAATGTAAATTACCCCTAGTGTGTGTAGGGTAGTGTTAATGTGCGGGGATTGCAGGTCGGCGTGGACGCGGTGAGCCGAAAGGCCTGTTTCCTCGCTGTATCTCTAATCTAAACTAAATCATTACCCATGTTGCTGCCCTAAACTACAGTGTAGTTCCTTCCCACAGCATAATAACATCAGAGGCAGGCTATCTGCTTCTCCTTTGACTCCACAAGGTCCCTTTACTCACCAGAGTGTACTTACTGTAGTCACTTCACAGAGGAAGTGGAGATAGACGGAGAGAGGCTTCTAGAATACCCAACAGTAGGCCACGGATTCTTGTTCCTCCTGCTCCCATCGCAGGTCGTAGACGGATTGCTGATGTGGTGGATATTCTCCGTCCAAGTCTGAAATTCTAATTGCTAACCTCAGCACAGCAGAGAAAACAGCAGATCTGTCCAATGTCCAAAATGCTTATTGCTAAACTCAATACTTCCAAGCACAGCAGAAAGGCCGTTTAAATTTCCAAACAGTAACATTTATCCATCCTCATGACAAGATTAAGAAAAAAGTAATATTATCTATGTTGACCCGATCAAGATTATTGATGACAATAGCAGTTGCAAAACATTATTTTTTTAATTCAAAGGTTGTTTATTGTCACATGTACCAATTAAGGTACAGTGATATTCATATTACCATTACCAAATTATAATCTTGGTCAGAATTTATTCCTCAAAATAAAATAAAACAAAATGACTGTGTGATCAAACTAATTCATTTGCTGGAAATACCTTCCCCTTGAGATCCTTTGGATTTTCAATGTGATCTTACATCCAAAATAGGTGGGATTTTCATGTTGCTTACGGAAGAGACCTTCCCTGAGGTGAAGATCCTATCAACTTTCCAGTGTAAAAGTGACCACTATTAAAACAGTAGTTTAGTTTAGTTTAGAGATACAGCGCGGAAACATGCCCTTCAGCCCACTGAGTCCGCGCTGACCAGTGATCACCCCATACACCAACACTATCCTACACACTAGGGACAATTTACAATTTACTGAAGTCAATTAGCCTACAAACCTGTAGGTCTTCGGAGTGTGGGAGGAAACCGGAAAACCCGGAGGAAACCCACGCAGGTCACGTGGAGAACATACAAACGCCGTGCAGACAGCACCTGGAGTCAGCATTACCTCCCCCCTCGACTTCATTCAAGGCCCCAAGCAGTCGTTCCAGGTGCGACAGAGGTTCACCTGCATCTCCTCCTACATCGGTGAGACCAAGCGGAGGCTTGGCGATCGTTTCGCCGAACACCTCCGCTCGGTCCGCATTAACCAACCTGACCTCCCGGTGGCTCAGCACTTCAACTCCCCCTCCCATTCCGTATCCGACCTCTCTGTCCTGGGTCTCCTCCATGGCCAGAGCGATCAGCACCAGAAATTGGAGGAACAGCACCTCATATTCCGCTTGGGGAGTCTGCATCCTGGGGGCATGAACATTGAATTCTCCCAATTTTGTTAGCCCTTGCTGTATCCTCCCCTTCCTATCTCTCCCTCAGCCCTCGGGCTCCTCCTCCTCCTTTTTCCTTTCTTCTCCCCGCCCCCTCCCCCACCCTCCATCAGTCTGAAGAAGGGTTTCGGCCCGAAACGTCGCCTATTTCCTTCGCTCCATAGATGCTGCTGCACCCGCTGAGTTTCTCCAGCACTTTTGTGTACCTTCAGCATTGACTACATTGAGGGATGATTATGTTAAATCTTAATGTGTATTGCATTCTTTTATTTGTATGGCTGTATGGTAACTCAAATCTCACTGTACCAATTGATGCATGTTACAATAAATGTAACGTGAACTTGAACTTGAACCCGTGACCTGCATGGGTTTCCTCTGGGTGCTCTGGTTTCCTCCCACACTCCAAAGATGTACATGTTTGTAGGCTAATTGGCTTTGGTAAGCTGTAGAATTAGTATGTAGAATAGAGTTAGAGTATGGGGTGATCGCTGGTCGGTGCAGACTAGGTGGGCCGAATGGCCTGTTTCTGTGTTCTATCTCTAAAGTCTAAGGTAAAGTTTAAAGTCTAAAGTGATTTGGTAGATCCAGTTCCATTGTTGCCCGAGAGCTTGGGTGTCATGGTCCTAGTGGAATGTAGGATGCCAATTAGGTTCTTCAGGTTTTTGGGCTTTAGACCTTGGGATGATAGATCCCTGAAGACTAGGGGGTGAGACTGATGGCATTTTGTGAATCAGCATTATTTAGTTTAGAGATACACCATGGAAACAGATGATTCAGCACTGAAACGGGCCATTCAGCCCACCGTGTCCGCGCCGACCAGCGATCCCCGTACACTAGCACTATCCAGCACACTAAGGACAATTTACAATCTCTACCAAAGCCAATTATCCTACAAACATGCATGTGTTGTGCATGTTTGTGAATGTAGGAAGAAACTGGAGCACCCGGGGAAAACCCATGTGGTCACAGGAAGAACGTACAAACTCCATAACAACAGCACCTGTAGTCACGATCAAACCTGGGTCTCTGGCGCTGTGATGCAACAACTCTAAGGGTATCTAAAATTAGAGGGCATTGGTTTAAGATGGAAGGGGAGACATTGAAAGGAGATAGAAACATAGAAACTATGTGCAGGAGTAGGCCATTCGGCCCTTCGAGCCTGCACCGCCATTCAATATGATTATGACTGATCATCCAACTCAGTATTCTGTACCTGCCTTCTCTCCATACCCCCTGATCCCTCTAGCCACAAGGGCCACATCTAACTCCCTCTTAAATATAGCCAATGAACTGGGCTCAACTACCTTCTGTGGCAGAGAATTCCACAGATTCACCACTCTCTGTGTGAAAAATGTTTTTCTTATCTCGGTCCTAAAAGATTTCCCCCTTATCCTTAAACTGTGCCCCCTTGTTCTGGACTTCCCCAACATCGGGGACAATCTTATGTTATGTAAGGGTGTCAGGGGTTATAGGGAGAAGGCAGGAGAATGGTGTTGAGAGGGAAAGATACATCAGCCATGACTGAATGGCAGAGTAGACATGATGGGCCGAATGGACTAATTTTGCTCTTATAGCTTACGGACTTATGAACATATGAGGTTGTTATAGGTGAAGGACAACAGTGGAGATAGGAATGTGTAGGAAGAAACTGTAGATGCTGGTTTAAACCGAAGATAGGCACAAAAAACTGGAGTAACTCAGCAGCATCTCTTGGAGAAAAGAAATACCACTCATCCAGACACAGGCCTGGCCTGATTACGGAATGAAGGGTTTTATACACAACTTATATTACACACCTTATATTAATGATGGGAATGAATAATGGGTTCTTGATTGTTAAAGTTTAGGAAGTATTTTGTTACGTCCTCTTGCACTGATAGCAAGTCTACTGAGGCCGTGTCGTAACATGAACAAGAAAGATGTAAAAACCAATGCATCTAGAAGTCTTATTCACTATGCATGTCTGCACTGCAACCACGTTACGTGACCTCCCAAAACTGAAGAAGCCTGGGCAAGAAATGCTGTCAAATAGTTATGTCAGCGATCATTCCATTACTAATAATGACTTTTTAAAAAAAATGATTCCCAGAGTTGCAATTCAATATGTAGGACAGCACATTCCTGAGCAGGGCATAGCACTTTACAGAAAAGAACAAGTTACTTCACATGTTATAATAGTGCACTAAACCCAACTTTGTGACATAAATGATTCAGAATGATAGCGAATTCTACTTGGCAACGTTCACGTTGATACTCGAAAATCCTTTCAGAAACCAATATGCTTTTATCGGATATAAACAAAATCACCTCTTTTTACATGGAAATGTCCCTGAGAATATTTGTGCTCATTTTGGGAAAAATACTGCTTTAACCCTTACCAAGCAAAGAAAAATAGACTTGCATTAACATAGTGCCTTTCACATCCTATTCTGGTTTAATCCTTGCGTAGGTTCACGAGATTGATCCCTGGGATGGCGGGACTGTCATATGAGGAAAGATTGAAAAGACTAGGCTTGTATTCACTGGAGTTTAGAAGGATGAGGGGGAATCTTATAGAAACATATAAAATTGTAAAAGGACTGGACAAGCTAGATGCAGGAAAAATGTTCCCAATGTTGTGCGAGTCCAGAACCAGGGGCCACAGTCTTAGAATAAAGGGGAGGTCATTTAAGACTGAGGTGATAAAAATACTTTTTCACCCAGAGAGTTGAGAATTTATGGAATTCCCTGCCACAGAGGGCAGTGGAGGCCAAGTCACTGGATGGATTTAAGAGAGTGGAATCAAGGGATATGGGGAGAAGGCATGCATGGGTTATAGATAGGGGACGATCAGCCATGATCACAATGAATGGTGGTGCTGGCTCGAAGGGCCGAATGGCCTCCTCCTGCACCCATTTTCTACGTTTCTAATTACAGTAATAAGTTCATAAGTTTTAGAAGCAGAATTAGGCCATTCGGCCCATCGAGTCTACTCCACCATTCAATCATGGCTGATCTATCTTTCCCTCTCAACCTCATTCTCCTGCCTTCTCCCCCTAACCCCCATCACCCGTACCGTTCCCGAATCTGTCAAACTCCGTATTGACAAAATGCTTGGAAATAGGGAAACCCTACTGGATCATAGCAGTACAATGATAATAGTTTTGGATTGATTCATTAATGGATAATTCCAGACCCAGGAACGGCATCTTCCCAGGCTTCTGAATGGTCCTTCAATACGCAAGGGGACTGTCTGATTTAGCTCTGCCCTATTGTGGACATTGGATTTTGTCTCTGGAACTGTGTTGCATTGTTGAAAACTATATTCTGCACTCTGTATCTTTCCCTTCACTTTACCTATTGCACTTGCTTGGCTTGATAGTATTTATGTGTAGTATTATGTGATCTGATTGGAGAGCATGCAAAACACTTTGCACTGTACCTCAGTATATGTAGTACCTTAGCTAATCTGTGGAACTCTGCCACAGAGGGCTGTGGAGGCCGTCAGTGGATATTTTTAAGGTGGAGATAGATGAATTCCTGATTAGAATGGGTGTCAGGGGCTAAGGGGCGAAGGCAGGAAAATGGGATTAGGAGGCAGAGATCAGCCATGATTGAATGGCGGAGTAGACTTGATGGGCCGAATGGCCTAATTCTACTCCTATATCGTGAACTTGTGAATATGTGACATTAATAAATCTAAACCTAATCATCAACGTGAGCAAAAGCTTCCTAGATCAGCAACTCAATATTGCCATAGGGTCATTCGCACCACTTAAAGGAGCAGCAAAGGCCATGATTTGTCTTTTCCGAGCATTGTAATGTTTCTTTAATACGGCTTTGTCATGTGAACAGAAAAACTTTTGATCAGGTGTTTGGAGTAGGTCGTAGGCCCAAGGAACTCAAGATGCCGGTTTACAAAAAAAGACACAAAGTGCTGGAGTAACATGGCAGGTCAGGCAGAAATAAGCCCCACTGAGTTCACACCATCCACCCAATATCCCATATTGATCTCAACACATTTCCAACAACCAATCCCACTGGCAGAGTCCTGGAGTGGAAAGGCATCACAGTTGGCATGGATGAGTAGAGGTGTGGGTCACATTTCTTCGCAGTACAGTTCTGTTTGGGTGTTGATCTATTTGGGCCAGGACTCCCTCTGCCTCTGATGACAGTGTGCCCTCAGTAGGGGATAGAAGCCCCTTTTATGGAGCGGAGTGCTCAGCCCAATCTCAGACCTGCAGTGCGCAGGAAGGAACTGCGGATGCTGGTTTATACCGAAGAAAGACACAAAGTGCAGGAGTCAGGCAGCGTCTCTTGAGAAAAGGAAATAGGTGACATTTCAGGTTGGAAGCCTTCTTCAAATTGCTGCTCTTCAGTGAAAATAATTTGGCTAAATGACCTCTGTAAACTCTGCGGGACAGCCCACTTTAGGAAAGTGGAATGAAGTGCGCAGCAGTACGTGTTTCTGGCGGATTTAGCATCATGTTGAACCTTGGGTGGCCGAAGAGGGAAGAGGAAAGCTTGCAACAGTAACAATTACAGGGATTGTAAATCTAATTATTCCCCAAGATCTTCACTGGACAGGAAGAATGACCACAGTGTCGTTTAGTTTAGTTTATTGTCACGAGTTGCATTAGCGAAAAGCTTATGCTGCGTGCTAACCAGTCAGCAGAAAGTCAGAACATGATTACAATCGAGTATTGTCTTCCTGCTGACTGGTTAGCATGCAACTAAAGTTTTTCACTGCACTGAATTTCTATGGTCAATGTTTGGGAGACTCTCCTTAGAGCACGTTTTCTCATCAAAGTTTTACTATAAGCCAGGCCAAAAATACTTCCACACTGTTGGCATTGTGGGAGCCTATCTGACTATAACATCCCCCTGACTATAACAAGTCCAGTGAACTCTTTTGCAAGTCTTTACATGCTTGGACAAGATACAGTGAATGCCTTTGGCTTCAGAGTTTTTTCCATTAGTGGTGAACTGTTTTCAGTATGCAGGAAAGGACAAGCCCAGGCAGATGTGTCACACAATCAGCTTCTCCTTTCGTAGAATGTGGACATTACCCAACATTTGTTATCCATCACCCGTGGGTCTCATATGGTTTGCTTGTTATTCAGAAGTTAAGTGTTAAACCACATTGCTGAGGATCTTTAGATTTTAGAGATACAGCATGGAAACAGGCCCCTCGAGTCCGCGCCGACCAGTGATCACCCCGTACACTAGCAGTATCCTACACACTGGGGACAATGTTACAAGTTTTACCGAATAACTTCAAGCAGGGTGCAAGGCCACCAAACTCAAGTGCAGTTTCATGCCATTTCAAGCAGGGTGCAAGGCCACCAAACTCGTGCAGTTTCATGCCATTTCAAGCAGGGTGCAAGGCCACCAAATTCAAGTGCAGTATCATGCCACTTCAAGCAGGGTGCAAGGCCACCAAATTCAAGTGCAGTATCATGCCACTTCAAGCAGGGTGCAAGGCCACCAAATTCAAATGCAGTTTCACACCACTTCAAGCAAGTTGCAAGGCCAACAAATTCAAATGCAGTGTCTTACCATTTTATTCATGCAGGTTGCAAGGCCATCACATTCAAATGCATTTTCATACCATTTCAAGCAGGGTGAAACCACCATAAAACCACACAAAACACCACACTCACAGTTCAGTAGACAATCAGTGTGTTCAGTTGATTCACAGCTCAGACAGAGAGTCGTGATCTCTCCCCCATCTTGCAGAGACCGAGCCACACCCACACTTCCGAGTTTTATAATCCCTCCCCCTCCCACCGGAAGGGGCGTGGCCTTTGTGGCGTGATTGACGGGGAGGGATTCTCAACATGTTTTAAACATTAATAACACTTTTATTTTTCATTGATGGGAAGAATCCTCTGCACCTGATGAGCAGAGGGGGACTGAGTAAATGGCCAAAAATCACAGCTGTAAGTGATAACGTTTTATCTAAAATCAATATACAGTGCAAACAGGAAGTTGTCAAGTTTAGACATTTAATCATTTGTCGTTTCAAACCAACCACCACCAACCATTTGCTGTGCTTTGCTTCAAACCAACCACCACCAATCATTTGCTGCTTTATTTCAAACCAACCACATTTTCATTTTCAAACCACATTAAGGGCACTCAAGGTCAGTAAAACCACACTCACAGTTTAGTCGCCATGTGTTCAGTGTTATTCACAGCTCAGACTGAGAGACGTGACCCTCTCGCTCCCCCATCTTGCAGAGACTGACTGATGCACTCAACACTTCCGGGTTTTATAGTGCCTCTGGAAGGGGCATGGCCTTCAGGAGAGAGAATCTCAACATTTTTTAAATACTAATAACTCTTTTATTTTTCATTGATGGGAAAAATCCTCTTATCCTGCACAGCGGAGGGGGACTTTGAGTAAGATGGCCAAAAATCACAGCCGTAAGCGGCAGCGTTTTTTCTAAAATCAATATACAGAACAACAGGAAGTGACCAAGATCAGACTTTCAGTAATATAGATACAGGACACTAATGAACCAGGTGTCATTTTTGACAGTAAATTAAATTTATCAATTATTTTTTTTAAATTCCATTTAATTAATTGTATTTAAATCCACAGATAAGTAATTTGCCCAATGCTAAATGTATCTATCCAGTGATTTATCATATTCCTGTGTTTAGTTTAGAGACACAGCATGGAAACAGGCCCTTCGGCCCCGAGAGCTCACCGACCATCCATCACCCATTCACACTGTTGCTCACACTAGTTCTATGATATCCCTCCTACATACTGGGAGCATTTTACAGAGGCCGATTAACCTACAAACCTGCATGTCTTTGGAATGTGGGAGGAAACCGGAGCACCTGGAAGAAACCCATGCGGTCACAGGGAGAAAGTGGAAACTCTACACAGCAGCACCCCGAGGTCAGGATCGAACCCTGGTCTCTGACACTGTGGGGCAGCTGCTCTACCAGCTGTGCCACGGTGCCTATAGTATTATGCCTGGCATAACAGGTGAAGTGATTTGGGGCTGCTGGGCATAAAATAAAAATAAACGTTCTATATTGTTAATGAGATAAGCAGAAAAGACTCACCATGCAGATAGATACCTTGAATCACAAAGTGGACCAGGAATTTCTCACATTCAGATGCTACAACCTTGGTGCATGATTGGCATCGAGCCCATCGACATGTAAATATGTCAGTCTACTGCCAAATGAACAGTGTGGCTGATCTGATTCCCAGGGAAACTCTTTGGCACGTTACAATGAAAGTCAATGGTGAATGCATATCTATTGCCTTGAATAAAGATGCAGGGAGGAGACCTTGCAGATACATAAAAGATGGATGAAACCATCTGGAATATTACCTTAAATTAAACCAATGAGAAAACTGCTGGCTGGTGGCCAGACCACGCTGGCAGCACTGCAGTGAGATAGACAATGCTGATTAGTTATGTATCGATTCAAGTATTTTTCAATGTTGCAAAGTCCATCTGCAGTATTTATTCTGGTAGCCTCTGCCATCAGAATTAACAACTGTGTCATGGTGAAATGAGTTCAACATCCACATTTGGGGGTAATTGCAATTCTGGTCATTAGGGAAGAGCTAAGGGGGTGGCTGGGGATGCCAACAAACAAGGTAACTCTGGTATGGCAACGTTCGTAAGTTCATAAGATATAGCAGAATTAGGCCATTCGGCCCATTGAGTCAGCTCGGCCATTCGATCGTGGCTTATTTGTTTTTCCCTCTCAACCCCATTCTCCTGCCTTTTGCCCATAACCCTTGATACCCTAATTAATCAAGAACCTATCAATCTCATCTTTAAAAATAAACAATGACTTGGCCTCCATCACCATCTGTGGAAATGAATGCCAGATTCACCACCTTCTGGTTAAAAAAAAATCCTCATCTCCATTCTAAAGGTTATTTTATTTTGAGGTCCTAGAGATGCTCTGCACATTCACCCTATCTAAGCTTTTCATTATTCAGCAGTTTTTAATGAGATCCCCCTCATCCTTTGAAGTTCCAGCAAGTACAGGTCCAGAGCCATTAAATGCTACATAATGGTATTTGATGTTAAATCCGCTTCTCTTTCCACAGATGCTATTTAATATGCTTTGGATTTTCCCTTTATACAATAGTTTATCGAAGCAGAGAAAATAGGTGCAGGAGTAAGGCCATTCGGCCCTTCGAGCCAGCACTGCCTTTCAATAGGATCGTGGCTGATCATCCAAAATCAGTAACCCGCTCCGGCTTTTTCCCCATATCTCTTGATTCCCATAGGCCTAAGAGCTAAATCTAAAGGGTCTGTCCCGCAAGCATGCGACTTTATGTGGCAAGCGCGACCTAACGTGGTCGCTTGAGCCACACGGCGTCGCAGGGCCGGTCCCACTTCGATCGCCGGAGCCGTATGGAGTTGTGCAGGGCTGGTCCTGACATCACGCGGGCTCCGAAAAGCTGACACTGTCCAAATATTCCGCGCGGCAACGGCCTGCCGGCCCGCAGCCGCATTGAGGCCGTACGCACCGCCTTGACGGGCGTGCGTAGTGTCTCTACATCGTACGCAGTCTTGATGCCGTACGCAGCATCTTGATGGCGTACGCCTTCGCTCGAACTTCACATCAACTCGTACGGGATCACTCTACCTCCGCGCAGCTCCCGCTTCCAGTTTGGTCATGCTCGCCGCATGCAGTCGCATGCTGGTGGAACAGGCCCTGTACGGGGAACACTCGACCTCCGCAAGGCCCCCGCTTCCAGTTTGGTCGTGCTTGCCGCATGCAGTCGCATGCTCGTGGGACAGGCCCTTAACTGTCTAAATCTAAATCTAGATGTCTTTCTAAAATGTCTTTCCAAATCATTATTACTCTCCTTCCTTTCTTCTTTACAACCGTTCCCTTTGACTTGACTTTTGGAAAACCTCGGTCTTTTTGGTTCCATTTTAGTGAAGAACAGATCTGAATCGTTATATAGTAAGGTTGACGTAAAACCGAGAGTGTACGGGATAAATGAAAGATTAGGCGCCTAACCGCATCTTTCTAGAATGTTTAATCTTTGAAAAGACGGGCAAAGTTTGTTAGTGACACGGAAACAACAATCTTCACACAGACTTGTACATATTTCACCGTCAACCATAAAGTTAGAAGATCTGCAGCTATCTGAGGAAGTGATAACAATATCAGGTTTAGATATCAGGTCTGAAGAAAGGTCTGGAACCGAAAATCACCTATTCCTTTTCTCCAAAGATGCTATCTGACCCGCTGGGTTACCACAGCTTTTTGTGTTTGTCACAGGTTTAATATAGTTCCTGGCTTTATCATTATTCTTGGTTTAAAAGATGTTACATGCTGTTTTTTTAGGTAAAAGACTGCTCTCATGCTTTTGTTGATTAGAAAATAGACCTTAGAATCGTGCAGCACTGGAGCAGGCCCTCCAGCATATGACATCTGTACTGTCCATTATGCTAATTTAAACCAAATCCCATCTGCTTGCATATGGACCAAGGTTCCCAACCTGGGCTAAGTGTTCTCATTGACTGACTGTCTTTCGTTCTGGTATACCGATATCTGTTCATCATTCTTCTTACCCCATGGGGGTCTCCAGGGTGCTATTCTCTATATGGAGGACGTCTGTGCGTGATTTTGTTTAACGTGGGCAGACTGGTGCACAGGCAGCCACCCCACGGTCCTTGACAGATCTGGGTCAAGATCCAGTGGCATGGAGTCCAAGGTGACCGGAGACCCTTTTTTGCTGCCGCCTTCATCCGCCTTTCCAGCCGTTGTGACACTTCACTCAGGTCAGCCATCATCGTCCCCCTCCCATTGGAATTGTGCAATATTGTGCATACTGCAGCGAGTCTTTTAACTTACACTTGAATACAATATCAGTACATGCTTTAAATTGGGTTGGAGCGTTTTTGAAAGGGGGGAGGCTGTGCGATCACTGATCACTGGCCTTGGGGGTACCCGGTGAGAGAGTGGAGCAACCGAGTGGGGAGAGGGTGTGGAAGAAGAGGGTCCCTCCTCCAAGGGTAGGAACTTTTTGAAATTTGACGTATTAAAATCATGTTTTAGTGCCCTGTAGAAGTATGATTTCAATGTTTTTTGTATGAAGTATTTTTAAGAGGTAACTTTTTAAGGGGTAACTTTATCCACACAAAGGGTGATGGGTGTATGGAACAAGCTGCCAGAGGAGGTAGTTGAGGCAGGGACCATCCCAACATTTAAGAAAAAAATAGACTGATACATGGATAGGACAGGTTTGGAGGTATGGACCAAAAGCAGGTAGTGTGGCTGGGACATGTTGGCGGGTGTGGGCAAGTTGCGCCGAAGGGCCTGTTTTCACACTGTATCACTCTATGACTACATTATACCTCCACCATGCATGAATGTTTCAAAATCAAGTGATCGAGTTTTATTGCCATATACTCAAGCATAGAAACATAGAAAATAGGTGCAGGAATAGGCCATTGGCCCTTCGAGCCAACACTGCCATTCAATATGATCATGGCTGTTCATCTAAAATCAGTACCTCTTTCCTGTTTTTTCCCCATATCCCTTGATGTCGTTAGCCCCAAGAATTAAATCTAACTCTCTTAAAAACATCCAGTGAATTGGCCTGCACTGCCTTCTGTGGCAGAGAATTCCACAGATTCACAACTCTCTGCATGAAGAAAGTTTGTTCTCATCTCAGTCCTAACGATGATGGCTAACTCAGTCCTTTATTCTTAAACTGTGACCCATGGTTCTGAACGCCCCCCAACATCAGGAACATTTTTCCTGCAGTTACAGTAAGTGAAAATCTAGTAGGCAAGCAGGATGCTTTCACCAACCACCCCCATTTGAAGTCCACTGCCTTCCACCGTTTCTACCCCCAGTGTTTGGTACTTACTTCCAGCAGCCACTGGTTGTCCTCCAGGATGCACTCTCTCTCCTCTCAACCCTCCTCTCTCTCTCCCCTCCATCTCTTTCCCCTCTCTCTCCTCTCACCCCTCTTCCCCTCACTCCCCCCTCTCTCTTTCTTCCCCATCTCTCCATCCCACCTCACTCTCCCCCTCTCTCGTTCCCTCTCCCCTCTTTCCCCTAACTCTCTCTCCCCTCTTTCTTCTCTCTCCTCCTCTCTCTCTCCCTCCCCCCCTCTCTCTCCCCTCCCCCCCTCTCCACCTCTCTCTCTCTCTCTGTCTCCCTCTCCACCTCTCTCTTCCCCCCCTCTCCCTCTCTCATCTCTCTTCCTCCCTCTCTCCCCTCTCTCTTTCTCCCCCGTCTCTATCTCCTCTTTCTCTTTGCCCCCCCCATCTCTCTCTCTTTCCCCCATTTCCCTTTCACCCTCTCCCTCTTCCCCCTCTCTCTTTTACCACCCTTCTCTCTCCCATTCTCTCATACCCTCTCCTGCCTCTCCCCCCCCTTTCTCTCTTCCCTCTTTCTTCCCTCTCACCCCTCTCTCTCTTCCCCTCCTCTCCCCCCTCTCTCCCCCTACTTCTTCCCCCTCTCCCTCTTCTCTCCCCTCTCTCTCCTCTCACTCCCCTCTCTCTCTCCCCCGTCTCCCGGTCTCCTTCCTCTCTCTCTCTCTCTCTCTCGACCTCCCTTTGAGAGTCTGTCCCTTCGGCACAGAGACTCTCACGGCAGCGGTGCAATGCTTCCGACGGCCCGGGCCACTCGCACTGTCCGGAGTGCTCCATGGCCGAAGCTGCAGCGAGCGACTCGCTAGCCGCGCAAATACTCGTCAGCCCCGCAAACTCACCAGCCCCGGCTCCCCGCCTCTGTATCCGCCCGCTGCTTCCATCCCTCCCTCAGCCCCGGCTCTCCAACACCCGCGGACCATGCAGTTTATCCGAGTTTTGAAATTTTTGTTGATCACAGAATTTCTCACCACAGAGCGTGAGAAATGTCTGATCAGCGTGAGGGCGTGAGAGTTTGCTTGAGGGCGTGATTCTCACGCTCAAAGCGTGAGAGTTGGAAGCCCTGTATTAGCCAAGTATGTTTTGCAACAAATGAGGAATTGAATTTGCCAAATCCGTCATACAAATAAAAAGCAATGGAACACACAAAACACATTTTAACATAAACGTCCATCACAGAGACTCCTCCACCTGAGAGTATTGACATTTACCATATGATTTTCTCTTCCATTTGACTCCCAATGTGCAACACCTTACACTTGTCTAGGTTAAACTCATTTCTCTCATTCTTCTTTCCAAATGATCTATATCCTGTTGCCTCTTTTATAATTGTCCTTATGTCATCTGCAAATATATACATATATATATACACACACACAAGCAACAGAGGTCAGTGATCCATTTGAATAGATAATGGTTCAATGGTTCTGTTATTCAATGATAGTTTGGTTCCACATGTACCAGGTACAGTGATGCTTTGACAATCTGCATGTAGCAGACCTCATCTAGGCAGTACACAAGAGTCTCCACGTTTTGGTGCTGGCAAAGTTACAAAAGTTCACCCAACATTCCTATCTACTGCCTGCCGCCGCATGTGGCAGCAGCCCCTCCCTCCTCTCCCTGTCTCCCTCTGGTCTTGGCAACCCCCGCCCTCACCACCCCGCCGGTCCCCCTTAGCTCCTTTGTTCTCGGTGCCCCCCCTTCTGTCGTGTCCCCCCTGGGTCTTGGCACCCCCCCTCCCACCCCCAGCTCCGAAGGGTCTCCCTCCATACTCACGTTCTCAGCACTCCTCCTCCTCCCCGAAGGATCCCTCTTCTTTCTCAGCTGGATGATGAATTAGAGTATTGGATCTACGACTTCCTCATCAACAGACCACAATCATGAAACCAGAGTAGTGACACTCCCTGCAGGCAATTGATTCTAAGAGCCAGCAGGTTTATTCAATGTTACTGATTAATGGTCTACCATGCCATTGTAAATGTATCTCATTTAACAAGGTAAAATGTTTTCAGTGTTGTTTTTACTGGCAATCGTACATTAAAGAATTTCACATCAAACCAGTGACTCTGCTGATTGCTTTGACGTGGGCTACCACACCCAACGTTGAAAAGAAGCAGACATTTCTAGATTTCACCTTTATTTTTTGCTTTTTTTATGTTTTTTCTTCGGAGAAAGTTAATTTGATCATAATCTTTTGAAAGGTGATGCATAGCTGAATTCTTGAATCGCTGCAGGCAATAGACAATAACCAATAAGTGCAGGAGTAGGCCATTCGGCCCTTTGAGCCAGCACCGCCATTCAATGTGATCATGGCTGATCATCCCCAATCAGTACCCCGTTCCTGCCTTCTCCCCATATCCCCTGACTCCGCTATTTTTAAGAGCCCTATCTAGCTCTCTCTTGAAAGTATCCAGAGAACCGGCCTCCACCGCCCTCTGAGGCAAAGAATTCCACAAACTCACAACTCTCTGTGTGAAGAAGTGTTTCCTCGTCTCCGTTCTAAATGGCTTACTCCTTATTCTTAAATTGTGGCCCCTGGTTCTGGACTCCCCCAACATCGGGAACATGCTTCCTGCCTCTAGCATGTCCAAACCCTTAACAACTTATATGTTTCAATAAGATATCCTCTCATCCTTCTAAACTCCAGAGTGTAGAAGCCGCTCCATTCTCTCAGCATATGACTGTCCCGCCATCCCGGGAATAAACCTTGTAAACCTACGCTGCACTCCTGCAATAGCAAGAATATCCTTCCTCAAATTAGGGGACCAAAACTGCACACAGTACTCCAGGTGTGGTCTCACTAGGGCTGTGTACAACTGCAGAAGGATCTCTTTGCTCCTATATTCGATTCCTCTTGTTATAAAGGCTAACATGCCATTCGCTTTCTTCACTGCCTGCTGTTCCTGCATGCTTTTTTTCATAGACTGATGTACAAGGACCCCCAGATACCATAGCACTTCCCCTTTTCCCAACTTGACACCATTTAGTTAGTAATCTGCCTTCCTGTTTTTGATACCAAAGTGGGTAATCTCACATTTATCCACATTAAACTTCATCAAGTCAAGTCAAGTCAAGTTTATTCGTCACACACACATACGAGATTTGCAGTGAAATGAAAAGTGGGAATGCTTGCGGATTGTGCAAAAGAACTACAAAACAGAATGGAGCAGAATCAGTAATTACATATTTGTGTGAGAGAAGAAAAAAAAGAAGAAACAGCAATTTAAAAAGACCCCACAGAGAGCTTCAAATTCCTGGGCGTGCACATCTCTGAAGATCTTTCCTGGTCCGAGAACACTGATTCAATTATCAAGAAAGCACATCAGTGCCTCTACTTCCTGAGAAGACTACGGAGAGTCGGTTTGTCAAGGAGGACTCTCTCTAACTTCTACAGGTGCACAGTAGAGAGCATGCTGACCGGTTGCATCGCCCTGGAGAGGAAAAGACTACAAAAAATAGTAAACACTGCCCAGTCCATCATCGGCTCTGACCTTCCTTCCATCGAGGGGATCTATCGCAGTCGCTGCCTCAAAAAGGCTGGCAGTATCATCAAAGACCCACACCATCCTGGTCGCACACTCATCTCCCTGCTACCGTCAGGTAGAAGGTACTGGAGCCTGAAGACTGCAACAACCAGGTTCAGGAATAGCTACTTCCCCACAACCATCAGGCTATTAAACTTGGCTCGGACAAAACTCTAAACATTAATAACCCATTATCTGTTATTTGCACTTTATCAGTTTATTTATTCATGTGTGTATATATTTATATAATGGTATATGGACACACTGATCTGTTTTGTAGTCAATGCCTACTATGTTCTGTTGTGCTGAAGCAATGCAAGAATTTCATTGTCCTCAGAGACACATGAGAATAAACTCACTTGAACTTGAACTGGTAAATTGGTACAGCAGTTTCGTCCCTGGTGAGATAGTTTACAGTCCTAATGGCCTCTGAGAAGAAACTCCTTCTCATCCTCTCCGTTCTCACAGCATGACAGCGGAGGAGTTTGCCTGACCGTAGCAGCTGGAACAGTCCGTTGCAGGGGCGGAAGGGGTCTCTCATGATCTTATTGGCTCTGGAGTTGCACCTCCTGATGTATAGTTCCTGCAGAGGGGCGAGTGAAGTTCCCATAGTGCGTTCGGCCAAACACACTACTCTCTGCAGAGCCTTCTTATCCTGGGCAGAGCAATTCCCAAACCAAATTGTGATGTTTCCAGCCAAGATGCTTTCCACAGCCGCTGAGTAGAAGCACTGGAGGATCCTCAGAGACACTCTGAATTTCCTCAATTGCCTGAGGTGGTAAAGGTGCTGCCTTGCCTTACTCACGAGTGCTGCGGCGTGTGATGTCCATGTCAGATCCTGTAGAGTTGGAGCTGAACCTAGCCAGTCATGTGTGTACAGGGAGTACAATAGGGGGCTGAGGACGCAATCCTGGGGGGGAATCCTGTGCTCAGGGTGAAGGACTTCGATGTATTTCCTCCCATCTTGACTACCTGGGGCCTGGCGGTGAGAAAATCCAGAACCCAGGCACACGGGGAGGTGTTGAGCCCCAATTCCAGCAGCTTCTCAGCAAGTCTGGTGGGGACTATCGTGTTGAAGGCTGAACTGAAGTTATGAACAGCATCCTCACGTAGCTCCCCTTCTGGCTGTCGAGGTGAGAGAGAGCGGTGTGCAGAACTTGGGAGACCGCATCGTCCATGGATCTATTCGGACGATATGCGAACTGCAACGGGGGAGGAAGGTGCAGATGTGTTTCTTGACCAGCCTCTCAAAGCATTTCATGCCGACCAAGGTGAGGGCCACCGGACAGTAGTCATTCAGACAGGCTGGGGAGGCATTTTTTGGTGCAGGAATTTACAGTGCGCCTCGCTCTGGCCATGGAGGAGGCCCAGGACAGAAAGGTTGGATTTGGAATGGGAGGGGGAGTTGAAGTGCTGAGCCACCGGGAGATACGGTTGGTTAGTGTGAACCGAGCGGAGGTGTCGGGCGAAACGATCGCCAAGCCTACGCTTGGTCTCACCGATGTAGAGCAGCTGACAGCTAGAGCAGCGGATGCAATAGATGGGGTTGGAGGAGGTGCAGGTGAACCTCTGCCGCACCTGGAAGTGGTGGGATCCCGTCGGAGGTGGCGAAAATGTTGGAAGATTATTTGTTGCATATGACGGCTAGTAGGGTGGAAGCTGAGGACAAGGGGGACTCTGCCCTTGTTACGAGTTCGGGAGTGTAGGGTGGAAGATGAGGACAAACTAATCTTATGCTTTCTTTTTGGATTGCTAATGCGCAGTTTTTTAAATTTCTGGAGTAATTCTACTTGCATCCCCTGCTTCAACTGGTGTGAAGGAGATGGTTACATTATGGATAGGATTATGGTTATGATATGAATATGAATATGGATGGTTACATTATGGAGATGGG
Source organism: Leucoraja erinaceus (assembly GCF_028641065.1). Classification (NCBI taxonomy): domain Eukaryota; kingdom Metazoa; phylum Chordata; class Chondrichthyes; order Rajiformes; family Rajidae; genus Leucoraja; species Leucoraja erinaceus. Next base: position 12,830,478 of record NC_073379.1, read on the forward strand.
CTGAATCTTTGTTTCTGCTTTATTATTATTCAACTTTACTAATGCAGTCAAGGAACTCCAGCCGTTTGTGCCTTTTTTTCAATGATATAGTGTTTCCCTTTGCAATGTGGGATTTAATATATCATTTGGATGGGATGTTGTGGGCCTGAGGTGTGAGGCTGCACCATCCTACCCAAGTAACACATTGTTTGATTTGGAAATATTTTCATGTCTTTTAACCTTCACAGGTTTAATGAATTTTGTAATCCTCTACTTAACACTGCCATGAGTGTAGCTTCATCAAAACAGAAGGCTGTTCATCTCCATTTCTCAAGTGCAGGTAGCAATGAGCAATAAGAAGGTCTGAAGAAGCGTCTCGACCCGAAAAGTCACCCATTCCTTCTCTCCACAGATACCGCTTGTCCCGCGGAGTTACTCCAGGTTTTTTGTGTCTATTTTTGGATTAAACCAGCATTTGCAGTTCCTTCCTAAACAATGATCAATAATGGTTGGCCTTGGCCGTAACTCCATATTCTGTTAATTATTTAAAAAAAGTCAATAGTCTGCAAATGTGCATTTCCCAAACCCTTGTTGCTTCACTGGCAGCCTTTTATTGGCAGTATAGGTCCTAAACTCTGGAATTTCTGCCCTAAACCTACATCTCGTCTTTTAATATCTTTGGGAAAACCAGTGCTATCACTTAACTGGGATTTTAAATTCCCAGCAACATATATTACAAATCATCTGTTGTAAATTTTACATAATGCAGCTAAAATATGTTATGTTAAATCATATATTATTTTTCATGCAGCTTCTATACTAAGTATTAACCACTTTAAAGGATTATTTGATCCCCAAATAATCAAAATGCACTTTGGACTTCAATGTAAATAGAATCGGGGTAAATGGGTCAAACTTCAGTGAATCATATTTTTTTCAGAAATCTGTCAACATCCAATTTATTTTTCCAAAAGTATTGGAATAACAACAATTTCAACAGAAATACATATCAATAAACAAATCTCTTTGGGAAAGCAGATTGGGAAGTCTGAGTGACAAATCTTTGATCTGAAATATAAAGCAGCAAATTTAAATATTAAGCTTATCCTGAAATATATTAAACCAAATATTCTGATGACATCTGAATTAAAGCTAAAGAATGCTGCTTTTTTTTCAGAGATGCAATCTCTTTGGTTAATATATGTTTTTCTTTCATTGGCAATATTCATTAATTTTCATTTTACGTGGACTTTATGTGACTAAATGCATCGTATAAATAGCATATCTTTATAAAAAAAAGAACAATAATTACATTCTTATGCACTCATTTCACAATACTTCGGTAAACCTCACACAACCCTTTTGAAATACAATATTCCTGATATTTATCCAATTGAATAGGAAAAAAAGATGAAACATTAATATATATTACAGTTGTCATCAAGGAGGATTTAAAATGAACAATGACAATGCAAAACATGCCGTTTGGAAATAACATCTTTGTTGACAATAGCAGTTTGGTGTCATTAATATAACACAATCTTAACACAATGTTAAATTATTTATTGGAGACACAAGGAACTGTAGAAACTGGAACCTTGAGCAAAAGACAAAGTGCTGGAGTAACTCAGCGGGTCAGGCTGCAGATATTGGAAATGTCTGAAGAAGGGTCCTGACCCAAAATGTCACCTATCCATTCCCTCAGTGATGCAGCCTGACCCACTGAGTTACTCCAGCACTTTGTGTTTTACTCATAAATTATTTACTGTTGTGGCTGTTTCTTCTTTAAAGAGCAAGTTCAGAAATTCCACTCATCAGATTCTGCGTAGAACTTCCAGTGCTGATTCATGATGTGACATGGCAGGAATTCTTCATTCTTTATAAGGAGAATCTCCCGAAGCTGCATAAAGCTGCTGTTGGATTTCTTTATCTGAATCTGTGAGAAGTTATCTGCACAAGATATAAAGAATTACATATTGTACAATGCCTCTGGTTGGACGGGCAGACTACTGACAATGATCCAAAATTATTTGATAAGTAACTTTGATAAGTTCGGAACATAGCTGTTACAACTCCTGTGCTGGTTAGAGTATAGTAACGACATTTAAGACCATTTAGCAAGATTTGTGATAAATGCTCAGAGCTTACTAACTGCAAACCTCTACTGGTAATGACTTCCATCTTTTCTAAGAGCTTATTGGTTTTTCAAGAGACAAAAGGGAAAATTATGAAGCCAAAGAGTAAGAGATTGTGGATCCCTGCATTTGGTTTTGGGCAGATGAGTGTTAATTTTAGGTGGACCTCAATTAAATCGGAGACAACATTCACTCCAGCTTGACCAGTCCATTCCACTTTTATTTTCATGATTGCCACTTGACCAATGTGAATTTGTAATTGAGCCAATGCATAGGAATGCAAGAGGCTATGGACTCAGCTTGGCCCATCACGGTCAGAATCCTCCCCTCAACCTCCGACGGAGACAATCGAAATCTGTCCAGCTTCTCCTAGTAGTTAATAATCCATAAACCAAGCATAATTCTGAGAAAACCTCCCCTGCACTTTGCAAAGCCTCCACATCCTTCCTGTACTGGGCGACCAGAATTGTACGCAATACTCAAATGCGGCCTAACCAAAGTCATATCGAGCTGCATCATGACTTCCTGATTCTTTTACTCAAAGGCGTGACCAATGAAGGCAAACATACCACACTCCCCACTGTCACATGTGCCTGGATAAAGGATTTCCTCACCAACCGGCCCCAGACTGTGAGACTCGGCCCCCACCTCTCCTCCACTCGCAGGTTGAGTACCGGTTCCCCACAGGGCTGTGTGCTAAGCCCCCTCTTATACTGTCTCTACACCTACGACTGTAGCCCGGCCCACAACAACAACCGCATCGTCAAATTTGCTGACGACACTACTGTGGTCGGACTTATTTCGAAGGGAGACGAGGCAGCCTACAGAGAGGAAGTCCTGAAGTTGACAACCTGGTGCTCAGAAAACAATCTGGCTCTGAACACCAGGAAAACAAAAGAGCTCATTGTCGACTTCAGGAGGCACAGCACCGACTTAGCCCCCCTACACATCAACGGCGAGTGTGTGGAGAGGGTCAACACCTTCCGGTTTCTCGGCGTCCATATCGCTGCTGACATCTCCTGGACGGACAACACGACAGCGGTCATCAAGAAGGCTCAGCAGCGGCTGCACTTCCTGAGGGTCCTCAGGAAGCACAACCTGGACTCTAACCTGTTGCTGACCTTCTACCGCTCGTCCATCGAGAGCCTGCTGACATACTGCATTACAGCATGGTATGGCAGCTGCACCATGGCAGACAGGGAGAGGCTTCAGAGGGTAACCAGGACAGCGCAGAGGATCATTGGCTGCCCTCTCCCCTCCCTGATGGACATCTACACCTCCCGCTGCCTTAGCAGGGCAAAGAAGATCATCAAAGACAGCTCCCATCCTGCGTTTGGACTGTTCGACCTGCTGCCCTCTGGAAGGCGCTATAGGTGCATCAAATCCAGGACAAACAGACTCAGGAATAGTTGCTTTCCGAGAATTATATCTACTATAAATTCAAATTCACACATGCACTGACTACACCGCCCAACACGGACTTCCATCTGTATATATGTATATATGTATGTAACGCCGCAGAATTTGTGCACCTATTCCCCCCCCCCCCCCCCCCCCCCCATCCCCCTTCTGTTTTTTGTTTTTTCTGTTTCTTGTTTTTTGTGCTAAATTGTATGTATGCACTGAGTACGAGCAGCTTTCAGTTTCACTGTACATGTATAGTGACAATAAATGGCATATCTATATCTACATGCCTTCTTTCTCTATCTACTTGTGTTGCCACTTTCAGGGAGTTAAGGATTTGGACCCCAAGATCCTTAATTACATTTTTCCCCTTACGTTTGACCTACCAAAATGCAGCATCTCATACTTGTTGGGATTAAACTCCATCTGCCATTTTTCTGCCCATTTCTGTTGCTGATCTCTATGCCACTGTATACTTGGGCAGCTTTCCTCAGTTTGCGACCACAGCAATCTTAGTGCTATCACAGATAATAACACATGTACATTTGCTTTAGAGTTATTAATATCTTTCACAAACAAAACTAAATGTACTCTGCTTTTACGTATCGTTCTCCCACACAGAACAAGGATAGTACTTCCATTGGCCTCACCATATTTCCCCTTTCGGACAACTGAACCATCCTATGAACAACTAGAGAATAGTTCTGAGCTACTATCTACCTCACTGAAGACCCTCGGACTATCCTTAATTGGACTTTACTTTACTCATCTTGCACCAAATATTATTCCCTTTGTCACGTATCTGTACACTGTGGATGGCTTGATTGTTATCATGTATAGTAATTCCCTTGAAGATAGGCACAAAATGCTGGAGTAACTCAGCGGGACAGGCAGCAACTCTGGAGAAAAGAAATGGGTGACGTTTTGGGTCGAGACCCTTCATCACTTTCCCTTGATTGGTTAGCACGCAACAAAAGGATTTTCACTGTATCTCAGTACACATGACAATAAACAAAACTAAACACATGTGATTCAAGTTCACAAGTTATAGGAGTAGAATTAGGCCATTCGGCCCATCGCGTCTACTCCGCCATTCAATCATGGCTGATCTCTGTCTCCTAATCACATTTTCCTGCTTTCTCCCCATAACCCTTGACACCCGTTCTATACAAGAATTTGTCTATCTCAGCCTTAAAAATATCTACTGACGGCCTTCACAGCCCTCTGTGGCAATAAACTCCACAGATTAACTACTCTCTGACTAAAGAAGTTCCTCTTCACCTCTCTAAAAGAGCACCCTTTAATTCTGAGGCTATGACCACTGGTCCTGGACTCTCCTACCAGTGTAAACATCTTTTCCACATCCACTCTATCTATGCCTTTCATAATTCTGAACGTTTCAATGAGGTTCCCCCTCAAACTTCTAAACTCCAGCGAGTACAGGCCCAGTGCTGTCAAACGCTCATCATTTGCCAACCCACTAATTCCTGGAATCATTCTTGTAAACCTCCTCTGGACCCTCTCCAGAGCCAGCACATCCTTCCTCAGATATGGGGCCCAAATGTGCTCACGGAACTCCAAATGCGGCCTGATCAGCGCCTTATGGAACCTCAGCATTACATCCCTGTTTTTGTATTCGAGTCCTCTTGATATAAATGCAAGATTGAATTTGCCTTTGTTACTACTGATGAGTCCTGCACCAGCAATCCCAAGTCCCTTTGCACTTCTGATTTCTGGATTCTCTCTCCATTTAGAAAATAATCAACACCTGTCCAAATCCTTCTGCAGAGACCTTGCTTGCTCTACACTGCCTGCCCCTCCACCTATCTTAGCATCATTTGCAAACCTAGCCCCAAAGCCTTCAATCCCCTTGTCTATATCATTAATATACAACGTGAAGAGGAGTGGCCCCAGCAACGACTCTTGCGGAACTCCATTAGTCACTGGCAGCCAACTTGAAAAAGCGCCTCTTATTGCAACACTTTGTTTTCTGCCATCCAGTCAACTCTCTATCCACGTTAGTATCTTCCCTTCAATACCATGGGCTCTCATCTTCTCCAGCAGCCTGATGTGCAGCACCATGTGTCTGGTAACGATGCCTTTACCAGACATATATTTCCCTCCCATCCTCACTCAGCATTCTCAGGGACCGTTCGACCTCCACACCCCATTCACACTTCCATCTTCACCTACCCACCATCCAGGAGTCCAAACACATATTCCAAGTGAGCCAGCAATTCAGTTGCACTTCTTTTAATTTAGTGTACAAAATTTGGTACTCATAATGTATATCTTACATTTTGGAGAAACTAAACACAGATTAGAAGAGTTTACAGAACAGCGCTGTTAACGCCATAAGGGTAAACCTCAGCTTCCAATTACCTGGTGGTTTAATACCCTATCCTATTCTTGCATTCTCACTTTGATGTCTCTGGCTTTACCTTCAGAGAGTGTTCCAACCAGGTCCAACATCTGCCAGAGGAAGAACATCAATTTTTTGACCAGTCCTCAGAGCTTTGATGAAAAATCACTAGAAAATGTATTCTTGCTTGGATTCCCATGAACTTGTCTTAATCTAGAAAGTGGCTGAACCTTTGGTATTAAGTTCTTTAGTTGCTGAGCACAGGTTTTTAGGTGTTGGGGAAATGAAAGCATGTTGGTTTAATGGTGCAGTAAAACATCACCCATGATGTATGGTTATTGAATGGTCAAGTAGGAATAAGGGACCACATGGCATTCTTCTGCTTCTATTATGGGTTTATGTTCTTTATCCATCACAGGAATGCATAATTTTCTTCAAAAGAAAATGTTATTAAATTTTGGTTACATCAAATGAGAAGATGAAAGTACAAAAATACATTATTTTCTACTATTGAATCCAAAATATTACAGTTGGATCATATTAACTTGAAGTAAATTAAAATAATAGGCATAAAATAAATGGTTTACTGGCTGATGTAACATTCATATTAACAAACCTGCACAGATGCTGTTTTGCACAGTTACTGAGGATGTCTCATCTATTGCTAGGATGGGTATTGGAATAGACTGAGTCTCTGGGGTCTTGGATGATGTTGTAATTATGGTGCTGTATTTGTCGAGTTCTTTTCCTTTGTACGTAACCTAAAAAATAAACACAGTAAGCAAGATTTTCACTTAACCAGTACCTCACCTTATTTGTTGAAATGACAATAATCTCAACTTGACATGCCGTCAGTGCAATGCAACATTTTGAAATTTAAAATCAACTTTGTTCCCAGGAACAGCTTGTCTAATCTTTATGTGGAGAATTCAGTGAGAATATTTTACGGAAATTTTAAATGGTCATCCATATCATATCTGCAACATTAATCTTTTTTTATAATCTCCAGCAGTTACAATGTCATTCAATCATTACAATGAACGATATTTTCTTTATGATGAATATATTCAGCTAGAGAGGTTTGAGGAAAAAAAAGCATCAGAAAGAATTGAAGAATCCCTTTTCAGAAATCAGGATGTGGAAACACAGGAATTCATCTTAAGTGGTGGTGATTGGGTGTGCAAAACTAGCCAAAATTCCAGCCTTGACGAATGGGAAATGGCTTGGCAAAAGGGAATTTAAATGAAATAAATTGGACTAAAAGCAATAGTGAAAGCAGCAATGATTGGTGCATGAACATTTCCGGTTTACTAATACAGGTAGTTCACTAATGTCTTTGAGGGAAGGAAATGTCCTCTATATGTGACTCTCGACACATTAATGCACAGATCACTTAACAGGAATCTGAGGGGCAAATTTTTTTACACAAAGGATGGTAGAGATATAGAACAAGCTGCCGGAGGAGGTAATTGAGGCCGGTACCATCACAACATTTAAAAAACATTTGTACTAGTGGATGGATAGGATTGGTTTAGAGGCATATGCAGGGAGGAGGAACTAGTGTAGATTGGGCATATTGGTCGGCATGGACATATTGGGCCAAAAGGCCTGTTTCCATGCTGTGATACTCTATAACTGATTTCCTGGCACGTTGCGTTCCTGGCCTGGCAGATTTTCTTGAATATACAATTTTATTCCGTATTAATACTCCAGCACATATTTAGTTTAGTTTAGAGATACAGCGCAGAAAAAAGCCCTTCGGCCCACCGAGTCCGCGCCTACTAGCGATCTCCGCACCCTAACACTATCCTACGCACTAGGGAAAATATACCATTTAAATGGTCAATTAACCTACAAACCTGTACATCATTGGAGTGTGGGAGGAAACCGGAGCCCCTGGAGAAATCCACGCAGGTCATGGTGGGAATGTACAAACTCCGTACAGACAGCATCCATAGTCACGACCAAATCCGGGTGTATGGCGCTGCGCCACCCATTTAATTCACTTCTTTTCAGGAGTTACATGGCGCTATAATATTTTTCTATTGTTGAATTTAAAAGGAAAGTTGGAAATAAGGAAATAAGGGTTTAGAATGAGCATGGGACAACACCTGGTGAGTCAGGAACAGTATGATCAGGATTGTTCGACAAATGGGGATGTTTTCTCTAGAATGTCTGAGGATGATAGCAAAAGGATTTGAGTATAGGAGCAGGGAGGTTCTACTGCAGTTGTAAAGGGTCTTGGTGAGACCACACCTGGAGTATTGCGTACAGTTTTGGTCTCCAAATCTGAGGAAGGACATTATTGCCATAGAGGGAGTGCAGAGAAGGTTCACCAGACTGATTCCTGGGATGTCAGGACTGTCTTATGAAGAAAGACTGGATAGACTTGGTTTATACTCTCTAGAATTTAGGAGATTGAGAGGGGATCTTATAGAAACTTACAAAATTCTTAAGGGGTTGGACAGGCTAGATGCAGGAAGATTGTTCCCGATGTTGGGGAAGTCCAGGACAAGGGGTCACAGCTTAAGGATAAGGGGGAAATCCTTTAAACCGAGATGAGAAGAACTGTTTTCACACAGAGAGTGGTGAATCTCTGGAACTCTCTGCCGCAGAGGGTAGTGGAGGCCAGTTAATTGGCTATATTTAAGAGGGAGTTAGATGTGGCCCTTGTGGCTAAGGGGATCAGAGGGTATGGAGAGAAGGCAGGTACGGGATACTGAGTTGGATGATCAGCCATGATCATATTGAATGGCGGTGCAGGCTCGAAGGGCTGAATGGCCTACTCCTGCACCTAATTTCTATGTTTCTATGATGGGTGACCTGATAGAAGTATATAAAATTGTGCAAGGTAGAGACAGGCTGGATAGTCAGAATCTTTTCCCCATCATTGTCATTACCTTGCTCCATGCAAAGCTCCGGCTGACTGGCATTCCTTCTTCCAGAAGTTCTTTAATCCAATGCACTGGATTACGATATAGTTTTCTGTCTTTATCTCTAATTATACCAGTATCAAGAAGATCAGCTTTATAGCAAACTCCCTAAGGACAAGAAACCAATTTTGACATTATCTGGATTTCTCACCTGAATAAAGAGATCCACCATTAATTCACTGCTCATAAATGTAAAATATGCACATCCAGTGCTTACATAAAAAGACATATAGGGAGCCAAATAAAGAATGTGGGATGTATATAATTATTATGAAAGTGTTGAACTGGTGTTGTTTCTGATGGTATTGGGACATTCACGAAGGTTTCCAAAAGTTTGAAGAAGCTGGACAGACAGACATGTTGAAGACATCATCCGAGGAGGAGCCATCTTGGGGAACGACTGCTAACCAGCAGCCGTCCGTTCAATTCATTTTTTTTGAAGCTTTTAGTAAGTCCTGAGCTTCGTCTGTTGGAGAAATGGACTTTTTAATGTGGGGTGTAGGAGGTAATTATACTTTAGGCCCCTACCTAGTCGGTGAGGCAGCTTTTTCTCCGGGCTGCCCCGTCGACCCGTCCTCGCGGCCTACCAGCGGGCGTGGAGCACCGTTTCCTGGCGGGGACCGCCCAGCACCTCGGCTTCGTTGGCGGCACAGCGCTGGAGCGCTATCGTGGAGCAGAGCGGGTGATGCCTTGCCTGGGTCGACGCGCTGGAGCTCCGGTGAGCTGTGACCGCCGAGATCAACACCTCCGGGCTGCGGAGCGGAGCGGGCCGCGCCGACTCTAACATCGGGAGCCTGGGGGCTCCAAACCGGCACGGCCTTGTCGGCTTCGGAAGCCGCGGTCCCCAGCTAGGAAGCGACCGTTCCAGGTGGCCCAGCCGGTGAGAGGATTCTCCCGACGCCGAGGCAACACCACCCAGCCAGAACGGCCAGGAACATCGGGCCTCCGTGGAGGCAATTGCGGTGGCCTCAATAGGCCTGACTCTGGGTGAACTGGGGATGGGGACTGGACATTGTGCCTTCCCTTGGATGTTTTTTTTTTGTGTGTAAGTTAATATGTTAGTCTGTGTCCAAGATGGCTGTCGGAAGGGAGAGTGGACTCTGGCGCGCTTTAGCTGCCGCTGCTCTCTCTTCACATTGTGTTTTTTGATTTTTTGTCTTTGGAGCGATTTCTGTCTTTAATTTGTGTACTGGTGATGTCTTTATTATTTATTTTTCTCCGACTATATGTTTTTTCTCTTCTGTTAATTTCTGTAAAGTGTCCTTGAGACTTTAAAGGCGCCCGAAAATAAAATTTATTATTATTATTATTATAATTATACCACCATCAAAGGTATTCTGCAATGTTTTGTGTGTCCGTCCAAATGACACAACTTTGCCACATGTTGTACTATGCAGCGTCTCAACAGATAGATCTGGGAAGCTCGCAACTTCGAATCTTTCCCTGCCAGATACAAACCAGTCCAGTACAATGAAGAATCTGAACAATAAACACATAAACACAGATTGCTGAGTAACTCAGCGGCTCAGGCAGCTCTATTGAATATGCATGGGTGACGTTTCGAGTCAGGATTGTACTTGGAGAGATGGGGGGAGGGAGGGAGGTAGATGGAATAGAGATGGGAGCAGGAAAAAGCCAGGAAAGTGATAGCTGGAGGAAGAACACAAAATGCTGCAGTAACTCGGGGGGGGGGGGGGGGGGGGGGGGGGGGGGAGGAGGGTTGTTTGAGTGGCAGCATTTATTCCTTATCTACTAGATATCATTTAAATCAGCATATCCCGTATTTCAGCAGTTTTAGCATATCCCGTATTTCAGCAGTATCTTGCGTTTCCCCCTTGCATTCTTTTCAGCTGCCTCCATTTTATTCCATGTAAGATTACGTACATTACATATTCTAACATAAAGGAGACTCCTTTACATATACATGATGCACAATTTGCAGATGAACCAAAAGTAGACTTTTCAGGCTTCAAGCTTATTCCATCATCTGTATGATGATGCACCTTAATCTCATTTAGTTTGCCATTGATAAACTAGTGGTACAGCAGTCAGTGCTGCTGCCCACAGCTCTGGAACCCAGGTTCAATTCTGACCTTTGCTGCTAAATGTGCATACTCTCCCTGTTTCCTCTCACATCTTCGCGAGGTACTGATTGATTATGTGGCCACTATAAATTGCCTTTCAGAGTAGATAAGTGGCAAAAAGTTTTAAAAGCAGGTTGGAAGGTCATGAGAGGATGTTGTGGGGAATTGTTGTTCCCTGAAAGTGGAATCTCATGTAGATAGGGTGGTAAAGAAAGCTTTTGGTGTGCTGGCCTTTATAAATCAGATCATTGAGTATAGAAGTTGGGATGTAATGTTAAAATTGTACAAGGCATTGGTGAGGCCAATTCTGGAGTATGGTGTACAATTTTGGTCGCCTAATTATAGGAAGGATGTCAACAAAATAGAAAGAGTACAGAGGAGATTTATTAGAATGTTGCCTGGGTTTCAGCAACTAAGTTACAGAGAAAGGTTGAACAAGTTAGGGCTTTATTCTTTGGAGCGCAGAAGGTTAAGGGGGGACTTGATAGAGGTTTTTAAAATGATGAGAGGGATAGACAGAGTTGACGTGGAAAAGCTTTTCCCACTGAGAGTAGGGAAGATTCAAACAAGGGGACATGACATGAGAATTAAGGGACTGAAGTTTAGGGGTAACATGAGGGGGAATTTCTTTACTCAGAGAGTGGTAGCTGTGTGGAATGAGCTTCCAGTGAAGGTGGTGGAGGCAGGTTCATTTTTATCATTTAAAAATAAATTGGATAGTTATATGGATGGGAAGGGAATGGAGGGTTATGGTCTGAGCGCAGGTATATGGGACTAGGGGAGATTATGTGTTCGGCACGGACTAGAAGGGTCGAGATGGCCTGTTTCCGTGCTGTAATTGTTATATGGTTATATTATATGGAATAAAACAGGGCAATTAGACTAATTATGTTGTCCTGCTTGAATCCAGCATGGATTTGACGGGTTGAATAACCTCATCTGTGCCATAATGATGTTGGACTTTAGAGATTCAGTGCAGAAACAGGTACTTGGCCCATCGTGTCCACACCGGCCAGCAATCACCCCGTCCACTAGCCTACACACATTAGGGACACTTTTACAACTCACCCAAGCCAATTAACCTATAAACCTGTACGTCTTTGGAGCGTGGGAGGAAACCAGAGCACCCAGAGAAAACCCATGCGGTCAACGGGAGAACGTACAAACTCCGTATAGATAACACCTGTGATCAGGATCGAGCCCTGGTCTCTGGTGCTGTGAGGCAGCAACTCTACCTCCTCGCCGTGGTTCATACGTGGTTCTTTTTAATGACTCACCAGTAGTTTGAGATCAAGGACATCGTCTCCCGGCTGAATCAATCCATGTTTGATGAGATCTATTAAGTGTAGTAGTTTTCTTTGCCCAGTTCCTCTATCCACTGGTAGAGATTTTATATTGAGCTCTCTCCCAGAAAGACCAGATGCATTCGCCAGGCCGTGAACTTGGTTGTTGCTGGTAGCCTGTCTGTTATTTACCAGCAATGTGCCCCGGTTGTCTGGCTGAGAAACATTTACCTTCACAATATTTTGGGAATTCACACTATTACCTCCAGTGTTAAATGGTAAAATCTGCTGTTGAATCCTACTCTGTGGTGCGTTCAACTTAAGGTTGGATTTTAATACATTTGGCTGCTTGGTTAAATTAATTGGTATCATGTAGGTTGCAGGTTGTATGGCAGCTGGAAGCAAGTAATACCTTGGCTGGTTGGAACTAATCAGGTTTACCCTCAACACTGTAGATTTTTCGGTGTTCACCAGCATAGAGTTACAAACTCTTCCAGCGTTATTTTCTGGGTTATTGATCGAATGTGCTATGTTCAAATGTATATTCTGGCCTGAGTTACTGCATGGTGTTGAATCTCTGTTTGTCTCAGTTTGGTTTGAGTTTAATGATTCCACTTGTAACATTTCCAGAGTACGTGACTGTAACAAATTTGACTCTCTGTGGCTTGGGTCAGGTTCTGAAGCACTAATTGTACTTATACTGCCATCGCTACTTGTAGCGTCAACAACATTGGTTGCAGCAACAGTTTCTTTATCTCGTCCAGAGCTATGATCCACAACAGCAGTAGTTGTATTTGTCTCCTGATTGGCTGAAATATTAGTCTCTCCCTGATTGGGAAAGTTGTCCGGTTGTAAGCATTCTGATCCGCGAGCTGGACAGGCAATGGATATTTGTTCAGACTCTTCAGTTGCACAGCCAGCACCAAGTCCTTCATTTTGATCCAGAAACTCCACTGCTTTCGAGGGTTTGATTCTGCTTTCAGTAGGGCAAGTCAAACGTTTACCCTGGGTTTGTATATTGTTTTTCCGCGACTGTCGCTCTTTTAATTTGTATTCCCGCAATTTATGATCTAATGTTTTCTGCTTCTGTAACAAATTTAGAAGTCTTCTCTGTCGAGTGGCCAGAGCAGTTAGTTGTTTTTGCAGCGTGCCTTGCCTGAATGATCCTGGGGAGGCCCTATAAAATAAACAATCACTAAATAATATATTTCTGATACCTATAACATGTGGCATGTAGTTTAGTTTAGATATGATGCATAGGAAGGAACAGCAGATGCTGGTTTATACTGAGATAGACACAAAAGCATCTCTGGAGAGAAGGAGTGGGTGACGTTTCAGGTCAAGTCTGAAGAAGAATCTTGACCTGAAACGTCACCCATTCCTTCTAACTAGAGATATGGTCTGTACCACTGAGTTACTCAAGCATTTTGTGTCTATCTTTAGTTTAGACATACGAAAACAGGCCCTTGGCCCACCAAGTCCACGTCGACCATCGATCACCCGTTCACACTAGTTCTATGTTATCCCACTTTATCACTTCCTTCAAACTAGGAGCAATTTACACAGGCCAATAAATCTATAAACCAGCCTGTCTTTGGGAAGTGGTAGTAAATACGAGCACACGGAGGAAACCCACATGGTCACAGGGTGAAGGTGCAAACTCCTCACAGACACCACCCGAGGTCAGGATCACACCCTGGTTTCTGGCACTGTAAGGCAGCAGATCTACCAGCTATACCACTGTGCCACCCACTGAGCATGTTGATGTTGGCAAATAGCCGAACAATCCAAACTTGTTTGTTCTTAAATTCCATTAATTATTTTGTTAAATAAGGGGTTACTGTTATGTCTTTGTATGATTAATTGAATTCTATTGACCATAGCCTAATAACAGATAATGTATAGTTGGCATTGTAAGTAAACTCAAAGAACGTAGAACACAGTACAGTACAGCACAGGAACAGGCACTGGAGCACAATGTCTGTGCCGAACAATGATGCCAAGCCAAACTCTTATCTCATAAAGTCATAGGAGTAGAATTAGGCCACTTCGTCTACTCTGCCATTCAATCATGTCTGATCTCTCTCCCTCCTAATCCCATTCTCCTGCCTTCTGCCCACAACCTCTGACACCTGTACTAATCAATAATCTATCTATCTCTGATGGATTATCTGCCTGCACATGATCTGTATCCTTCTTTTTCCCACATATCCACGTGTCTATCCAAAGGCCTCTAAAACACCTCTGTCGTGTCTGCCTCCACCACCAGTCCTGGCAGCAAGTTCCAGTCACCCACAACCCTAGTAAACATAGTTGCCTGGTACATCTCGTTTAAAGTTTGCACCTCTCACTTTAAAACTATGTATTCTAGCATTTGATATTTCTATCCAAGGAAAACGGGTCTGACTGTTTACCCTGCCTCTCATAATTTTATGTACTTCTGTCAGGTCTCCCCTATACATTAGTAATTAATGTCCCCACAATGAATTAGTTCCTCCACCAGGAACAACATTAGCTACGCTGCAGTCTTCTGGGACTTTGCCTATGGTTTTTCATCTAAGATGAATCTAAGATGTAAAGATCTTCGTCAAGGCTCCTGCAATCTCCTTTCTTGCCTCTGTGGTAAATGGCATCAGTAATTTAATGCAGATTAAATTCAAATGGTACATGCAATCGAGGCTAAGATGCTGAATCATTACCTTTGGTTTGGTTTCGTCAAAAATTGTAAGTTATGCCTAGTGTGTAGGAAAGTGCTAGTGTGCGGGGATCGCTGGACGGTGCGGACTCAGTGGGCCGAGGGGTCAGTTTCCTTGCTGTATCTCTAAACTAAACTAGAGAAAAGTAAAGGGACAGTTTAAACACAGTATTGATGAAGTAGTTAGTGGAGTGATTAAAATGTAATGCTATTGGCTGTGCGCAAACGCAAACAAACAGGTTTAATATATTGAGGTACTCGCTAGCCAACAAGGACACTGTGAGCCAAAGAGCCTGTTGTAGTGTTTTGAGGTGATGTCTGGAGGCACTCATGTGATCCATTATAAAAACCCTTGACACGTTCAATTAAACATGGCACGGTGGCGCAGCGGTAGAGTTGCAGCCTTACACCACGTAGCGCCGGAGACCCGGGTTCGATCCCGACTATGGGTGCTGTCTGCACCCAGGCTGAGGTGTTCAAAACCAGGGCATCGGAAATTTCCTCATTCTTTAGGGAAGATCCCCCCCTTCGACTATAGATGAGGCTCTCACCAGGGTCTCCTCTATATCCCGTAACTCCACTGTCACTCCCCATCCCCCCCCACTCGTAACAAGGACAGAGTCCCCCCCCCCCCCCCCCCCCCCCCCCCCCCCCCCCCCCCCCCCCCCCCCCCCCCCCCCCCCGTCCTCACTTCCACCCCACTAGCCGCCACATACAACAGATAATCCTCCGGCATTTTCACCACCTCCAACAGGATCCCACCACTGGCCACGTCTTCCCATCTCCTCCCCTTTCGGCTTTCTGCAGAGACCACTCCCTCCGTAACTCCCTGGACAATTCGTCCCTTCCCACCCAAACCACCCCTCCCGCAACTGCAGGAAATACTATACTTGCCGCTTTACCTCAGATTCAGATTCAATTTTAATTGTCATTGTCAGTGTACAGTACAGAGACAACGAAATACCTCCCCCCTTGACTCCATCCAAGGACCTAAGCAGTCGTTCCAGGTGAGGCAGAGGTTCACCTGCACCTCCTCCAACCTCATCTATTGCATCCGCTGCTCTAGGTGTGGGCTGCTCTACATCGATGAGACCAAACGTAGGCTTGACGATTGCTTCGCCCAACACCTCCACTCGGTTCGCACTAACCAACCTGATCTCCTGGCAGCCCAGCATTTCAACTCCCCATCCTATTCTGAATCCGACCATTCTATCTTGGGCATCCTCCATGGCCAGAGTGAGTCCCACCGTAAATTGGAGGAGCAGCACCTCATATTTTGTTTGGGTAGTTTACACTCCAGCGGTATGAACATTGACCTCCAATTTCAGGTAGTCCTTTTTTCTCCCTCCTTCCCCTCCACTTCCCAGCTCTCCCGCAGCCTACTGTCTCCGCCTCTTCCTTTCTTCTTCCCCACCCCCCCCCCCCCAACCTCCACATCAGTCTGAAGAAGGATCTCGACCCAAAAGATCTCCCATTCCTTCGCTCCATAGATGCTGCCTCACCCGCTGAGTTTCGCCAGCATTTTTGTCTACCTTGGCTTGGTGAATGTGTAAATTGGCCTTAGTGTGTGTAAGATAGTGTTAATGTGCGGGGATCGCTGGTCGACGCGGTCTAGGTGGGCCTGTTTCTGCGCTGTATCTCTAAAACTCTAACATCTTGCAGGATAGTATCATTCCATTACTTCAGTTCCATTATGGAACGCGACACAATTATCTAACATTTTACTTTCAATGCTTTTTGTTCTATTGTTACTGCCAAAGACTCAGATGGGTTAGAAATTGTTTGCTGTATCCAGAAGAGTTTCTTGAAAGAGTATGTCAATAAGCCAACAAGGAAAGGAGCCATATTGGGAGGTGGTCAACTGATTGGAGTTTCAATGGGAGAGCAGTTTGGGGACAATATCCATAACACCATAGGTTTTCAGATAATTATGGACCTCAGGGAAAGGTGATAAATTGGGGGTACTCAAAAAAGCTGGATAAACTCAGCGGGTGCAGCAGCATCTATGGAGCGAAGGAAAAGGCAACGTTTCGGGCCGAAACCCTTCTTCAGATTGGGGAATGGCTAATTACATAGTACTCGGCAGGAGTTGGTGACAGCAGATTGGGAGCTGATGTTATTGGCTTAGTCCACATCTGATACCTGAGATAGACACAAAATTCTGGGGTAACTCAGCGGGTCAGACAGCATCTCTGGAGAAAAGAAATAGGTGATGCGAGAGTTGTTTAAATGTCAGTTGGTCTGAATTCAGGACTAATATGTATTTATGAAGAAAGAAAGACAAGGATGGCAGGATGAGGGAGACTGCAATTTTAGACAAAAAGAAAAATAAAGCATGGAAAGGGTTTAGGAAGCTCAAATTGGACAGAGCACTTGAGGAATATAAAGAAGCAAGGAAGAACTTAAACAGGGAATCAATAGGGCTGAGAGAGCCAACATTATATCCTTGGCAAGTAAGATTAAGGAGAATCCCTCGGCATTTTATACATTATGTAAACACTAGAGGGTAACTTGAGAGAGAGAATAGGGCCTCTAGGACAAAGAAGGGCATTTTACATTGTCAGAATAAATGTGTAAGATTAATTACCACATTCATACTGGAGAATAGTGAGGCCAGGGAAAAGGATGCAGACAAATGATGAAAACAAGAAAGAGGAGGTGTTGAGTCTTTTGAAGGACGCGGAGTTGGATAAGTCCCCACAGGATCTATACCAGGTATTGAGAATCAAGAAAGGAGATTGCTGGGGCCTTATCAAAGAGCATTGCTCTTGATGTACCAACGGTTGAATAGGTCAATGGTTTATTTACTGCACATGCACAGAGTACCTGTCTTATTTAATGCACATGCACACGTACCTGTGCAGTGAAATGCTTGTTCTATATGCCATGCCATACATGAATACAAAAGATGCTCTTCTGGAACAGCATGCAGAATCATCATGTTCCAACTTCCAAGTCTCTGAAATGTCTGATGTAAGCCTATGGAGATGCGCATATTTTATATTTCTCACTTTAAGGCCTGGTGTTCTGGCATAACTGATTTGGGGTCCCAGGGATCAGCCTGGCTCAGTGAGATGCCGTCGGCTCTATGCAGCCACTGCAGGCCCGTACCACCACAGAATCTTAAGGAGCTTTCCAGGGATGCGGGAGGTGAGTCCGGTAGTCTGTTCACAGCCATCAACTTTACCCTTCACCTTCCACCGCTGCCAGGATGCAGCATCCATTTACCATGATTGATCAGGTTAAACCACAAGGGGAGGCTGCTTGGCTCAAACCAGAGGTGTTCCCTGTTCACATTTTGAGGAAGTGACAAAGATGATTGAAGCGGGTAGGACAGTAGATGTTGCGTGCATTTAGTTGGGCATTTGACAAGGTTCTTCATGGTAGGCTGATCTAGAGGATTAAGGCAAAAGGGATCCATGGAGCCTTGGTAGATTGGACTCAAAATTAGCTCGGTCAGGGGATTGGTGGTGGATTGTTATTCTTACCAGACGTTTGTGATGTTCTGCAGGGATCAGTGCTGGGACCACTGATGTTTGTGATATATATTATATATATATATATATAAATAATTTGGGTGAAAATGTAGGTTGGCTGATCAGCAAGTCTGCAGATGACACAAAAATTGACAGAGCACTAGATAGTGAGGAAGTTTATCAAACAACAGCTGAATCCAGATGGGTTGGAAATATGGATGTTGAAATAGTTACTATTGTGTGTAGTTGTGGTCACCCCGTTACATGAAAGATTAGGAGGTTTTTAGATAGGCATATTGATATACAAGGAATGGAGGCATATGGATCATGCAGAGTAGATTAATTCAATTTGGCATCATGTTTGGCATGGATATTTTGGGTCGAAGTAGTTGTTCCTGTGCTGTACTGCTCTATGTTTCATGTTAAGAAATGGCAAATGGAGTTTAATCCAGGCAAGCATGAGGTATTGCATTTTAGGAGGTCAAATGTAAGACAAAAGCATACAGTAATTAACAAAGCCCTTAGGAGCATTGATGCTCAGAGGGATCTTGGGGTGCAAGTCCATGGCTCCATGAAAGTGGCAACGCAAGTAGATAGGGTGGTAGAGAAAGTTCATGATAGATGCCTTTATGAGTCGGGACATTGAGTTTGAAAAGAGGAAAGTCAGTACAATACAGTTTGCACAGTTGCAACTGCATACAGTAAATGGCCCCATTTGGTGTATGCATGCTGTTCTGATCGCCACATCACAGGAAGGATGTGGATGTTTTTGGGAGGATGCAAAAGTGTTTCACCAGGATACCTGGATTAAAGAGTATTTGCTATGAAGAAAGATTCAACAAACTTGATTTTTTTTCCTCTGGAGTGTCAAGGCCAAGGAATGATCTGACAATCAGTGACTTTTTCCCAAGAAGGAAATGTTATATACCAGAGGACATACCGGGGGACATACGTAGCTTCAAGGTGAGAGGGAAAAATTTTACAGGGTGTTTGCGAGTCGAATAATGATTACAGAAAGTGATGGAATATGCTGCCAGGGGAGGTGCTAGAAGCAGATATGATGGCAACATTTAAAAGCCATTTAGACAGGTACGTGTGCAAGCAAGAGTTCGAGGAAGATAGACCATGTACAGGCAGCTTATGATTAGTTTAAATTGACACAGGCCTTTTCCTTCCTGTACTGTTCTAGGTTCGATGTTTGAAACTTACCTAAATTTTTTAACAAGATCTTCCTTTTCAACTTTATGTTTGGTAAGTATTTCATTTAACACAGCCCGTATCTGTAACAATTCCAGTACAAGTTGAGCTGTTGGAACAAACAAATTGATTCCATTATTGAATATGACGATGTAGTTTGCTGACAATTATCTACTTAGTTATTTATTGGGCATGTTATAGGAAACCCATAAAAAGGTGTAAGGCTTTATAGACTGATTTTGATATGTTGGAAATGTGAGATGTGACAATAACATTTGATTCTCTTAATATCCATAAATGTTTTGAGTTCTGTTCAGAATAAACTGACTAACTGAACCTTCACAACCCTTGAGAGACATGAATTGTAAAGATTCACCACCCTTTGCGAGGAAAAAATCCATCTAAACTGAAATCTGGTAAGATGTAAAAGCAAATAAAAATATATGGTAATGATTTGTTCTGAAACATGCCAAGTGTTGTAATTTCCTGCATCACTGCCACACAGCCAGTTCCTCAAATGATTTGCAGTGCATCAAATGTGTACCCAGAACAACAAGTGGAAACATTGATACCTGTTTTACATGACCTATTTTAAAAACCAACTGCGGTATTTTCTTCCGAGAAGACAGTTGTTGTCATCTAACACATTTTACCCTGTGAAAGGAGAACTATTTACACTGTACACATGTCACATGAACCCAACAAGCAGCTGCACAAAGTGATAAGGAGGACAGATAGAACAAAACCTACTGGACTACTCTACGGGGCAAGCAGCATCCGTGGAGGGAGTGGACGGACAATGTTTCGGGTCAAGACCCTTTTTCAGACTGATTAGGAAGACAAATGGAATTATGTTTTTTATTAGAGGAGTATAGCAGTACAGGTGTAAAGATGTCATGCTGCAGTTATATATGGTCATGGACTCGGAGTGATACAGTGTACACTTCGGCCTAACTTGCCCACACCAGTCACCAATGTCCCAGCTACACTAGTCCCACTTGCCTGTGCATGGTCCATATCCCTCCACCTAGAAACATAGAAATTAGGTGCAGGAGTAAGCCATTCAGCCCTTCGAGCCTGCACCGCCATTCAATATGATCAAGGCTGATCATCCAACTCAGTATCCCATACCTGCCTTCTCTCCATACCCCCTGATCCCTTTAGCCACAAGGGCCACATTTAACTCCCTCTTAAATATAGCCAATGAACTGGCCTCAACTATCTTCTGTGGCAGAGAATTCCAGAGATTCACCACTCTCTGTGTGGAAAATGTTTTTCTCATCTCGGTCCTAAACGATTTCCCCCTTATCCTTAAACTGTGACCCCTTGTTCTGGACTTCCCCAACATCGGGAACAATCTTCCTGCATCTAGCCTGTCCAACCCCTTAAGAATTTTGTAAGTTTCTATAAGATCCCCCCTCAATCTTCTAAATTCTAACGAGTACAAGCCGAGTCCATCCAGTCTTTCTTCATATGAATGTCCTGACATCCCAGGAATCAGTCTGGTGAACCTTCTCTGTACTCCCTCTATGGCAAGAATGTCTTTCCTCAGATTAGGACACCAAAACTGTACGTAATACTCCAGGTGTGGTCTCACCAAGACCCTGTACAACTGCAGTAGATCCTCCCTGCTCCTATACTCAAATCCTTTTGATATGAATGCTAACATACCATTCGCTTTCTTCACTGCCTGCTGGACCTGCATGCCTACTTTCAATGACTGGTGTACCATGACACCCAGGTCTTGTTGCATCGCCCCTTTTCCTAATCGGCCACCATTCAGATAATAGTCTACATTCCTGTTTTTGCCACCAAAGTGGATAACCTCACATTTATCCACATTATTCTGCATCTGCAATGCATTTGCCCACTCACCCAGTCTATCCAAGTCACCTTACAGCCTCCTAACATCCTCCTCACAGCTAACACTGCCCCCCAGCTTCGTGTCATCCGCAAACTTGGAGATGTTGCATTCAATTCCCTCATCCAAATCATTAATATATATTGTAAATAGCTGGGGTCCCAGCACTGAGCCTTGCTGTACCCCACTAGTCACTGCCTGCCATTCTGAAAAGGATCCGTTTACTCCCACTCTTTGACATCTGTCCTATCCATGTACCCGTCTAAATGTTTCTTAAACAATGGGATAGTCCAAGTGTCAACTATCTCCTCTGACAGCTTGTTCCAGCTCCATTCGACAGCTGTGGCAGGGCATGAATGCAATCACCTCCTACAAGGTGAAATCAGGAGGCAGCTCACATGTCAGCGAAACATCACTCCCTGACGAGCTCAATGCGTTTTACACACGCTTTGATAGGGAGAATACTGATGTGCCTTCCCGAGCCCCCATTCGCTGTGATGGTATTTCGGTCACGGTCACAGAGGTCAACGTCAGAAAATCCTTCAGAGGGGTGAACCTCTGGCTAAGGGGATCAGGGGGTATGGAGAGAAGGCAGGTACGGGATACTGAGTTGGATGATCAGCCATGATCATATTGAATGGCGGTGCAGGCTCGAAGGGCCGAATGGCCTACTCCTGCACCTAATTTCTATGTTTCTAACCCTCGGAAAGCGCCTGGACCTGATGGTATACTCGGTCGTGTTCTAAAAACCTGTGCGGACCAACTGGCTGGAATTTTTAAGGACATTTTCAACCTCTCACTTCTGAGGTCTGAGGTTCCCACCTGCTTTAAAAGGGCATCAATAATGCCGGTGCCCAAGAAGAGCAAGGTGACGTGCCTCAACGACTATCGACCAGTGGCACTAACGCCGGTGGTGATGAAGTGCTTTGAGAGGTTGATCATGGAGCAAATCAACTCCTACCTCGACAAAAACCTCGACCCACTGCAGTTCACGTACCGCCACAACAGATCAACCGTGGATGCGATCTCGCTGGCTCTCCATTCCGCTCTGGACCACTTTGACAACAAAAACTCATATGTCAGGCTGTTATTCATTGACTACAGCTCGGCATTTAATACAATCATCCCCTCCAAGCTGGTTACCAAAAAACTCTCGGAATTCTAAAAAGGATCTCCTGCTGCGAACATCTCTCTGCAATCCTGGCATCCTGGAAATCTTTTCTGAACCCTTTTGTTACATATGCTACATATTCATTGTAGCAGTCCCAACCTCCTGCACTACTTTGTATCAGGCACACTCACCACACACACACACACTGTGATTAGGTATGTAAGCACTTTTAGTATCACTACGCCACACAGACAAAGCAGCTGAATAAAGGAGTACAGTAAGGCAAACTGAAACAACATGAATTGTGTCACGCGTTATTATCAGGATTCACAGACCAAAAACTGTTGGGTCGTATTGATGACTTTCGCGTAAAAAAAACCGCGCTATTGTGAATCGCTATTGGGAATTAGGAACAGCAGCTGCAGAGAAATTGATTTTTTTTGTGCACCCGCCTAACAACACAAGATGGCGGCCTCCACAACGTCGATGCAGCAATGAAACCTCCACCCTACGATGAACTGGGACGCCATGATGTGGGGGAGGCGTTCAAGAAATTCAAACTGGAGCTTCCTCTCAAGGCTGTGTACTCAGCCACCTGCTATACTCATGACTGCGTAGCCGGTCATAGTGCGAACTCCATCATCAAGTTCGCTGATGACACCACTGTTGTGGGACGTATCATTGATGGAGATGAGTCAGAGTATAGAAGTGAGATCGACCGTTTGACCCAATGGTGCCAGCACAATAACCTGGCCCTCAACACCAGCAAAACCAAAAAACTGATTGTGGACTTCGGAAGGGGTAGGATGGGGACACATAGCCCCATTGATAACACCAGGTCGATGGTGGAGAGGGTAAAGATCTTCAATTTCCTGGGCATGCATATCTCTGAAGATCTCTCCTGGTCCGAGGACACTGATGCAATTATAAAGAAAGCTCATCAGTGCCTCTACTTCTTGAGATTACGGAGAGTCGGTATGTCAAGGAGGACTCTCTCGAACTACTACAGGTGCACAGTAGAGAGCATGCTGACCGGTTGCATCATGGCTTAGTTTGGCAACTTGAGCACCCAGGAGCAGAAAAGACTGCAAAAAGTAGTAAACACTGCCCAGTCCATCATCGGCTCTGACCTCCCTACGAGGGGATCTATCGCAGTCGCTGCCTCAAAAAGGCTGCCAGCATCATCAAGGATCAACACCATCCTGGCCACTCACTCATCTCCCCGCTGCCTTCAGGTAGAAGGTACAGGAGCCTGAAATCTGCAACATCCAGGTTCAGGAACAGCTGCTTCCCCACAGCCATCAGGCTATTAAACTCAACTCAAACAAAACTCTGATCATTAATAGCCCATTGCACTTTATCTGCTTATTTATGTGTGTATATTTATATATTCATTGGTATATGGTCCCATTGATCTGTTCTGTTCTGTGCCATCCAGAGAGGAGTTCTGAGCAGTCCTGATACAATGGCGACCTGCCTATGCATCCACAGCCCACCTCCTACATGAATCAGGTACTCAACATAGAGAAGAACTCTTAGCAGTAGTCCTATGGCTGCGAAACAATTTCACCGCCTTATTTATGCCTATTATATTCTGTTGTGTTGAAGCAAAGCAAGAATTTAATTGTACTATCTGGGCCACATGACAATAAACTCTCTTGAATTTTGAATCCATACACCCACCACCCATTGTGTGAAAAAGTTATCCCTCAGATTCCTATTAATTTTTTTCCATTTCACCTGAACCTATGTCCTCTGGTCCTCGATTCCCCCACTCTGGGCAAGAGACTCTGTGCATCTACCCAATCTATTCTTCCCATGATCTTGTACATTTCTTAGGGTGACCCTTCTCACCATGGCCACGAACTCTTTGAATCACTTCCTGCTGAAAGGCGACTCCGGATTGTCAAAGCTGCAAGCCAGACATAAAAGCAGCCTTTTTACCACGAGTAGTAGCTCTACTCAATAACCAAAAATCTATAGCCTCCTTTTGCTCTGGTATTTTATTTAATTCATGTGTTTAATCAATATTGTTTTAATACTAATTGTTTAATGTTTTATGTGTCATTCCTAACAGTCATGTATGTCATGTTGCCACTTGCGAGCGGAGCACCAAGGCAAATTCCTTGTATGTGAATACTTGGCCAATAAACGTTCATTCATCATTCATTCTAAAAGATTTCCCCTCATCCTCCTGCTCTCCATGGAAGAACCCCAGCCTACTCAATCTCTCCCTATAGCTCACACCCTCTAGTCCTGGCAACATCCTGGTAAATCTTTTCTGAACCCTTTCAAGCTTAACAATATCTTTCCTATAACATGGTGCCCAGAACTGAACACAATATTCTAAATGCGGTCTCACCAACGTCTTAAACATCTGCAACATGATCTCCCAACTTCTATACTCAATACTCTGACTGGTGAAGTGCAAAGTGCCAAAAGCCTTTTTGACCACCTTATCTACCTTCAAGGAACCATGCACTTGTACTCCTCAATCCCTCTGCTCTACAACACCTCAGGGGCTACCATTTACTGTGTAGGTCTTGCCCTTGTTTGACCTCCCAAAATGCAACACTTCACACTTCTCTGTATTAAATTCCATTAAACCATCCCTCCGCCCACCTGGCCAATCAATCCAGTTCCTGCTGCAATTGTTCACAACCTTCTTCACTATCTGCAAAACCACTAACTTTTATATCATACTATCTGTCTTGGGCAGAGTTGTTGCCAAACAGACCCATGATGCATGACAGTAGGAAGCCTTCTACAATACATTTGTGGAAGTTGGTAAGAGCTGCTGGAGACATCCCAAAATTCCTTAGTCTTCTGGGGAACTGGAGACTTTCTGGTGTGCTTTCTGGGCCGCAGCTTCAATGTAGTTGGTCCCCAGCAGATGTTTTGCTGATATTTATGCCCGGGAACTTGAAACTCTTGACCATCTCCACATCAGCACTATTGATGCTGACTGTGGCATATGCACCATCTCATTTCCTGCACTCAATAACTAGCTCCTTCATCTTGCTGACATTTAAAGAGCCATTGTTATCTTGACACCATGTGACTAAACTCCCTATCTCTCCTTTCCATCTATCTAGACATAACTAAAACTATGATCTTGTGCTTTTCCGGTTTGCGCGGTCTTTCTATTTGCGCAAAAACGGTACGCGATAGCACGATTTTTCGCCAGCTCCCTCACCGTTCTCCTGTGCTGCTAGTGCACCAAGTTTCGTTCCGATTGGTGGTCTATTGTAAAGGTTAGTGAGTTTTAAAAATCTTTAAAATCGCGCGGGCGCTGATCGATCTCCTCTCCTGCCAGTTAACGTCGTGTGGATTTGTCTTTTCTCCTGTCACTCCGCGGAACGGCCCGGCCCTTCCTGCGCCATCGCGTCTTTATTGGAGCTGAGGGATGTCCTAGATGGCCGGTGGAGGTCTCCAACCGGACACAATTTTCGGAGGGACTGGATGCGGCCCGGCCCGGCCTGGGAGATGTCGCCAAATGGAAATCGGAGAATCTGAACCCGGCGTAGAACGTCCAGCGACCAGTGCCCACTGTGAGTCCCAAACGCACCACCAGCTCCAGCCCCCTTCCCCTCTGGTCCCCCTCGCTGTCTCCTGCCCCCCAAAATGCAGGGTGGCACCATCGAGTGTGGCAGCCTCGAAAGCAGCTGTCCGCCCTTTCACCTTTTTCTGTTATTTTTAGTATGTCACAAGTATGTTTTAAAGATTTCTTAGTCTTTTTTATGTGGGGGAGGTGGGGGGGAAAAGGGGGAAACCGTTTCCCAGTCACTTACCTGGTCGAGATGCGTATTTTCTCTGAGTCGCATCTTCCCCCCCCGCCCCACCCCCCCCACTCGCGGCCTACCAACTGGATGGCGCGGTCTTTCTTAATCTAGTCTTTATTAAAACTGTAAAATTCATAATTAACTACTAGAACTTGCTTAGATGCCAGGAAGTTAGATAAACGGATCGTTTTTACTGGAGAGTTAGTCTGACAGGTGTCCTGTTAGAAATATATCAAATTATGGGAGGCATATCTGCACTTTCTCTGCAGCTGCAACACTATATTCTGCATTTTGTTCACTTTTCTCTTTGCTCTGACTGTTGTATGGTTTGATGTACCCAATGGATGGTGTGTGTAGGAAGGAACTGCAGATTCTGGTTTAAACCAAGGATAGACACAAAAAACTGGAGTAATTCAGTGGGACAGGCAGCATCTCTGGAGAGAGGGAATGGGTGATGTTTCGGGCTGAGATCCTTCAAGGGTCACCCATTCCTCTCCAGAGATGCTGCCAATCCCGCTGAGTTACTCCAGCCTTTTGTGTCTCTCTCCTATTTGTGGTATGATTTGACAGGATCGCACGCAAAACAACGTTTTTCACAAAGTTGGTCTAAGAGAAACCCTTTAACGGGATCCCTATCAGGAAATGGGAATATTGGTAAAATAAAATTGGGTAGCGTGATTGCAGAAATGTTGCAGACAATGTGGCTTAAGGTTGGCTCAGGGAGGGGGCAGTAGCCCGGTCTGATAAGGGGTGGAGTGTAGTGTAAGGGTGTCCTTGTATTATGTTTGACTTGATTTAACCATCCGTTGTTGAATAAGATTAACATAAATGAAAAGATCATTATGATTAATGAAATAATTAATAACCATGTAGTAGATAGTAATGACAGGGAAATATATAGCCAAGGACAAAGTATATTTTTGTATAGTTATATCTAACCAAGAAAAAAGTTGTTTACTGCACTGTATACCTATCGGCTAATTCTGCTGCAAAAACAGGGAACTGGTGAGCAGTTAACTGCCGCCATCTCTCCATGATATCATGCAATAAAGCCTCTTGAAGCGAAATCGAAGTCTCAGTTTTTCCTTTAACTCAATTTCCTCGACAACTATTACTACACTGACTACTATAGCTACTTGAAAGGCTGACCGATTAAAGGGCATAGCATGCAGAAGGATCAGAAACTGATTTAAATAACCCTCGATAGACGCAAAATGCTGGAGAAGCTCACCGGGTCAGGCACCATCTCTGGAGAAAAGGAATAGGTAACATTTCGAGTCAAGACCCTTCTTTATACTGAGCACCAGACTCTCAGTCTGAAGAAGGGTCTCAACCCAAAACGTCAGCTATTCTTGTTTATGATTTATTCAGTTTTTACCTATTTGTTTATATCATCATTATGTGAAAACCAGCTTAGCTCCAGGCTTTATTAAATCCTTGTTCAAAACCTAGTCAACAGATTTGAACTCTGTGGATGTGGCGAGGTTGATTACATTTTGAAAATAAGGTAGTTGCAAAGAATGTGCTACCAAGGAGCTCTAAAAAAGCTGAGGCCATTGGCGCTGAATGAAAATGCTTTTCAATAGTTTGGATCTAATAAAATGATTGAGTTTGTCAAATATTAGGTATTAAACTAGTTTGCTTTATTCCCCATGCTTCATTTACCTGATTGCCAAGGGCACTACCATGCAAACAACTACGTACTCAAAGTTTTGCATAATGTTCTGGCCTAGGGGAAATTCCCGAGGCCTGGTTTGTTAGCATGTGGTTGCAACGCATGGTTGGATGCAATGGCTTATTCAAAGGCTCATGAAATCTTGATGCTAACAACCTTAAAAAAGTACAAATGTAGACTGTAACAAATCGACACCTGCCACATCAGTTTGATCGAACTGACCTTCTGCAGCAAGGTAGGGTGTTGAATTGCAAGTTTCAAGGGCAAGTTACAAATAATGATAGTCTTGGCAAAGGCATAATCCCTCGTGATTGATAGGGGTTATTCAGGGTTGTAAAATTAAGTAGAAGTTAGTTAGAGTTAGATAGTTAGTTAGATATACATAATAGAAACAGACCCTTCGGCCCAACAATTCTGCGCTGAGCAAAGACACTTGTTCTATGCAATCCCATTTTCTCCCCCACATCTGTGAACGGAGGTTTATCCAGAGTGATCCTCCAGAGGCAAACCTGCCACCTTCTGTATACCAAATTTCCCACGCTGTCGTCTACACATAATACAATCTATTATCTTTCTTGCGGCGGAATTAGCTGTGATAACCCAATATTTTTTACAAAGTTGGGATAACATATAATTTCTTCCTCCATGTCCAATCCGTTCATGAATATGTGGTAATAATAGTGTCGTTATGTAAAAGTCCTTTGAGAGAAGGATAGGACGTTTAGCTTCTTCGGACATTGCCAATTTATTTAGGTGACCGCCCATCCTCAGAAGACCTTCCTCCAATACTGGGTCAAGTTTGTACAACCGACTGTTTCTTTTTACCCCATGTACCCCAGCTTCCAATGTTAATATTTCTTCCTTGTATTTCTGTCTTTGACAGAAGGAGATGATGGCATTTTCCACCTTAAGGAGATTATCAAGACGTAAACCCTGTACGCCATATGAAGTTTCAAAAACTTGCAACTGGCTTTCAACCTTTTCTTTTCGTATATCAGGATTCTCTTCCAGGATACTTTCTGTAATTTGTCTCCTTTTCCGAGCCGACAGCAATAACCTTGTTTTCAATTTAAGAAACCAGGATACCGCAGTTATCAATTTATTCCATGATGAAAAGTGGGTAATTAAATTGTTCACGGTGTCATATGAATCTTTAGCAATCACATTCACCGTAATATTTTGTTTAATTTCCGGATCATTAGCAGAGATTTCAAATGAGTTCAAGCTTTGGCCATCTCTTGTTGCTTAAAAAGCAATTTGCTGTACCATTTCGGCATTCATTAATCAATCATATCCTGAGTGATATTCCTCATCCTTAAAACATGGTCATTTTCTGTCAATCCTCTAGATGTTCCTTTAAAGACTGCAGCACAGTCAAAGACAACCCTCAATGTCCCTTTCTTTGAGTGATACACCCCATGGTGCGGAATATAGCAGAGTTCTCCATCATCTCGATTCAGTTGATTCTTCGTCCGCAGAATTTTCTTTTGTGTTAACATATTTCCATTGTGAAACATTAGTAGGTACTAATACAAAAGAGACTCTGTTCGCTACAAATGTCATAAAGCGTTTGGTTTGCATTTTTGAAGTGTTTAAGAACTATAGTGCTATACGTGGTCCAAAAATGCATGTTTGCAACACTACATTCGTGGCTCTATTCCTCACCTGTACTGGTAAGAGAAAATGCATGCTTCTACCCCGGCCACAAGATGAGCAATACTTGAGACGAGGTGACAGCATCACTAACAGCTGTCTCCACTTCCTGCTCTGTATGGTCCGGCTTCCTTTATACAGGGTGAAGCACATCAGGATGATTCTGCTTACACTTGTCACAAATTATTGGGCTCTTAGTTTTTTTTTATCATGTGCCCCCTTCTCAGACATCCATAGCAAATCCCTTTTTTTTAAAGAAGTCCATCTTCTCATCATATTTCTTGGCTTTGAATCTTCGACACCATCTTATGATGTGACCCACTTCATCACATAACTGAAAAATCCCTTCTTCTTAATAGTTGACACATCTTCTTTGGCTCCACCTGTCGTCTCCATAGGTATTATAGTGGTAGCAAAATTGCTTATCTTAGGTCCTGATTTTCCTTTAGTTTTGGTAAAGGTAGAACCTTTGTTAGTTGCAAGTGGTTTGTGATCTTCAATAGCCCCATAGTGTGGCTCTAACATGTACCGTACTTCCTTTTCAAAGAAATACACCAGGTCTGGTAGCCTGGCTACTTGGTTCATCCTATCGAATATTCCGCCTGCTTCATCTCTCCTTCTTCTGGGCAGCTTGCTAATGATTATTCTAGTATTAATCGCAAGATTCATTTCTTCCATGTAGCCAAGATTTTTCATCAAGCTGCAACAATCTCTCAGAAATATTGTATAATCACTCAATGCCTCCCCATCTTCCGGCTCGATTCCTTTCCAAGCATGGGTCTTCTCCATGTATGCATTGGCAATCCTCTGTTCATTCCCAAAACATTCTTTAAGTAATCTTCTCGCCTTTTTATAGCCATGGCGGCCTGGCTCAGTTTGACAAGTACTTTAACACTTCCCCTTGTGTACTTCACCAGAATTCGTAAGCACTCCTTTTCATCCGTAACTTTAGTTTCTAATACTTCTTACGAAACATTACAAATCAGATTCAGATTCAATCTTTATTGTCATTGTGCAGTGTACAGTACGGAGACAACAAAATGCAGTTAGCATCTCCCCAGAAGAGCGAACATAGAACAATGAGCAATAAATATATATACGTACATACAGTAGTAGTAGTGCAATTTTTCTGGGGGGAGGAGTGTCCGGGGGGGGGGGTGACTGGCAATCACCAAGGTGCAGAATTAAGTAGTGTAACAGTCGCAAGGAAGAAGCTGTTCCTGGACCTGCTGGTCCGGCAACGGAGAGACCAGTAGCGCCTCCCGGATAGGTGGAGGGTAAACAGACTGTGGCTGGGGTGAGAGCAGTCCTTGGCGATGCTGAGCGCCCTCCGCAGACATTGCTTGCTTTAGACAGACTCAATGGAGAGGAGTAAGGAACCGGTGATGCGTTGAGCAGTTTTCACCACCCTCTGCAGTGCTTTCCGGTCTGAGACTGAGCAGTTGCCATACCATACTGTGGTACAGTTGGTAAGGATGCTCTCAATGGTGCAGCGGTAGAAGTTCACCAGAATCTGAGGAGACAGATGGACCTTCTTTAGTCTCCTCAGGAAGAAGAGATGCTGGTGAGCCTTCTTGACCAGAGTTGAAGTGTTGTGGGTCCAACATCAGAGATGTTGATCCCCAGAAACCTGAAGCTTGAGCCACGTTCCACCTCCGTCCCGTTAATATGAATGGGGGTGAGCGTGCCGCCCCTAGACTTCCTGAAGTCTACAATGAGCTTCTTGGTCTTCTTGGAGTTAAGGGCCAGGTTGTTGTCAGTGCACCATGCTGCTAGGAGCTGGACCTCCTCCCTATAGGCCGACTCATCATTGTTGCTGATGAGGCCAATTGCCGTTGTACCATCTGCATATTTGATGATGGTGTTAGTACCATATACAGGTGTGCAGTCGTAGGTGAAGAGGGAGTAGAGGAGGGGGCTCAGCACACAGCCCTGTAGAACGCCGGTGTTCAGGGTGAGGGTTGAAGAGGTGTGGTTGTCTAACCTAACAGACTGGAGTCTGTTGGTTAGAAAGTCCAGTATCCAGTTGCAGAGGGTGGGGTCGATGCCCAGGTCGCTGAGTTTGGTGATCCGTTTTGAGGGAATAACGGTGTTAAATGCTGAGCTATAATCTATGAACAGCATTCTCACGTAGGTGTCTCTGTTGTCGAGGTGGGAGAGGGTGGAGTGAAGTGCGATTGAGATGGCATTCTCCGTACTCCTGTTCTTGCGGTAGGCGAACTGATAGGGGTCCAGTGTGGGAGGTAGGCAGCCTTTGAGGTGTCAACATTTCCATCAGAACCATAATAAACTGGGATGTAGAGAACTTTTCTCAAACCTCAGGTGCTTAAAGATGATGCTTCTTCGAAAGGAACGTGTTTATCAAAAGATTCAAAACAATCCAAGGTCGCTCTCGTTTCTCCAGACAGATTGGAAAAAACACCTTCTGGCTCTTCTTAAAGAAGCAGTTTAATATAAAGCTTTGCAGCTTCAAATTCAAAGAATAATAATCGATTTTTACTCACAATTCCAGTGATATTGTAGGTAGGCAAAAGTGCTGGAGAAACTCAGTGGGTGCGGCAGCATCTATGGAGCGAAGGAAATAGGCACCATTTCGGGCCTAAACCCTTTTTCATCAGATAAGTCTCGATGCTGTCAATAGACCTCTAGGCCTTCTCTGGCCGAGTTCTATTATCTTCAGTTCCTCGGGTGGAACCAGTCTTCTGGCCAAACCTCTTTTGAGATCTTAACATAATCTTCTGTCCCAATCTCTGGGACTGGTATTTACCCCTCTGCCGGAGGTCTCCTTTGACTTAATGTAGCGGCAGATTTTTTTATCGTTCAAGAGATTACTCTCTCTAACCGCTAAATGGACAGCATGGTTAAGGGACATGTCATTTAAACGCATGCAAGCTCACCGTCAGAGACCTTCAGAGCTTCTTCAAAGATAAGTCTACAAAATACAGTCTTTTGATTAGTAAATTCTTTAATGTGGATGAAAAACAATAAGGTACATCCAAACTTCTTCTGACTCGTTAATATAATCTTCATCGAACTCCAGCTTATCGCATTAAAGGTTAGAACACTCCTCGTGTCTCCGTTAATCTTCGCATGGTCAAAGGGTAAACCTTCTCCATGCTCGTTCCAAACTAAACTAAAAACTAAGCTTCTGCGCAAGCAACTTAGCCCCAAACACGCCCTAAAATACGTCATAAATCCCACCCACAATATAACGGGCAGTCTAAAATTTAAAGACACATGCCATCATTAATGACACGCAAAACAAGCCAAATGGCCACTACAGTTGGAAATAGACAAGCAGAAAAAAGCTGCTCTGTAAAAAAGTCTAGGAAAAAAAAGTTTTTGTATAACCTTGCAGTAATCAGACAACGTTATCTCTTAAGAAAAGTCAGTTTCATAGTAGATGGTCTTGAAATTGACAATTTCCTGTGACACCTGTGCAATGATACACTATTAAACAATTTAACATTGTTTAATTGTTTAAACATCCAGTGGGCGGCGCGACTCTGGTCAGCAGCGGCCTCTGCAGTCTGTCCGCGTTTTATTATTTTCTGTCTGTGTTTTTATGTAGTTTTTGTTAATTTTTTGTTGGGGGGTGTGTGTGTTTTTGGGGGGGGGGGGGGGGGGGGGGGTGTGGGGGGGGGGGGGGGGGGAAACTTTTTAAATCCCTCCCTGCACGGGAGACCCGACCTTTTCTCGTCGGGTTTCCGTTGTCGTTGGGGCCGCAACGAGGAGCGGCCTCCAACAGGAAGAGACCGGGGACTCTGGTATTACGACTCACCATCACCGTCGCGGGGCTGGCCGAGTCCGGAGCGGGTGGAGCGGTGGAGGAGCGCTGCTGCTGCTGCTGCTGCTGCTGCCCGACTGGAGAGTCGGAGGCTCCAACGGCAGGTCTGTGGACGGCGGCACCGGGAGCCCGCGGGTCCCTGGAGGGAGACCGCTTTTCAGGGCTCTCGCAACGGCGACTTCCCCCGCCCGAGTTGCGGGGTTGAAGAGCTCCTGGAGCGGGGCCTACATCACTGCCCCGCGCGGCTTGGAATGGCCGCGGGACTCTGCGAGCGCACGCCGGGGGCTCTAACAGCAAGACCCGGTGTGCGACCTTGCACCACCCGGCGTGACTTTAATGGCCGCGGGACAATCGCCATCGCCAGCCGGGGGCTTTGACTTTGACTCTGACATGGGGGGGGGGGGGGGGGGGGGAGAGAGTGCAGTGGAGAGATAAGTGTATTTGGCCTTCCATCACAGCAATGTGATGGATGTTTATGTAAATTATGTTGTGTCTTGGGTCTATGTGTTTGTAATGTATGGCTGCAGAAACGGCATTTCGTTTGGACCTCAAGGGGTCCAAATGACAATTAAATGTTTCTTGTATCTTGTATATAGCTTTTAGTACTTTTAGCATGGGAGTAACAAAAATAAGCTTAGTTGTTAAAACTACCTTTATTTTTGAAAACCATGCAGGAAGAAAAAGGTCATTGCCAGTCTGGAATGCTCTAATCCCTAACCTCCTTTTCAAATTGATTTATACAACAGGATTTTCTATAAATTGAGATTTCTTAGGAACATAACTATCATAACATAGTTGAACTACCTCTAGTGTTACAATCCCTGACACAAACACAATCAATGAGGTGACCACATTAACTTTTGGTGACTGCGGGTACCTGAAAAGTTTACAGTGTCGATAGTGATCACTGCTTTAGTGTTTGTTTTGGAAAGATATAATCTAAAGCCTCAGGAAGCTACAGGTGCACAGACACATATTTTGATGATGTGACCGTACACAGTAAGTGGTTCATTTCTGAACAATGGAGAGTGATGAGAAACAAGTTTGGAACAATTACGACTGCTGAAGAAAAGGGAGGCCCAGTAATCAACTGTGTAGAGAATGTTATGTGTGGATAGGAGACATGCCTGGTGCAAACAATATAATTCTTTCAACCACATTTAGTTTAGAGATACAGAGCGGAAACAGGCCCTATGGCCCACTGGGTCCGCGCCGACCAGCGATCCCCGCATATTAACACTATCCCACACCGGCTAGAGACAAATTTTACATTTGCCAAGCCAATTAACCTACATACCTGTACGTCTTTGGAGTGTGGGAGGAAACCGTAGATCTCGGAGAAAACCCACGCAGGTCACGGGGATAACGTGCAAACTCCGTACAGACAGCACCAGTAGTCGGGATCTAACCCGGGTCTCTGGTGTTGCATTTGCTGTAAGGAAGCAACTTTACCGTTGCGCCACCATGCTATTCTGCTAGAGGAACTCAGTGGAGTGAGCAGCATAGCGTCATAAAGTTATACAGCACGGAAATAAGCCCTTCGACTTGTCCATGCCAACCAGGATATCCCATCTAAGCTAGTTCCATTCCCCTTTGTCCCGCTAAACCTTTCTTATCCATGTATTTCTCCAAGTGTCTTTTAAATGCTGTTATCGTAGCTGCTTTAGCTATCTCTCTGACAGCTCATTTCATACACCCCGTGTTCCTGCTCGTTCCATACACCCACTGTTCCCACATTCCATACACCCACTGTTCCCACACGTTCCATACACCCACTGGTCCTGCTTGTTCTATCTGTGGATGGAAAGGAATGGTTGCCATTTCAGGTTGAAACGTTGCATCAAGTTCTCAGCTAGAAAACCTGGGAGATCTCAGTCATTCCCATACTGCCAAATAATCCAGGGCGGCACATGTTCAGGATAATGATGACCAAGCTGAGGACACAGATTTTCATACGGTGTGATCAAAAGCCGAACTGGTCACCACAACTTTGAATGTATTTGCCAATCGAACAAGGATTGATATGCTGGATGATGATACTGACAGAATGAACTAAGAGCCTTGGTTATCTGCCTTGTCATCTTGTGAAAATGTTTACAATGTCATCGAGTCCTACAGCATGGAAACTTTGTCCCAACTCATCCATGCCCACCTGGATGTCCCATTAAAGTTAGTCCTGTTTGCCCGCGTTTCGCCGATATTCTTCTAAACCTTTCCTTTACTTTCCAAGAGTCTTTTATTTGCTGTTATAGTTTATAGTACCTGCCTCAACTAAGTCCACTGACAGTCCGTTTCATACACCTACATCATCTGAGTGAAAAAGGTTGCCCCTCAGGTTCCTAATAAATCTTGCCCTTCTCACCTTAAACTTATGTCCTCTAGTTTTAGATTCTTCTATCCTGGGTAAAATACGCTGTGCATTCACCTGATCTATTCCCCTCATTATTTTATACTTCTCCATCAGATCACCCCTCCTGTGCTTGATGGAATAGCGTCCTAGTCTGCCCAACATCTCCCTAAATCTCAAGCCATGAGTTCTGGCAACAGTAAATCTTTGCATTCTTTCCAGCTTAACGACATCCTTCATATTGCAGTGGACCAAAACTGAACACACTACCCGAAATGCGGCCCCACCAACATCGTCTTTTTACAATTGTAGCATAACATGACAACTTCTATACTCAATACCCGGAGTGAAAATCCTGGTTAAAATGGAACTCTAATCTAGTGCTTTTAATAGAAAGAATGAAACTAATTTGGAGAGGGAAGCAGGGTAGTGACAATTTGGGGCTGTGCTTCAGGTGTGCCACATTGGTCTGGGGAATATAGAAAAACCAGGACCCGTGAGTTTTACATTTCTTGAGGTTCAGTTTGAGCTGAAAGAAGTCCAGAAAAGTAAGCAGTTTACTTATTGTTCCTGGAAGAATTATTCGCCAGTGCAGATCAGAGGAGAAATTTGAAAGAATTTCTCAGACCTTTGAAGATAAAGCTGATTCAACCTCTGGTCTTTCCCCAAGCATTATAAATATTTTTAGACATTGGACTATTAAGACCTTGAACACCTTTAAGTTACACATCCAACTGTTGCTGCTTACAGTGTTGGTAAGGATTGGACAGAATTAAGACACGTGCATCAAACCACTCAACTGGAAACTCAAAATATACTAGCACCAGTCCACTTTGGCTTGAAGGATGCCACAGTTACAATGAAGCCAAGTGGACCAGATGCCTAGGTGCTGCAATGTCGCCATTGATAATGCTCAGAAGTCGTGATGTTTAGACCTTGTCAGAGGCATAATTTGCTCAGAAATGCAATAGAGTTGCTAGCACTATTTACTTAGACTTACACAATTAAAAGTAGATATTTTCCAGAGAGAAACACATCAAGAAGCATTTCTATGACATTTCATGACTAAGCACTTCCAGTTGTGTAATGCATGATAAATAACACCATTGTTACTTTGGAAAATTGTGAGACAATTACAGGAAATAACCCATGTAGGATTGGGGTTGGGTGGGGAGCGGGTGTGTGGGAGATCAGCACTTGCTGGACTGGAACCATAGAATTAACTAATCCTTCCCCTACCTCATGGTTACCAATCTCATGAGCTGTGCACCTCCCAACCCTTATAGTTGTCCCTAGCCTTGTACTTCCACTGCTCCACTCTCCCAATATCACTCTTCTCTCAAATCACTGTGGACCACAAAGACCGGGGGATACTTATACCTCACGCTGCCTCGGCTAGTCCAACGGCATAATTTCCTTCTTCTCCCCTCTCCCATCAGGCAAAAGGTATAGAAGTGTGAAAACACATACCATCAGATTCAGGGAGTTTCTTCCCAGCTGTGATCAGGCAACTGAATCATCCTACTGCAACCAGAGAGCAGTGCTGAACTACTATCTACCTCTTTGGTGATCCTCGGACTATCCTTGATCGGACTTTGCTGGCTTTATCTTGCACTAACCGTTATTTTTTTATCATAGAAACATAGAAAATAGGTGCAGGAGTAGATCATTCGGCCCTTTGAGCCCACACTGCTATTCAATATGATCATAGCTGATCATCTAAAATCAGTACCCTGTTCCTGCGTTTCCTCCATATCCCTTGATTCCATTTGCTCTACGAGCTAAATTTAGCATGCATCTATACACTGTAAGTGGAATGATTGTAATCACGTATTGACTTTCTGCTGACTGGTTAGCACGCAACAAAATCTTTTCACTCTACCTTGATACACCTGACATAAACAAAACTGAAACTGAACTGTTCCTGGTCTTAACTCTACCGATCTGAGCAGCCCTGTCCTGTTTACTATATTGCCCATAGTTCTTGACCCCCTGATCTCTTACTGGTCACCCTCCCTCCAGGCAGAGGCTCTGATAATAAATCCAAGCCTCTCCATCTGATTTATAATTGGGCTTCTAAATCTTGAAACTCCCCCAAGCCGAGACCTCCCAACATTTGTTACTTCCATCATTACTCTCTGATGGTCAAGACCCTTGACTCAAAACTGAGCTTTTAACGGCAGAATTCTGCTGGAGCGAGCTGATGATTGAGCAACAGACTTACCAGTGATAGAATAAATCAGAGACGGAGGACATTGCAGATGCTGTATTCTGGAGCAACAAAGCAGCCAAAAAGGAAAAGGATTCCTTTTTTAAAATATATCCCTCCCATTCAACCCATTATCAGCATCTGCATCCTCAAAAGGCTACCCCTTAATTTCTTGATATTTGCAATTGATATTTGATTTCCTCTCTGAAAATCAATGTTCTGTTTACTGTCCCTTACATAGTACCAACATGACCCCAATCAAGTTCAAACTCAGCTTTTTTTTTGTTTCCATAGCTCAGAATCCCATCTCATCTGATGTAACTTTTTGAATACTCAATCTAGTCACACAGAACCTTTCCGCACCGTACACAATATTACAGATTCTATAGTTTTCTTACTTGCACTTTCAGGCTCCTTGAGCTCGCATTTGACTATCCTTTCTTGCTTTGTCGCGATTTCATCCAATGTTATTGTAATCGATTCATGCTGTGAAATATTCTGAAATAACACATGCCATTTTATTTAGAAACATTTAACATACAAATGGCTTGAAGTGTTTGGCTTATGAATTCAGTGAAATAGATCAAAATTCTAAAATATTCATTTTCTGTGGAACTTACGTAATGTGGACTTTCTAAACCTTTATCATTTTGTAAAACTGTTGATGTTTGATTATCATCACAAGACACACGGTTATCTGGTGGAGGACCTGGAAAATACATATCAGGCATCCATTCAGAGATGTAGCAAAAATAATCATGCATCTACAAATAAGTGTCTGTCGTTTTGACAGCAGGATTCTATCCAGGCTAATTCCTTAGCAATACTTTTACAATGCAGCAGTTAATAAAAACACATACACAGTTAGCACAATAAGAAATTCAAGTAATAATCCCAGGTAAAGTTGCTTTTCATCAGCACAGCAGTTTTTGCTTCATCTCAGCTTCACATAAAAGTTAATGCACAAATGTGTCCCAGGGATAGCACTACCTGTGGATTAATGAATCAATTATCCCATCACATCTTTCCAATCCACTGTTCGCAGAGAATCAGTCAGCTGGTCGTACACACAAATTTGTCTAGTTTTAATTCATGTAGTTTGGTTTATTATTATTGTCACATGTCATATTAGAATGAGATGCACTGAAAAGCTTTTTTGTTGCATGCTATCCAGTCAGCGGAAAGACTATACTCAGGTGTCCTTGAGACTCTTGAAAGGCGCCCATAAATAAAATTTATTATTATTATTATTTATACATGATTACAATCAAGCTGTCTACAATACAGAGTAAAGCGAATAATGTTTAGTGCAAGATAAAATCCAGTATACTCCGATTAAAGATAGTCCAAGGGGTCTCCAATGAGATCGTTGGCAGGTCAGGACTGCTCTTCATTTGGTGATAGGATGGTTGGTGAGGAGGATGCTATGAGAATGTTGGGTGACTTGGACAGGTTGGGTGAGTGGGCAGATGCATGGGGGGCCCCAGTGAGACCACATCTGGAGTATTGTGTGCAGTTTTGTTTCCCTAATTTGAGGAAGGACATTCTTGCTATTGAAGGAGTGCAGCGTAGGTTCACAAGGTTAATTCCCGGGATGGCGGGACTGTCATATGCTGAGAGAATGGAGCGGCTGGACTTCTATACTCTGGAATTTAGAAGGCTGAGAGGGGATCTTATTGAAACATAGAGGATTATTAAGGGATTGGGCACGGTGGAGGCAGGAAACATGTTCCCGATGTTGCGGGAGTCCAGAACCAGGGGTCACATTTGAAGAATAAGAGGTAAGGCATTTAGGACAGAGGAGGAAACATTTTTTCACACAGAGAGTTGTGGGTGTGTTATTCTCTGCCCCAGAGGGCGGTGGTGGCCAGTTCTCTGGATACTTTCAAGAGAGAGCTTGATAGGGCTTAAAGATAGCGGAGTCAGGGGATATGGGGAGAAGGCAGGAACGGGGTATTGATTGTGGATGATCAGCCGTGATCACATTGAATGGCAGTGCTGGCTTGAAGGGCCGAATGGCCTACTCCTGCACCTATTGTCTACAGTCTATTGATGGTTCAGTTACATAATAACAGCTGGGAAGAAACAGTCACTGAATCTG
Source organism: Leucoraja erinaceus (assembly GCF_028641065.1). Classification (NCBI taxonomy): domain Eukaryota; kingdom Metazoa; phylum Chordata; class Chondrichthyes; order Rajiformes; family Rajidae; genus Leucoraja; species Leucoraja erinaceus. The sequence goes on from NC_073379.1 coordinate 12,870,552, forward strand.
GAGGTATGCATTTTCACACTTCTGCACTTCTTGCCTGATGGGAGAGAGGAGAAGAGGGAGTGAACAAGGTGAGATGTCCATGATTATGCTGTTGGCCTTGCCGGGCCAGGTTTGTAAAGGACAAAACTTTCTATGAAATAGAAAGGCATGAACTTAGCAGGTCTGCACATGACAAGTTCTCACAACAAGCAGTATAATTCTACTGTACAAATCACCATTTCCAGCTTTCTGAAGCCAAGATGGATCATAGTCTTTCCAAGGAAATAACCTGCATCGGTAGTAATTCTTCACAACCATCTCCTTCCTCCTACATATCATTTGCCAATCTTTAAATAGGGAATGTGATACCTCCTCTGTTCCAATCTCTGAGTCATGCTTCCATTTGTAATCCATTCAGTCCATTCAACTGCCAAGTACATAAAGACATGTAAGCAGTTACAGTTACATGAATTGCCAAATTTGCTTAGATGTATTCCAGGTAGTTCTTTCTTTTGACACAATTTTTTTGTTGGAGCGAAATGTTGCTGGCAAGGCCGATCCCTTTGTGCCGATCCCTTTACTGCCGATCCCTTAGTGCCTTGATTAATTGCTGTGAGCCACCTTCTTGAACCAGGTATTTTCACAATGCAATGGGAAAGTCTGTAACTGAGTTCCACTGTCGAATATAAGAGCCAATGATTGGATTTCATGTTTATTGTAATGTCTTTCTTGAAATTATATAATGCCTTTATTGTAATGCCTTTCAAAAATATGGAGCCGAATTCTGATATGATTTGTACCTGCCCAATGCACTGAAAATGTCCTGTGTGCAAGGACCAGCCTTTGAATTCAGGTTGTGTCATTGATTTTGTCTTCACCACCCTCAGTACCAAGACTAGGAGACAGATGGTTCTTTTGACCAGGTGCTTCCTGTTACATACAAGTTCTGAAATGGTTCCCAAGTGCAGACTTCCTAGTTTCTCCTTTAACATATGTACTTTACCTAAAGGAAGGTTAGGTGATGCACTGGAATCTTCAGGGGTGCCCTCTGCCTGTTCCTCATTCTCTACATCTTCCACTTGTTGTTGATCTGAAAGGGCAAAGGCAAGGTTTTAAGTTGAAGAATAAGCAGAGATAGATGGTTAAATACAGGAAGCAGATTAATTTATCTACATTGAATGTGCAAGTCTGAGATTTCAGTACACGATAGTCAGAAACCTTGCAGGAGACATCCTTCAGCCTGGTCACTCATTCCATCATTGAATCCAGCTTATCCCTGCAATTTTTGTGACATCTTCCTCAACAGATGTTATATAGTCGACTTCAGGAAGCGAAGCAAACTGTACAGTTTGCATTGACGGTGCCGAAGTAGAGATGGTTGAAAACTTCAAATTCCTAGGAGTCAATATCACCAACAACTTTTCCTGGACCACCCATATTGAAGCAATGACCACGAAAGCACACCAATGCCTCTACTCCCTTAGGTTTAGGATGTTTGGCATGTCGCCTACAACTTTGACCAATTCCTACAGATGCACCACAGAAAGCATTTTATCAGGATGCATCACAGCTTGGTTTGGTAACAGCTCCATCCAAGACCGCAAGAAATTGCAGAGAATTTTGGACACAGCCCCGACCATCACACAAACCAATCTCCCGTCTATTGGCTCCATTCATACCTCACGCTGCCTCAGTAAGGCCAGCAGTATAATCAGGGACGAGTTGCACACTGGACACTCCCTCTTCTTCCCTCTACCATCAGGCAAAAGGTATAGAAGTGTGAAAACGCACACCTCCAGATTCAGCAACAGTTTCTTCCCAGCTGTTATCAGACATCTGAATCATCCTACCACAACCAGACTGCAGTGCTATATCTACCTCTTTGATGACCCTCGGACTATCCTTGATCCGACTTTGCTGGCTTTACCTATTTTCTCTGTACCTCTGTACATGTGACAATAAACTAAACTGGACTGATAATCTTCTATCAACCTCTAAGTTTTGGTCAAGGAGTACCTCTCCTTTTTTTTAGACAAAAAATATCATGTAATCAAGTTCCCTCTGCGGATGTCATAATGTGCCTAATAATAATTTTCAATTGCAATATTTACTTCCATAACATTTCACGTAAACGTACAATTCCCTTGAAACTGAAGCTTTGACTCTGCGGTTTCAATGTCCCGACTGACCATCTTTTGGAAGAGAACAAATAGCTATCCTGGGATTTTATGCTAGTTTTTTATACTTCTTTTCGCATTGCAGTAGAGGCACCAGTGGGTATAATTAGAAACAGTATTTCAACCAGGGCTGCAGAGGCGATACCCAAAACTCCCGACTCCGACTCCTTGATATCTTGTGTCTCCAACTCAGACCCTGACCCAAAGGTATAATAATTTTAAATCTGCTATGATGACATTACACAAGATGGAATTTCTTAAGAATCACGTGTCATCAAGCTACCTTTTCATCCCATGTCCTTAAAGGTTTTGAGTGTAATGGTTGTAGCTATGCAATTGTGGCTTTTTTTTAATTGTTTATTCTTGAAAACAAAGCATAATTCATTATGCTAAAAGAAAAAAAAAATCAGAAACAACTATGACACAATTAAAATTCCATTGAATTAAAAATTATAAAAGCATTACTTCAAAATTTATTAAACTGCCACAGGTATGAGCTAAATGGCTAAATTATGACAAAAAAAATTCTCAAGTGCAATAGAAAGTAAAAGTAAATGCATAGATAGTTAAGTTTGCAACAAAAGTACATACCTAAAATTTATTAATAACTTGTCCTTAAGAACAGAATTGCTTCTGCCAGATTCTCTTTCATTGAAGCCCTTAAATCTGATTTAATTGTTTTCAGTGCGGAAAACAGTCTCTCTACACTGATCTGAGTGGGTGGTATAGCTGTTACTATAAAAGCCGCAAATTTTAATATTTCTGGATAAGCAGGGATGGCGGGAAATTATAGACCAGTCAGCGTAACATCAGTGGTGGGGAAGATGCTGGAGTCAATTATTAAAGAAATAATAGCGGTACATTTGGATAGCAGTAAAAGGATTGGCCCAATGGATGGATTTACGAAGGGGATTTACGATTACAGCATGGATTTACGAAGGGGAAATCCTGCTTGACTAATCTTCTGGATTTTTGAGGAGAGCCAGTGGGTGTAATGTATCTGGACTTTCAGAAAGGACCCACACAGGAGATTAGTGGCCAAAATTAGATCACATGTTATTGGGGGTAGGGTATTGACATGGACAAAGAATCGGTTGGCAGACAGGAAAGAGAGAGTAGGAATAAACGGGTTTCTGTCAGAGTGGCAGGCATTGAATAGTGGAGTGCCGCAAGGCTTGGTGCTGGGGCCGTAACTATCTATATTACTAAAAGTCTGATCTTGACCACTTCCTGTTTTTCTGTTTCATGATTTTAGAAAAAACGCTGCCACATACAGCTGTGATTTTTGGCCATCTAACTCAGAATCCCCCACCACTGCGCAGGACAAAAGGATTTTACCATCGATGAAAAATAAAAGAGTTATTAATGTTTTAAAAATGTTGAGATTCTCTCTGCTGCCCTGCTGGTGGGAGGGAGTATAAAGCCCGGAAGTGCTGTGCCTCAGTCAGTCTCTGCAAGATGGGGGAAGTGAGAGGCTCACTTCTCTCAGTCTGAACTATGAATATCACTGAGCACTTGTCTACTAAACTGTGAGTGTGGTTTTACTGACTTTGAGTGCCCTTAATGTGGTTTGAAAATGAAGATGTGGTTTGGTTGAAGTAAAAGCACTGCACATGGCAGGTGAGGGTTGGGTTGAAGTAAAAGCACTGCAAATGGCTGGCACGGGTTGGGTTGAAGTAAAAGCACTGCAAATGGCTGGAAGTCTAAACTTGACAACTTCCTGTTTGCACTGTGTACAGATTTTAGATAAAACGCTACCACGTACGGCTGTGATTTATGGCCATGTTACTCAGTCCCCCTCCGCTTTTCAGGTGCAGAGGATTCTTCCCATCAATGAAAAATAAAAGTGTTATTAGTGTTTAAAAAATGTTGCGAATCTCTCTCCAGTCAATCACGCCATGAAGGCCACACCTTTTCCGGTGGGAGGGGGGAGGGATTATAAAACCCGGAAATGTGGGTGTGGCTCAGTCTCTGCATGATGGGGGAGGGAGAGGTCACGACTCTGTATGAGCTGTGAATCAACTGAACATACTGAATGTCTTCTGAACTGTGTGTAGTGTTGTGGGTGGTTTTATGGTGGTTTCACCCTGCTTGAAATGGTATGAAACTGCATTTGAATGTGGTGGCCTTGCACCCTGCATGAAATGATATGAAACTGCATGTGAATTTGGTGGCCTGGAACACTGCTTGAAATGGTATGAAGCTGCACTTGAATTTGGTGGACTTGGATCGTGGTTGAAGTGGTATGAAACTGCACTTGTATTTGGTGGCCTAGCACCCTGTTTGAAGTAGTATGAAACTGCACTTGAATTCGGTGGCCTTGCATCCTGCTTGAAATGGTTGGAAACTGCACTAGAATTCGGTTGCCTTGCACCCTGCTTGAGTGGTAGGAAACGGCACCTGAATTTGGTGGCCTTGCACCCTGCTTGAAATGGTATGCACTGCACTTGAATTTGATGGCCTTGCACCCTGCTTGAAGTGGCATTTCAAGGAATAGCCATGTCTACTGCCAGCCCACCAGCCGTGAGTGAGCTGCCAACCCAAGAATCCATTCGGCCCACAATGTCCATACTACCCCCCTGGAAACCAGTCTCTCCAGCCCAGAACACCCATACTAGCACTCCAGAAGCCCCCCCCACCCACCCCCCCCCATTTGCCACAAATATTGGAATTGGTGGAGAGGTGGAATATCGCATTGGGGGACCAGCCCTCCCATGTGATATTGGGACCCAACGGATCCCACTTTGTCTAGTAATCTTATATGTTTCAATAAGATCCCCTCGCACCCTTCTAGATTCCAGAGTATACAAGCCCAGCCGCTGCATTCTATCAACATATGACAGTCCCGCCATCATGGGAATTAACCTTGTGAACCTACGCTGCACTGCCTCAATAGCAAGAGTGTCCTTCCTCAGATTTGGAGACCAAAACTGCACACAATACTCCAGGTGTGGTCTCACTAGGGCCCTGTGCAACTGCAGAAGGACTATACTCAACTGCTCTTGTTATGAAGGCCAACATGCCATTCGCTTTCTTCACTGCCTGCTGAACCTGCAACCTCCATTGATGAACTCTACACTGCAAGGGCCAGGAAGCGAGCAGGCAAGATCATCTCTGATCCCTTTCATCCTGGCCAAACTCTTTGAATCACTTCCCTCTGGAAGGCGACTACGGACTGTCAAAGCTGCTCAACAGCCAAAAATCTGTAGCCTCTCTTTGATCTGGTATTTTGTTGGTTTACATGCTTGATCAATTATGTTTTATCATTAATGTTTTATTATTATTAATGTTTAGTGTTTTCTGAGTCATTCATAACTGTCACTGTATGTCATGTTGTTACTTGTGGGCGGAGCACCAAGGCAAATTCCTTGTATGTGAATACTTGGCCATTAAACTTACTTACTTACAGTGACCGATGAACAAGGACCCCCAGATCCCGTTGCACTTCCCCTTTCCCCAATTTGACACCATTTATATAATAATCTGCTTCCTGTTTTTGCCACCAAAGTGGAAAACCTCACATTTATCTATATTAAACTACATCTGCCATGCATCTGCCCACTCCCCCAACCTTTGCAAGTCACCCCGCATCCTCATAGCATCCTCCTCACAGTTCACACTGCCACTCAGCTTTGTGTCATCTGCAAATTTGCTAATGTTACTTTTAATCCCTTCATCTAAATCATCAATATATATTGTAAATAGCTGCAGTCCCAGCATTGAGCCTTGCAGTACCCCACTAGTCACTACTGCCTGCCATTCTGAAAAGGACCCGTTAATCCCTTCTCCTTGTTTCCTGTCTGCCAACCAATTTTCTATATGTCAGCACCATACCCCCAACGCCACATGCTCTTTTTGTCCACTATCCCCTATGTGGAAGGTTTTCTGAAATACCTGGTACACTACATCTACTGGCTCTCCCTTGTCCATTTTCCGAGTTACATCATCAAAAAATTCCAGAAGATTATTCAAGCATGATTTCCCCTTCATAAATCTATGCTGACTCAGACCGATCCTGCTACTGCTATCCAAATGTGCCGCTATTTCATCTTTTATAATTGACTCCAGCAATTTCCCTACCACCGATGTCAGGCTAACTGGTATATAATTCGCTTTTTCTCTCCTGCCTTTCTTAAAAAGTGAGATAACATTAGCTACCGTCCAATCCACAGGAACTGATCCTGAATCTATAGAACATTAGAAAATGATCACCAATGCATCCACAAATTCTAGAGCCACTTCCTTAAGTACCCTGGGATGCTGACCATCAGGCCCTTGGGATTTATCAGTCTTCAGTCCTATCAGTCTACCCAGCACCATTTCCTGCCTAATGTGAATTTCCTTCAATTGGAATATTCTACAAGGGTAGGCAATTTAAAACTGAGATGAGAACAAAAACGTTTTCACCCAGAGTTGCGAATCAGGTGGAATTCTCTGCTACAGAAGGCAGTGGAGGCCAATTCACTGGATGAATTTGAAAGAGAGTTAGATAGAGCTCTTGGGGTTAGCGGAATCAAGGTGTATGGGGAGAAGGCAGGCATGGGTTACTGATTGTGGATGATCAGCCATGATCACAATGAATGCCGGTGCTGGCTCAAAGGGCCAAATGGCCTCCTGCACCTATTTTAATGTTTCTATGCCCCATCTACACTATTCACTCTATCTATTCCCCTCAACATTTTATGCACTTGGTGTTATTAATTAATTTTTTTTTTTAATTGTATGGTATCTATGTATATTGGGTTAATCGGCCTGTAAATCTGCACTGTAAAAATTTAATTGTTCCACTGTCGGTACAAATGACATCCAAGGAAAAATAGCTGAATGGATAGAAAATTGGCTTCAAGCAGGAAGCAGAGAGTGATGGTGGAAGGTTGCTTCGCAGACTGGAGGCCTGTTACTAGTGGTGTGCCTCAGGGTTTGGTGCTGGGCCCGTTACTGTTTGTCATCAGCATCAATGATTTGGATGAGAACAGGCAGGGCAAGATTAGCAAGGTTTGCTGATGATACAATAGTGGGTAGTTTTGCAGATAGTGAACATGATTGTGAAAAATTGCAGCAGGATCTGGATCGATTGGCCAGGTGGGCTGAGGAATGGTTGATGGAACTGAATACAGAAAAATGTGAGGTGTTGCACTTTAGGAAGTCTAACATGGGCAGGATCTACACAGTGAACTGGGTAGTGTTGTAGAGCAGAGGGATTTAGGAGTATAGGAACATAGTTCATTGAAAGTAGCATCACAGGCTTTTGACCACGTACATCAGAGGTCGTAAACATCAGAGCATTCGATTCTTGGCCAGGATGTGACATTTACATCAGTCAAAGTATTGAATAAGTAGGGCGGTCATGATGCAGTTGTATAAGACATTGGTGAGGCCACATTTAGAGTTTTGTGTTTAATTTTGGTTACTATGTTATAGGAAAGATGTCGTCAAGTTGGAAAGGTCACAGAGAAGATTTACGAGGATGTTGCCAGGACTAGAGGGTCTGAACTATAGGGAGAGGTTGTGTAGGCTAGGACTCTATTCCTTGGAGCACAGGATGATGAGGGGTGATCAATAAAATCATGAGAGGAATATCTAACTTCTCTGCCACAGAACGTAGTTGAGGCCAGTTCATTGGCTATATTTAAGACGGAGTTAGATGTGGCCCTTGTGGCTAAAGGGATCAGGGGGTATGTAGAGAAGGCAGGTACAGGATATTGAGTTGGATGATCAGCCATGATCATATTGAATGGCGGTGCAGGCTCGAAGGGCCGAATGGCCTACTCCTGCACCTATTTTCTATGTTTCTAATAGATCGAGTAGATGCACAGTCTCTTGCCCACTCCACCTATTATTGTGGATAATTGGGCTAAACATCATGTGTGGGTAAGATGCCTGCTGTCTTTTAAAAAACAGGTTATTTTTTTTATCAAAATTCAAATGCAGGTACATAGCTTCGTGAAAGTGGTGTCACAGGTAGACAGGTTGGTCAAGAAGGCTTTCGGTACGTTGGCCTTCATCAGTCAGAGCATTCAATATATAGTAATGTGTTCAGTTTTGGTCACCATATTATAGGAAAGATGTTGTCAAGTTGGAAAGGGTGGGCAAGGTGGGCCGAAGGGCCTCTTTCCGTGCTTTATGAATCTAAGAAAAAACATTGAATAAAATGAAGAAATTGAATGTAATTTGCATCATGTTCAACATGGACATTGTGGGCCGAAGGGCCCACTCCTGTGCTGGACTGTTCTATGCACTATTCTATAACAAAGGCTATATTCTACAACAATATGCTATATTCTGTTCTAAAATAACTATGATATTTATATTCTTATGCATCAATATATATGTCATAAGTGATAGGAATAGAATTAGGCCATTCGGCCCATCATGTGTACTCTGCCATTCTATCATGGCTGATCTATCTCTCCCTCCTAACCCCATTCTCCTGCCTTCTCCCCATAACCCGACAGCCGTACAAATCAAGAATCTATCTCCAACTTAAAAATATCAGCCGACTTGGCCTCCACAGCCTTCTGTGGCAATAAATACCACAGATTTACCACCCTCTGACGAAAGAAATTCCACATCATCTCCTTCCTTAAAGAACGTTCTTGAATTCTGAGATTATTACTTCTAGTCCTAGGGTCTTCCACTAGTGGAAACACCCTCTTCACATCCATTCTATCCAAGCATTTCACTATTCTGTATGTTTCAATGAGCCTCAGAATTAAAGGACGTTCCTTTAGGAATGAGATGAGACGGAATTTCTTTAGTCAGAGTGTGGTGAATCTGTGGAATTATTTGCCACAGATGGCAGTGGAGGCCAAATCAGTGGATAAGGCAGAGATTTACGTAGTCTCTGAAATTTATGTTGAGGTCGGAATTGGATCTTTTTTACCAACTCCGACTCCAGCAGCACCAAAATTTATCCGACTCCACAGCTCTGTTTCAGACTCTAGCACAACTCTGCATCAGGCCGGAGGCAAAAACCAGGACTTTGCCTTTATGTGAAGAAATAATTCACAACTTATTAAGAGGAAATTCTGCATAAAGAATATATCACGCTCTCCATTGAACATTAATGAGCAGATGGGTACCAACCTGTATCTGGTTGTGGCTCATCACAAATAATCACATCACTATTATTGTGATTACAGTGGGTCTCAAGTAGATCTTTAATCTTATCATTCACAATTTCATTAAAAGCATTCTTCCCTTCTTTATTCTTCTGCATTGGATCAGCTCCATACTGAAGCAGGACTTTCACGGCCTAAAAAGATATACCATCATGAAAATTATTTCAGCTAAAGTACTGAAAATCTGGGAGAAAAGCTCCATATTTTTTATTCACAGAGCTAAATTTTGCTTTTGAAACTATCAAGTTCTGATTTTCATTCTGACCCTCGGATGGTTAGAATAAATGTGTTTCTGCATGCGTATCCTATTTTACTCTGTGGTATAATAAATTCTCCATTGAGCACAGTGGGTTTAAAGAGAGCAGTAAATGCCCATGTACCGACTCAACTACGTCCTCTGACAGCTTGTTCCATACACCACCAAAATTGCCCTTTAGATTTTTATCAAATCTTCCCCTCTCACCTTAAACCTATGTCCTATGGTTCTTGATTCCCATACTCTGGGTAAAGGACTTTGCATTCAGTGTTCTTGAAAGGGCAGAGGTCTTTTTTATTAATGTACGTCATTATGCATCAGCATAAAAATACGTTTTTTGGAATCTACTTTTTAACGGGAGCAACTCTTGTAAAAAGAAATGACTATTCACTCTGTTAATTTAAAAGGAGGTACAGTTTAATTTGCTTCATTTTGCCATAAGCACTAAATCAATTCCACTTGCATTTGAAGAAAATATCTGCAAGTAAAATAATCACAATGTGTCCCGATAATAACTGACGAGTTTGTTTAATTTGTGAAATTTGCCACTTCATAGCAAAGCCGCAAACATTTTCAACATGGAAGATAGATACAAGATGCTGAGAAAAGGAATACGTGACCTTTCAGGTCGAGATCCTTCTTCATTCTCGATAAGAATCGTCACTTATTCCTTTTCTACAGAGACGCTGCCTGACCTACTGAGTTATTCTCATATTTTGTGTCTATCTTCGGTGTAAACCAACATCTGTAATTCCTTTCTGCACAAGATTTTCAACGTGTCTGTTTGTAGTATTAAAATCCAGCCTGTTCAATGTAAGTTTGGCTTCAGTTGAGCAGAGGATACACAATTGATTGGAACTATTTAAACATTATTAACAGCCCAATCTAAAAATGGAAATTGAATTAGCCGAGATGGTTTGTATATAGACAACAATCTTAGTAGGACATCACCAGTTTAAGAGTTACACCAAACCTTCGCAACCCTCTCCAAAATGTAAGGAAGTGCTAATGACAGAAGAATACATTTGCCTGAAGGCATTGAGGTGTTGAAAGAGGATAGCCTTGCCCATTATCAATTTGACCTAAATATTAAGCGTTGACTCCAAAGTGCTCCCAGAAATCACCTCGGAAGCCAATTGTTTCAATCGGAATTGGAGATGAATAGTAAACACAGGCCTTGCTAATAAAATTCAGTCTCAATGAAAACACATCAATTAAAAATGTGGTAGCTTAACAATGGACCATTTCATTAAAACAAATGGGAGGAGTAGGCCACCTGGTGCCCAAAGTCTGCTCCAACAGTCAGTATGATCATGGCTGAACTGTCCCAGGTATCAGTATCTTCACTGTGCCAGTTCTCCATAGACCTCAATTACCAGATCTTTCTCTTTAAAGGGCATTTGGACAATGGAGTTAGCGTTTCTTTTCCGCACTGGCTGTAGATTGGGGCCGCCACTGCTATGGGCCGGTGTCCCGTGAGTCCAGGGTCCCCCATAGTCAGAACTGTCGTCAGGTCCGATCCTGACTATGGATGAAACACGGGTCGGGATACATACAGCAGCACAGCTGCCGAGAATGTTTATCGCTAATTCTTGGTTTCCTGGTCCTCCAAAGATATTCCAAATGGAATTTAAACTGAAGGTGGCAGAGGGTGGACTCAAGCAAAAAACGGTTCTTGGAGAAAAAGAGCTACCTTAAATGTGGTTGCGTCTGGTTGGGTAACTATGGCAGGGTGAAGACTATTCCATGCTTTAAATGTGTGGGGGAAGAATGAATTGCTGTACACATCTGTCTTGGCAGCAGTATCTCCAATTGGATCTCAAGACCTATGACCTGGGCATGCGCAGTCGGAATACCGAACTCGTTTATTAAAAAGACTAATTTTGCTCACAAGGGAAAGGGGTGAGTTTGCTGTATAGAAACAGCATAATGCTCTCAATCATAGAATCATTCCTCTACATTATTTTTAACGTTTGGTGGCAGACACTTTTATAAAGAGTTACAATACCTCATAATGAGAGCCGCTCACAGCATCTTGCAAAGGTGATACTCCATTCAATGCTGGGCAGTTGACATCAGCACCTGCTTTCAGTAATTCTTGTATGATATCAGTTAAACCTCTGCTGCAAGCTTCATGAAGTGCTGTCCAACCTTGAAAGACAAATTGCAGAATACACGTTACCTTTTTGGATTTGATCAGGTTGGACTTTTTTTATCATTTTGTATGTCAACAGGGACTCTGCAACAGGACAAAGACTCAACTCAATGTTCATGGTGGTTATTCAGGAATATACGAATCTGTGTCTTTCAGCACACACACCGCTGCATTTGGCAAAGGACATCTAATTTGTACAGTGCCTGCAGGCATCTTTGTTATAATCTGTTCTTATCTCTTCTAAATACGGCTTTGCCAATGTCTTATACAACTGCAACATAACCTCCCAACTTCTATACTAAATACTCTGACAAATGAAAGCCAATGAATCAAACGCCTGTGTGACCACCTTATCTACCTGTGACGCCAGTCACATTCTAGTGCAGGTGACTGTGTGTTGCTTCAAACAGATTGCCTGTCCACTTGCTCAGATAGGACCAGAACCAAAGAGGGAATTAAGTTGTATCATTGTCTACCTGGGTTACATAGAATGAAATGGTGCTGGTGCCATCCGGTACCATCATCATTCTGAGCTTCCACGTTGATGCATCACCTCAAGACCTCCAGTGATTTGTTATTATTTGACATACACTTTCCCAGCTATTAGTTATGCTCTTGTGTATCTCTGGATTCCTGACCAAGTAAATACAACATGAAACAATGAGGATGTAACTAGGAAAATGGACAAGGGATGTAGTGTACCTGGACTTTCAGAATTCATTTGATAAATCTCCAAATTGGAGATTAGTGGGCAAAAAAAGGGCATATGGTATTGGGGGTAGAGTGCTGACATGGATAGAAAATTGGTTAGCAGACACAAAACAAAGAGTAGGGATTAACGGGTCCCTTTCAGAATGGCAGGCAGTAGTGACTAGTGGGGTACCGCAAGGCTCAGTGCTGGGACCGCAGCTATTTACAAATTAAATCAATGATTTAGATGAAGGGATTCAAAGTAACATTAGCAAATTTGCAGATGACACAAAGCTGGGTGGCAGTGCCAACTGCGAGGATGATGCTATGAGAATGCAGGGTGACTTGGACAGGTTGGGTGAGTGGGCAGATGCATGGCAGATGCAGTTTAATGTGGATAAATATGAGCAAAATCAGGAAGGCAGATTATTATCTAAATGGTGTCAAGATGGGAAAAGAGGAAGTTCAACGGGATCTGGGGGTCCTTGTTCAGTCAATGAAAGTAAGCATGCAGGTACAGCAGGCAGTGAATAAAGCCAATGGCATATTGGCCATCATAACAATAAGAGTTGAGTATAGGAGCAAAGAGGTATTTCCGCAGTTGTATAGGGCCCTAGTGAGACCACACCTGGAGTATTGTGTGCAGTTTTTGTCCCCGAAGGACATTCTTGCTATTGAGGGAGTGCAGCGTAGTTTTACAAGGTTAATTCCCGGGATGGCGTTTTAAAAACAGCTTCTTCCCCTCAGCAATAAGAACACTCAATTCCCTCCAATAACAGACAACACTACGGACTCTTGATGTATATAGTGTCTTGTCTATGGTCTTTGTCTGTTCTTTTGCACTATGTTCTGTTGGTGAGATTTGTGATGTGGTATGGATGCACTTCATTACTATGATCTGTGTTGTTATATGTGTTAATGTGACTAAAGCAGTGTACCATCATGTACCGAACCCAAATACCACCAACCCTGGTTGCGTGGCAAATAAAGATTCTATTCTATTCTATTCGTATGCTGGGAGAATGGAGCGGCTGGGCTTGTATATTCTGGAGTTTAGAAGGATGAGAGGGAATCTTATTGAAACATATAAGATTATTAAGGGTTTGGACACGCTAGAGGCAGGAAACATGTTCCCGATGTTGGGGGAGTCCAGAACCAGGGGCCACAGTTTAAGAATAAGGAGTAAGCCATTTAGAACGGAGATGAGGAAACACTTCTTCACACAGAGAGTTGTGAGTTTGTGGAATTCTTTGCCTCAGAGGGTGGTGGAGGCCGGTTCTCTGGATACTTTCAAGAGAGAGCTAGATAGGGCTCTTAAAGATAGTGGAGTCAGGGGATATGGGGAGAAGGCAGGAATGGGGTACTGATTTAGGATGCCATGATCACATTGAATGGCAGCACTGGCCCGAATGGCCGAATGGCCTACTCCTGCACATATTGTCTATTAACAAGGCAAAGTTTGAGTAAAAAATTAAAAGTAAAGATAGATTAAGATTATGGATCAGCCATTATCTCATGGAATACAAGAGCACAATAACTTAGGAAATAACTTAGGAAATATACCCCATACAATATCACTTGATTTCCATTGAGTCAATAAAAATGATCAAGGCCTGACATAAAGATAACAATAAAGCCATGGAAATTGACAGGGTGAATGCACAAAGTATTTGACCCACAGTCGTGGAATCAAGAACCAGAAAACATAGGTTTAAGGTGAGAGGGGAAAGATTTAATAGGAACCTGAATGACAAGTTTTTCCACACAGTGGGTGGGTATATAGAACAAGCTGACGGAGAAGGTAACTGAAGGTTACACAGAAAAGCTGGAGAAACTCAGCGGGTGCAGCAGCATCTATGGAGCGAAGGAAATAGGCAACGTTTCGGGCCGAAACCCTTCAGTAACTGAGGCAGGTTCTCCGGAACCCTGACTTTGGTTTCCTGGAAGCATTTTGGTGGGTCGTGAAGTTATAGATCTATCCCCATAACCCAGTACAGGAACAGGCCCTTCAGCCCACAATGCTCATGACGAGCATGATGCTAAATTAAACTAATCCCCTCTGCTTGCATGTGATCTAATGACCTTAATTCCTTTTTAAAACCTCTTAAACGCCACTATTGCATCTGCCTCCACCAACCATCATGTTTCACAAACCATTCATTCTTTGTGTCATAAAAAAACTTGCCCTGCACATCTCCTTTAAACTTTGACACTTTCTCCTTAAAGTTATGACCCGGAAATAATGTCACCGATCACTTGTTTGGATTGTTTATGATCGTTCTGCTTTTTTTTTTAAACGTGATCTTAGTCCAAGAAGCAGAAAGTAGTAACAAATAAGACCGTGATGAATGACAACAGGTTTCATTTGCTAAAAAATAAAGATCAAATCCTACTCCAGGAAAAATATAGTAAAACAAGTTCCTTTCAAAAGTACATACCTGCATTGTCTTGTACGTTTACACTAGTTCCAGCTACGATTAGAGATCTTACTACACATATGTCTTTCTTTATTACAGCAAGATGTAGACGAGTTTCTCCTTTGCTATTTTTCTTGTTCAAAGCACTTAATTTGGGAATTGGCAAGGAAGGTTTTGGTACGACAATATCCTGCATTGGTGAGCCTATTTCAATCAAAAACAAAATCATATCATAATTAAAATTATTCACCATAACTGCAAGTTTCCTTTTATCTTGAAGAAGAAATTCTCCACGGTATTAGTTTTAGAGATACAGCATGGAAACAGGCCCGTCAGTCCAGCAAGTCCATGCCAACCATCGACCATCCAATTCACACAAGTTCTATGATACCCCACTTTCTCATCAAAATTTTCCAATGTTCAATAGATTCAGGATCAGTTCCTGTTATCCCACATTTTAAGAAAGGCGGGAGAGAGAAAACAGGGAATTTTAAACCAGTTAGCCTGATATCGGTGGTGGGAAAGATGCTGGAGTCAATTGTAAAAGGTGAAATAGCGGCATATTTGGATAACAGTAACAGGATCGGTCCGAGTCAGCATGGATTTACAAAGGGGAAATCATGCTTGACTAATCTCTGGATTTTTTTGAGGATGTAACTAGGAAAATGGACAAGGGAGAGCCAATGGATGTAGTGTACCTGGACTTTCAGAAAGCATTTGATAAGGTCCCACACAGAAGATTAGTGGGCAAAATTAGAGCACATGGTATTGGGATTAGGGTACTGACATCGATAAAAAATTGGCAGACAGGAAACAAAGAGTAGGGATTAACAGGTCCCTTTCAGAATGACAGGTAATGACTAGTGGGGTACCGCAAGGCTCGGAACTGGGACTGCAGCTATTTACGATATATATTAATGATTTAGATAAAGGGATTCAAAGTAACATTAGCAAATTTGCAGATGACACAAAGCTGGGTGGCAGTGTGAACTATGAAGAGGATGCTATGAGGATGCAGGGTGACTTGGACAGGTTGGGTGTGTGAGCAGATGCATGGCAGATGCAATTTAATGTGGATAAATGTGAGGTTATCCACTTTGGTGGCAAAACACAAATAATTATTACAAAGAGATCTGGGAGTCCTTGTTCATCACTCACTGAAAGTAAGCATGCAGGAACAGCAGGTAATGAAGAAAGCTAATGACATGTTGGCCTTCATAACAAGAGAAGTTGAGTATACGAGCAAAGAGGTCCTTCTGCAGTTGTACAGGGCCCTAGTGAGACCACACCTGGAGTATTGTGTGCAGTTTTAGTCTCCAAATTGAGTAAGGACATTCTTGCTATTGACGGAGTACAGTGTAGCTTCACAAGGTTAATTCCCGGGAAGGCGGGACTGTCACATGTTGGTAGAATGGAGTGACTGGGCTTGTATACACAGGAATGTAGAAGGATGAGAGGAGATCTTATTGAAACATACAAGATTACTAAGGGATTGGACACGTTAGAGGCAGGAAACATGTTGGGGGAGTCCAAAACCAGGGGCCATAGTTTAAGAATAAGGGTTAGGCCATTTAGAATAGAGATGAGGAAAAACATTTTCACCCAGAGAGTTGTAAATCTGTGGAATTTTCTGCCTCAGAAGGCAGTGGAGGCCAATTCTGGATGCTTTCAAAATGAGTTAGGGCTCTTAAAGATAGCAGAGTCAGGGGATATGGTGAGAAGGCAGGAACAGGGGGTACTGAATGTGGATGATCAGCCATGATCACATTGAATGGGAGTGCTGGCTCGAAGGGCCAAATGGCCTACTGCTGCACCTATTGTCTATTGAAGGAGGAGGTATGGGGACAGGCATTGCATCTCCTGTAGTTGCAGGGCAAAGTACCTAATAATATGTTTTATTGTCATTGTAAATACATACTACAAAATTTCAGGCGCACAGCCGAGTAGAGCACCAACGTATCAGATAAATAATAACGACAATGAAAACAGCAAAAACGCCAAGAAAAACGTCATGTCGTCAGAATGTGCAATATTTCAGTATAGTATTATAGCAGTACAAAATATTGGCTATGGGGGGGGGGGGGGTGTATTTAGTTTCAGAATTCAAAATGGTGATGTCTTTGGTGTGATTTGTTGGGCGTGTAACGCTTTCCTGAGGGCAGAAGGGCAAACAGGTGATGTGCGGGAGAGGAGTCCTTTAGGATGTGTGATGCCTTTCGCAGGCAACGAGAGCGATAGATCTCTTGCAGGGCAGGCAGATGTACCTGGGGAGAGGGCGGATAGATTATGTTGAAGGTGATGGAAATATCATCGAATGATGTGTTCAATGAGGAGGCGAGTAGGGTGAAAGGTGAATCAGGGGAACTCTAACGTTGTGCTATCTATGGAGATGGGGAAGTGAGAGCAAGACACAGAGGAAACATGGTTGAGGGATCCCGATTGGATGATGGAGTGGGATAAAACTAATTTACTTAAGAAAGCGGTTTATTAACCTACTAACTCACTTATTTTCCTTAATCATATTCCACAGTAAATATCCCTCATCCGCTCTCAGTGTTGCTTTCGCTGCTCCTGACATTGGGGCCTCCTCTGATTAGAATTTATCCTGCTCAAATGTCACACTGCCTCTGCCCCCACCTGATTGCCATTATCTTCACAATTGATTCTCCATCCTTGAAGTATCTGGGAAATCTCACCATGATTTATTCATGTTCAGCTCACAATTTGCAAGCTAATCCAATGTACCCCATTGAGGCCCAGGGTTCATTGTGATACCTGTACCTGCATTTTCTCTAAAACAATTTTCTTTCATTTTAATGTTCTTATTAAAAATGATCAGAATTTGATTTGATAGAATAGCTAGAATATTTATTTCTCCTTTCATTATTCTATTATTCTTTTGACACTTCTGACTTTAATAACTCAGCGACTATTCCCATCGGCCGAAAATGCCATCAGTAAAGGCACATCAAAGTTAAGCTCTAATGCAAGAAAATACTATTGCAGTGGGCTACACAATGGTGTAGATAGTAGAGTTGCTGCCTCACAATGCCAGTGATCTGGGTTCGATCTTAACATTGGGTGCTGTTTGTGTGGAGTTTGCACATTCTTGCTGTGACCGTGTGGGTTTCCCTTGGGTGCTCCAGTTTCTTTTCACATCCCATTCATTGTAGGTTAATTGGCATCTGTAGAATTGCCTCAAGTGTATGACATTAGAAAATAGGTGCAGGAGTAGGCCATTCGTAGCATCCCCAATCAGTACCCCGTTCCTGCCTTCTTCCCATATCCCCTGACTCCGTTATTTTTAAGAGCGCTATCTGGCTCTCTCTTGAAAACATCCAGAGAACCTGCCTCCACCACCCTCTGAGGCAGAGAATTCCACAGACTCACCACTCTCTGTGAGAAAAAGTGTTTCCTCGTCTCCGTTCTAAATGGATTACTCCTTATTCTTAAACTGTAGCCCCTGGTTCTGGACTCCCCCAACATCGGGAACATGTTTCCTGCCTCTAGCGTGTCCAAGCCCTTAACAATCTTATATGTTTCAATGAGATACCCTCTCATCCTTCTAAACTCCAGAGTGTACAAGCCCTGCCGCTCCATTCTCTCAGCATATGACAGTCCCGGGAATTAACGTTGTAAACCTACGCTGCACTCCGTCAATAGCAAGAATGTCCTTCATCAAATTAGCGGACCAGAACTGCACACTCCAGGTGTGGTCTCACTAGGGCCCTGTACAACTGCAGAAGGACCTCTTTGCTCCTATATTCGATTCCTCTTGTTATAAAGGCCAACATGCCATTCGCTTTCTTCACTGCCTGCTGTACCTACATGCTTACTTTCATAGGCTGATGTACAAGGACCCCCAGATCCCGTTGTACTTCCCCTTTTCCCAACTTGACACCATTTAGATAGTAATTTGCTTTCCTGTTTTTGCTACCAAAGTGGATAACCTCACATTTATCCGTATTAAACTTCATCTGCCATGCATCTGCCCACACCCACAACCTGTTCAAGTCACCCTGCATTCTCATAGCATCCTCCTCACAGTTCACACTGCCACCCAGCTTTGTGTCATCTGCAAATTTGCTAATGTTACTTTGAATCCCTTCATCCAAATCATTGATGTATATCTGTGGTCCCAGCACCGAGACTTGCGGAACCCCACTAGTCACTGCCAGTGGCGGACTGGCCAGGGTGTCAGCTTGCCCGATGGCAAGTGGGCCCCTGATGAAGTGGGCCCTCTTTGTCTCCTGGCAACCAATATTTTTAGACCCAGTCTGCCACTGGTCACTGCCTGCCATTCTGAAAGGGACCCATTAATCCCTACTCGTTGTTTCCTGTCTGCCAACCACTTCTCTATCCATGTCAGCACTCTACCCCCTCTACCTTCGTATAGGAACCGCAGCAGTCTTTCTAGGGGAGACAGAAGTTCACATGCAGGTTCTCTAACCTCGTCTACTGCATCCAGTGTTCCCAAGGTGACCTCCTGTACATTGGCGAGCCCAAGCATGTACCCGGCGACCGTTTTGACGAGCATTTATGTTCAGTCTGCCGAGGCCTATTGGATCTTCAGGTTGCTAACCTCTTCCCATTCCCATAGTGACTTTTCTGAACAGAGCCACTTTCATTGCCAGACTGAGGCCACATGCAAACTGGAAGAACAGCACCTCACATTCCGCTTGGGTAGTTTACAACATAACACTATGAATTCTCCAATTTGAGGTAACTGCAAACCACCCCCCCCCTCCCCCCCCCCACTTCTTCTCTCCCATTTTTTCATCCCCTCTCCCCTGTGCCCCATCTGAACTCACACCCATTTCTCTCCTCCCCACCCATTCCACCTACATTCCTTCCTCTTGCTTCGCTTTTGGCAACTTTCCAATTATTTTGTCTCATGCTGTCTCATCTCTCATCTCTCTGTAGATCTCCCCCCCCACCCCCCCCCCCCCCCCCACATCCCCTGCATCCACCTACTACCAGGCTTTGTCCTGTCCCTCCTCTCTTCCAGTTTTCCTCCCTCCATCCCCCACAATCAGTCTGATGAAGGGTCCTGACTCAAAATGTCACCTATCCATGTTCTCCAGATGCCTGGTCCACTGAATCACTCCAGCATTGTGTCTTTCTTTGTACATCAGCACCTGCAGTTCCTTGTTTCTACACTTCAAAATGTAATGCAACTAAAGTTTTATTTCTTGAGCAAATACCTGAAAATTCTGTCGTATGTTGCTTCCTGGAACTCTTTTCTCTCTCGTTTTCTTTTCTTGCATTTGAATTTATTTCCGCAGACTGTACATTGCTCATTCCCTCTCGGTTCTGTAATGTATTATTTTTCTCATTGCTTCTACATGATTCAGTTAGTACACACGCTCGGGTGCATTTTTAACGATTTCTTCTGCTGATTCTCTAAAGTTGTTTGCAAATCTGTCCTTAATATTTTCACCAGGTTCATTCGAATTTACATCTTCAACTATTTCCATGTTAATTGCCCTGACCAAATTATTGCCATCATTTAAATTATTGGTATGGAGCTCAGACAAATTGGTATTAGAATCATTTATATCAGTTTGGGGTTCCAAAGAAGGCTCGTGATCCAAAACTTGATCCAATACTGTAGTTACAACGTTAACTTTGCAATGCGGGACCATATCACAAGTAGGTGTGTTGTTGTTAGACTGATTATTTGCAGTCATCGTATCTTTGGAATATTCTCCTGGAGTTCCATCTAAGATTGCTGCTTCGGTAGGCTTTAAGGTGGAGGGCACATTATAACAAGATTCATATTCTATGATCACATCATCATTTTGGTCAAAACCTGAAACTGTGGAACAATTGATTTTTTGCTGTAAAGAAATATGATCTGAGGTCATGGATTCAAGTAGATTCTCTCTGGATTCATACGCTGAAATCATTGGGGGATTACACCTATTTTCTAACACATCGGAAGGTACCACATAAGCATCAAGGTTATCTTCTGGAGTCTTGTTCTTATTGTGATCAAATTGCTTCATTTCACCTTGTTGTAATGTATCTTCCATAACAGTGAGTTCAGTGGGAGTCATAGATTCAGCACTTGGAATGTGCTCAACAGATATATTGATTTTTGAGGAATAATTATGGTCAGGCAAGTTGTTTTTCCAGTGTGTTTGAGGTGATGGATCACTGATGGTGTTTTCATGAATAGTGTTTTCTCTGGCGCTTTCATATTCAGGTTCCTGAGTCATTTCCACGTTTTGATTGCATCTGGCCACTTTGCTCAGAATTTCTTCATGGAATTGAACTTTTGGGTATTTTTTCAATTGTGCAAGTTGTTCAATCGTATTGTGTTCTTTCGGCACTTCTATAGTGACTAATTTACCATCTGTTGCAACAGTGGCATTAGATTTGTTTCTTGTACTTTCTAACATATTTACAGTACAAGATTTGTCAATTGACTCAACCTCTGTATTTGGAGTGGCTGTTTGATTTACTGTGGGAGTTGCAATGCTTTTATTGGACCTAAGAGCAGTGGTCATTCTAGTTTTGTTCACAGCAACAGAGGGTTTAAGTACTAACGTATGCATCTGGGAATTTTTAATATTCTGTTGATTGTATGTACTTGAATTGTCCTCAGTTGGGTCTGCAAACCCGTTCATTGAATTACTAATTCCTGCAGATCGTCTCAGTGATGTTTGAGCTACAATTGTTTTCCCAATGATTACAGGATTGTGAAAGCTAACATTGCTACTGGCAGGCTTGGTCACAGCTTCGTTCACAGTTGTAGAGGCAAATTTTGTCTGAATTTCAAAAAGGTTGGATTTTATGATTTCTTGTCCACCATGAATTGCAAACTGGGCCTGTGACTCCACCATGTCACGAGTTACAGGTTTTCTCTGGGATTGCTCCACAACAATATGCTTTGGCTGATTTTCATTGATATCGCACATAGTCAGTGTGCTTTGAGTCTTTTTATTGGGTTGCACATCACTTTTGGCTTGATGGGTGCTTTCTGTTTTTCTCTTACAGGACGCTGCTCTGTTAAGAACATCACTTCTAGTAGCCATTTTATCATTCTTGCAAACCTAGAATTGGATGAAAACAATAGATAAATATAATTAATATTCATTAACAGAGAAAATTGACAACAGGCTCAGCAACTCTATACAGCACCATATAGACAGAATATAACTTCACAATGCACTCAGCGGAGTGGTATCAAATAGTGAATATAAAGTCAATAGGGGAGAAAAAAAGAGAATGGAATAGAAAAAGTTATTGATATAAGCATTAATTAAGTTATTAAATAATTCAAACAGCCAAGGGAAGAACTGCAAATGAAATAAACAATAGGTGCAAGAGTAGGCCATTCCACCCTTCAAGCCAGCACCGCCATTCACTGTGATCCAATGTGGAATTTTTTGCACTTGTCACATTGCATGTGGCTGGGAAAAATCACTACAATTTTTGTAGGCTTTGTAGCAGAAAGGTAAATCTTCCTCACCAGCCTCTCCATGTTGCTTCCTTCAGCGTCAGAGATGGACAAAACATTTTGGCATTGTTTGGATGTAGCTGAATAGTCCTCAACTTGAACAGTTAACCCACGAATTGAATTTCGAGATCTTGCAGACTGACTTAGCGATGTTTGAGGTACAGTTGTATTACCAATGACTACAGGATTTTGAAAACTAACACTGCTAGTGGTCATAGATTTGTTCACAGTTGTCGAGGCAGAAATCTCAAAAAAGTTGGATTGTGTGATTTCTTGTCCAGAATGTGTAGCAAACTGGGTTTGTGACTTCACCATGTCACGAGTTACAGGTCTTCGCTGGGGTTGCTCATAATCAATGTGCTTTGGCTGATTTTCACTTATATTATGCATAGTCCCTGTGCTTTGAGTCTTTGTGTTTGGTTGTACATCACTTTTGGCTTGATGAGTGCCTTGTGGTTTTCTCTTAAGGGATGCTGCTGTGTCAGGATCATGAATACCAGTAGCAGCCATTTTATCATTCTTGCAAACCTAGAAGTGTGTGAAAACAGAAAATAAATATGTAATATTAATTAGCAGGGAAAATTAACAGGCTCTTCAATTTTATACAGCATCTTATATAGAGTAAAAAACTGGACAATGCACTCAACAATGTGGTATCAAATAGTGAATATAAAGTAAATAGGGGTGAAAAAATAAAATTTATGCATGGAATTATTAAATGATTCAACCAACCAACAAAAGAACTGCAAATTAAATGTTTTTACACACTTGCTACTTTGCATATAGCTGGGAAAGTTCACTACTATCTACAGTATGTAGGCTTTGTAGCAGATGGGTAAATATTTCTCACCAGCCTCTCGATGTTGCTTCCTTCAGGGTGAGAGATGGACAAAACACTTTGGCATTGTTTGGATCTAGCTGAATTGTCCTCAGCTTGGACAGTAAACCCACTAAATGAATTTCTAGTTCTTCCAGATTGTCTCAGCGATGTTTGAGGTACAGTTGTATTACCAATGACTACAGGATTCTGAAAACCAACGCTGGCAGGTTTGGTCACAAACTCGTTCACAATTGTCGAGGCAGATTTGCTCTGAATTTCAAAAGAGTTGGATTGTGTGATTTCTTGTCCAGAATGAGTAGCCAATTGAGCCTGCGACTCCACCATGTCAAGAGTTTTAGGTCTTCTCTGGGGTTGCTCCACATCAATATTCTTTGGCTGATTTTTATTTATATTGTGCTTAGTCTCTGTGCTTTGAGTCTTTTTCTTGGGTTGTGCACCACTTTTGGATTGATGGGTGCTTTCTGTTTTTCTCTTAAGGGATGCTGATATGTCAAGAACATGACCACTCCTAGTAGCTATTTTATCATTCTTGCAAACCTATGAAAACAGTAAATAGATATAATCAATATTAATCAACAGGGAAAATTGACAACAGGCTCTTCCGTTTTACACAGCGCCTTATATATAGTAAAAAAACTGCACAATGCACTCAACAGGGTGGTGTCAAATAGTGAATAAACAGTCAAAAGGGGAAAGAAAACAGACTGGAAAAGAAAAATTTATTGCTTTAAGCATTAAATAATTTACTTTAAATTATTCAACCAATCACCAAAAGAACTGCAAATTAAATGTTTTTGCACCATTGCATGTAGCAGGGAAAGTTCACTACTATCTATGTAGGCTTTATAGCAGAAGGGTAAGTCTCTCTCACCAGCCTCTCGATGTTGCTTCCTTCAGCGTGAGAGATAGGCAAAACACTGTGGCATTCTTTGAATGGAGCTGAATTGTTCTCAGTAAACCTGCCAATTGAATTTCTAGGTCTTGTAGACATTCTCTGCGATGTTTGAGGTGCAGTTGTATTACCAATGACTACAGGATCCTGTAAACTGACATTGCTACCAGCAGGTTTGGTCACAGCCTCGTTCACAGAATGAGTAGCAAACTGGGCCTGTGACTCCACCATGTCATCAGTTACATGTTTTCCCTGGGGTTGCTGCACATCAATATGCTTTGGCTGATTTGTATTTATATTGCACTTAGTTCCTGTGCTTTGAGTCTTTTTGTTGGGTTGTGCATCACTTTTAGCTTGATGGGTGCTTTCTGTTTTTCTCTTGACGGATTCTGCTGTGCCAAGCTTTTGTCTACTCACAATTGCCGTTTTATCATTCTTGCAAACCTAGAATTGTGTGAAAGTAAATAAATGTAATTAATATTAATCAACAGGGAAAATTAGCAACAGCCTCTTCAATTGTATACAGCACATCAGATAGAAAAAGTGGCACAATGCACTCAACAGGGTAGTATCAAATCGTGAATAAACAGCCAATAGAATGGAAATTACAAATATTTAAACATTACTTAACAGTTTTTAAATAATTTGAACAACCAACAAAAGAATTGCAAATTAAATGTTTTTGCACACTTGCTACATTGCATGTGGCTGGGAAAGTTCACAACAATCTGTGTAGGCTTTGTAGCAGAAAGGTAAATCTCCCTCACCAGCCTCTTGATGTTGCTTCCTTCAGGGTGAGAGATGGACAAAACACTTTGGCATTGTTTGGATCTAGCTGAATTGTCCTCAGCTTGGACAGTAAACCCACTAAATGAATTTCTAGTTCTTCCAGACTGTCTCAGCGATGTTTGAGGTACAGTTATATTACCAATGACTACAGGATTCTGAAAACCAACGCTGGCAGGTTTGGTCACAAACTCGTTCACAATTGTCGAGGCAGATTTGCCCTGAATTTCAAAAGAGTTGGATTGTGTGATTTCTTGTCCAGAATGAGTAGCAAATTGAGCCTGTGACTCCATGTCAAGAGTTTTAGGTCTTCTCTGGGGTTGCTCCACATCAGTATTCTTTGGCTGATTTTTATTTATATTGTGCTTAGTCTCTGTGCTTTGAGTCTTTTTCTTGGGTTGTGCACCACTTTTGAATTGATGGGTGCTTTCTGTTTTTCTCTTAAGAGATGCTGATATGTCAAGAACATGACCACTCCTAGTAGCCATTTTATCATTCTTGCAAACCTATGAAAACAGTAAATAGATATAATCAATATTAATCAACAGGGAAAATTGACAACAGGCTCTTCCGTTTTACACAGCACCTTATATATAGTAAAAAAACTGCACAATGCACTCAACAGGGTAGTGTCAAATAGTGAATAAACAGTCAAAAGGGGAAAGAAAACAGACTGGAAAAGAAAAATTTATTGCTTTAAGCATTAAATAATTTACTTTAAATTATTCAACCAATCACCAAAAGAACTGCAAATTAAATGTTTTTGCACACTTATTCCATTGCATGCAGCAGGAAAAGTTCACTACTATCTATGTAGGCTTTATAGCAGAAGGGTAAATCTCTCTCACCAGCCTCTCGATGTTGCTTCCTTCAGCGTGAGAGATAGGCAAAACACTGTGGCATTGTTTGAATGGAGCTGAATTGTTCTCAGTAAACCTGCCAATTGAATTTCTAGGTCTTGTAGACATTCTCTGCGATGTTTGAGGTACAGTTGTATTACCAATGACTACAGGACCCTGTAAACTGACATTGCTACCAGCAGGTTTGGTCACAGCCTTGTTCACAGAATGAGTAGCAAACTGGGCCTGTGACTCCACCATGTCATGAGTTACAGGTTTTCCCTGGGGTTGCTCCACATCAATATGCTTTGGCTGATTTGTATTTACATTGCACTTAGTTCCTGTGCTTTGAGTCTTTTTGTTGGGTTGTGCATCACTTTTAGCTTGATGGGTGCTTTCTGTTTTTCTCTTGACGGATTCTGCTGTGCCAAGATTTTGTCTACTCACAATTGCCGTTTTATCATTCTTGCAAACCTAGAATTGTGTGAAAGTAAATAAATGTAATTAATATTAATCAACAGGGAAAATTAGCAACAGCCTCTTCAATTGTATACAGCACATCAGATAGAAAAAGCGGCACAATGCACTCAACAGGGTAGTATCAAATCGTGAATAAACAGCCAATAGAATGGAAATTACAAATATTTAAACATTACTTAACAGTTTTTTAAATAATTTGAACAACCAACAAAAGAATTGCAAATTAAATGTTTTTGCACACTTGCTACATTGCATGTGGCTGGGAAAGTTCACAACAATCTGTGTAGGCTTTGTAGCAGAAAGGTAAATCTCCCTCACCAGCCTCTCGATGTTGCTTCCTTCAGGGTGAGAGATGGACAAAACACTTTGGCATTGTTTGGATCTAGCTGAATTGTCCTCAGCTTGGACAGTAAACCCGCTAAATGAATTTCTAGTTCTTCCAGATTGTCTCAGCGATGTTTGAGGTACAGTTGTATTACCAATGACTACAGGATTGTGAAAACCAACGCTGGCAGGTTTGGTCACAAACTCGTTCACAGTTGTCGAGGCAGATTTGCTCTGAATTTCAAAAGAGTTGGATTGTGTGATTTCTTGTCCAGAATGAGTAGCAAATTGAGCCTGTGACTCCACCATGTCAAGAGTTTTAGGTCTTCTCTGGGGTTGCGCCACATCAATATTCTTTGGCTGATTTTTAATTATATTGTGCTTTGTCCCTGTGCTTTGAGTCTTTTTCTTGGGTTGTGCACCACTTTTGGCTTGATGGGTGCTTTCTGTTTTTCTCTTAAGGGATGCTGATATGTCAAGAACATGACTACTCATAGTAGCCATTTTATCATTCTTGCAAACCTATGAAAACAGTAAATAGATATAATCAATATTAATCAACAGGAAAATTGACAACAGGCTCTTCAGTTTTACACAGCACCTTATATATAGTAAAAAAAACCAGCATAATGCACTCAACAGGGTAGTGTCAAATAATCAATAAACAGTCAAAAGGGGAAAGAAAACAGACTGGAAAAGAAAAGGTTATTGCTTTAAGCAATCAATAATTTATATGAAATTATTCAACCAATCAACAAAAGAACTGCAAATTAAATGTTTTTGCACACTTATTCCATTGCATGTAGCAGAGATAGTTCACTACTATCTATGTAGGCTTTATAGCAGAAGGGTAAATCTCTCTCACCAGCCTCTCGATGTTGCTTCCTTCAGCGTGAGAGATAGGCAAAACACTGTGGCATTGTTTGAATGGAGCTGAATTGTCCTCAGTAAACCTGCCAATTGAATTTCTAGATCTTGTAGACATTCTCTGCGATGTTTGAGGTACAGTTGTATTACCAATGACTACAGGACCCTGTAAACTGACATTGCTACCAGCAGGTTTGGTCACAGCCTCGTTCACAGAATGAGTAGCAAACTGGGCCTGTGACTCCACCATGTCACGAGTTACAGGTTTTCCCTGGGGTTGCTCCACATCAATATGCTTTGGCTGATTTGTATTTACATTGCACTTAGTTCCTGTGCTTTGAGTCTTTTTGTTGGGTTGTGCATCACTTTTAGCTTGATGGGTGCTTTCTGTTTTTCTCTTGACGGATTCTGCTGTGCCAAGATTTTGTCTACTCACAATTGCCGTTTTATTATTCTTGCAAACCTAGAATTGTGTGAAAGTAAATAAATGTAATTAATATTAATCAACAGGGAAAATTAGCAACAGCCTCTTCAATTGCATACAGCACATCATAAATAGAAAAAGCTGCACAATGCACTCAACAGGGTAGTATCAAATCGTGACTAAACAGCCAATAGAATGGAAAATACAAAGATTTAAACACTACTTAACAGTTATTAAATAATTTGAACAACCAACAAAAGAATTGCAAATTAAATGTTTTTGCACACTTGCTACATTGCATGTGGCTGGGAAAATTCACAACAATCTGTGTAGGCTTTGTAGCAGAAAGGTAAATCTCCCTCACCAGCCTCTCGATGTTTCTTCCTTCAGGGTGAGAGATGGACAAAACACTTTGGCACTGTTTGGATCTAGCTGACTTGTCCTCAGCTTGAACAGTAAAGCCGCTAAATTAATTTCTAGTTCTCGCAGACTGTCTCAGCGATGTTTGAGGTACAGTTGTATTACCAATGACTACAAGATTCTAAAAACCAACGCTGGCAGGTTTGGTCACAAACTCGTTCACAGTTGTCGAGACAGATTTGCTCTGAATTTGAAAAGAATTGGATTGTGTGATTTCTTGTCCAGAATGAGTGGCAAACTGAGTTTGTGACTCCACCATGTCAAAAGATTTTAGTCTCAGAAACATAGAAAATAGGTGCAGGAGTAGGCCATTTGGCCCTTTGAGCCTGCACCGCCATTCAATATGATCATGGCTGATCATCCAACTCAGTATCCAGTACCTGCCTTCTCTCCATACACCCTGATTGCTTTAGCCACATCTAACTCCCTCTTAAATATAGCAAATGAACTGGCCTCAACTCCCTGTTTAAGAGGGAATTGCAGATGCTGGAGAATCGAAGGTTACACAAAAAAGCTGGAGAAACTCAGCGGTTGCAGCAGCATGTATGGAACGAAGGAAATAGGCAACGTTTCGGGCCGAAACCCTTCTTCAGACTTCTTCAGTCTGAAGAAGGGTTTCGGCCCGAAACGGTGCCCATTTCCTTCGCTCCATAGATGCTGCTGCACCCGCTGAGTTTCTCCAGCTTTTTTGTGTAACCTGGCCTCAACTCCCTTCTGTGGCAGAGAATTCCACAGATTCACCACTCTGTGTGTGAAGAATGTTTTTCTCATCTCGATCCTAAAAGATTTACCCCTTATCCTTAAACTGTGACTCCTTGTTCTGGACATCCCCAACATAGGGAACAATCTTCCTGCATCTAGCCTGTCCAACGCCTTAAGAATTTTGTAAGTTTTTGTCAGATCCCCCCTCAATCTTCTAAATTCTAGCGAGTACAAGCCGAGTCTATCCAGTCTTTCTTCATATGAAATTCCTGCCATCCCAGGAATCAGTCTGGTGAACCTACTCTGTACTCCCTCTATGGCAAGAATGTCTTTCCTCAGATTAGGAGACCAAAACTGTGCGCAATACTCCAGGTGTGGTCTCACCAAGACCCTGTACAACTGAAGTAGAATCTCCCTGCTCTTATACTCAAATTTTTTTGCTACGAGTGCTAACATACCATTCACTTTGTTCACTGCCTGCTGCACCTGCATGCCTACTTTCAATGACTGGTGTATCATGACACCGAGGTCTCGTTGCATTTCCCCTTTTCTTAATCGGCCACCATTCAAATAGTCTACTTTCCAGTTTTTGCCACCAAAGTGGATAACCTCACATTTATCCACATTATACTGCATCTGAAATGCATTTTCCCACTTGCCCAACCTATCCAAGTCACCTTGCAGCCTCCTAGCATCCTCTTCACAACTAACACTACCCCCAGCTTCGCATCATCCGCAAATTTGGAGATGTTGCATTCAATTCTCTCATCCAGATCATTAATATATATTGTAAATAGCTGGAGTCCAAGCACTGAGCCTTGCGGTACCTCACTAGACACTGCCTGCCATTCTGAAAAGGACCTGTTTACTCCTACTCTTTGCTTCCTGTCTGCCAGCCAGTTCTCTATCCACATCAATACTGAACCTCCCAATACCGTGTGCTTTTAGTTTGCATACTAATCTCTTATGTGGGACCTTGCCGAAAGCTTTCTGAAAGTCCAGATATAACACATCCACTGGTTCTCCCTTATCCACTCTGCTAGTTACATCCTCGAAAATTCTATAAGATTCCTCAAACATGATTTACCTTTCATAAATCCATACTGACTTTGTCCAATGATTACACCACTTTCCAAATGTGCTGCTATCTCATCTTTAATAACTGACTCTTGCATTTTCCCCACTACCGATGTTAGGCTAACTGTTCTGTAATTCCCCGTTTTCTCTCTCCCTCCCTTTTTAAAAAGTGGGGTTACATTAGCTACCCTCCAATTCTCAGGAACTATTCCAGAATCTAAAGAGTTTTGGAAAATTATCACTATTTCTGGGGCTATTTCCATAAGTACTCTGGGATGCAACCTATCTGACCCTGGGGATTTATCGACCTTTAATCCATTCAATTTACCTAACACCACGTCCCGGCTAACCTGGTTTTCACTCAGTTCCTCCATCTGATTTGACCCCCGGTCCCCTGCTATTTCCGGCAGATTATTTATGTCTTCCTTAGTGAAGAAAGAACCAAAGTAGTTATTCAAATGGTCTGCCATGTCCTTGTTCCCCATGATCAATTCACCTGTTTCTGACTGCAAGAGACCTACATTTATTTTAACTAATCTTTTTCTCTTCACATATCTATAAAAACTTTTGCAGTCAATTTTTATGTTCCCTGCCAGTTTTCTTTCATAATCTATTTTCCCTTTCCTAATGAAGCCCTTTGTCCTCCTCTGATGCACTCTGAATTTCTCCCAGTCCTCTGGTAGGCTGCTTTTCCCGGCTAATGTGTTTGCTTCAACTTTTGTTTTGATCTTATCCCTGATTTCCCTTGTTATCCATGGATGCACTACCTTCCCTGATTTATTCTTTTGCCAAACTGGGATGAACAATTGTTGTAGTTCATCCATGCAGTCTTTAAATGCCTTCCATTGCATGTCCACCGTCAACCCTTTAAGAATCAATTCGTCTATCTTGGCTAATTCACGTTTCATACCCTCAAAGTTACCTTTCTTTAAGTTCAGGACCCTTGTTTCTGAATTAACAATGTCACTCTCCATCCTAATGAAGAACTCAACCATATTATGGTAACTCTTGCCCAAGGAGCCAAGCACAACAAGACTGCTAACTAACCCTTCCTCATTACTCAATACCCAGACAAGAATAGCCAGCTCTCTCGTTGGTTCCACTACATGTTGGTTTAAAAAACTATCCTGCATACAGTCCAAGAAATTCTCTTCCTCAGCACCCCTGCCAATTTGATTCACCCAATCTATATGTAGATTGAAGACACCCATTATAACTGTTTTACCTTGATTGCACACATTTCTAATTTCCTGTTTGATGCCATCCCCAACTCCACTACTACTGTTAGGTGACCTGTACACAACCCCCACTAGCGTTTTCTGCCCCTTAGTGTTTCGTAGCTCTACCCATGTCGATTCCACATCCTCCAAGCTAATGTCCTTCCTTTCTATTGCGTTAATCTGCTCTCTAACCAGCAACGCTACCCCACCTCCTTTTCCTTTCTGTCTATCCCTCCTGAATATTGAATATCCCTGGATGTTCAGCTCCCAGCCTTGGTCACCCTGGAGCCATGTCTCCGTGATCCCAACTATATCATAGTCATTAATAACTATCTGCACATTCAACGCATCCACCTTATTACGAATGCACCTTGCATTGAAACACAAAGCCTTCAGGCTTGTTTTTACAACACTCTTACCCCTTATACAATTATGTTGAAAAGTGGCCCTTTTTGATTTTTGCCCTGGATTTGTCTGCCTGCCACTTATACTTTCCACCTTGCTACCTATTGCATCTACCCTCATTTTACACCCCTCTGTCTCTCTGCTCATGCACCCATCCCCCTGCCACATTAGTTTAAATCCTCCCCGCCAGCACTAGCAAACACTCCCCCAAGGACATTGGTTCCATTCCAGCCCAGGTGCAGACCATCCTGTTTGTACTGGTCCCACCTCCCCCAGAACTGGTTCCAATACCCTAGAAATTTGAATCCCTCCCCCTTGCACCATTTTTCAAGCCATGTATTCATCTGCAATATCCTCCTATTTCTACTCTGACTAGCACGTGGCACTGGTAGTAATCCAGAGATTATTACCTTTGAGGTACTACTTTTAAGTTTATCTCCTAGCTCCCTAAATTCACCTTGTAGGACCTCATCCCGTTTTTTACCTATATCGTTGGTGCCAATGTGCACCACGACAACTGGCTGTTCGCCCTCCCCCTCCCGAATGTTCTGTAGCCGTTCAGTGACATCCCTGACCCTTGCACCAGGGAGGCAACATACCATCCTGGAGTCTCGTTTGCGGCCGCAGAAACGCCTATCTATTCCCCTTACAATTGAATCCCCTATTACTATAGCCTTTCCACTCTTTTTCCTCCCCTTCTGTGCCGCAGAACCACCCAGGGTGCCATGAACTTGGCTGCTGCTGCCTTCCCCTGATGAGCCATCTACCCCAACAGTATCCAAAATGGTATATCTGTTTAGGAGGGAGATGACCGCCGGGGACTCCTGCACTACCTGCCTACTGCTACTCTGGCTATTGGCCACCCGTTCCTTTTCTGTCTGCTTAACTTTTACCTGCGGTGTGGCCAACTCACTGTACGTGCTATTCACGACTTTCTTAACATCGTGGATGCTTCAGTATGAATCCAGCCGCAGCTCCAATCGTTCAATGCGGTCTGCCAGGAGCTGCAGCTGGACACACTTCCTGCAAACGTAGTCACCAGGGACACCGACCATATCTCTGATCTCCCACATGTTGCAGGATGAGCAAACAATGGGGCTGATCTCAACTGACATGGCTTACCCACAAATTAAATCAACTCACTCACACTATAAAAATCTAAATCATTTAAACTATATCTTTACTAAAAATCACTGTACCCTTAACTCACTGAAGCCTCACTGAAGCTTAACTCACTGTACCCTTAACTCACTGTACCCTTAACTCACTGAACCCTTAACTCACTGAACCCTTAACCAGAAAGCACAAATGCAAAGCTGGGGTTGATCCCAATCAGCTGCTTCCTCTAGTCCGCTTCCACCAATCAGCGGCTTCCAGCAGACCACTTCCTTTGAAGTGTGATGGAACGTTACAGGTTGGGTCCTCCTCCTCTTGCTCCAACGGCTCCTGGGCCTCTGAGTAGTAAGGCCCCGCGGTCGATTTTTAAACTCACCGCCCGGAAACTTCTCCTCTTTCTCCAACGGCTCCTGGGCCCCAGTCTTCTCTGGGGTTGCTCCACATCAATATTCTTTGGCTGATTTTTATTTATATTGCGCATAGTCCCTGTGGTTTGAGTCTTTTTCTTGGGTTGTTCATCACTTTTGGCTTGATGGGTGCTCTCTGTTTTTCGCTTAAGGGATGCTGATATGTCAAGAACATGACTACTCATAGTAGCCATTTTATCATTCTTGCAAACCTATGGAAACAGTAAATAGATATAATCAATATTAATCAACAGGGAAAATTGACAACAGGCTCTTCAGTTTTACACAGCACCTTATATATAGTAAAAAAACTGCACAAGGCACGCAACAGGGTAGTGTCAAATAGTGAATAAACAATCAATAGGGGAACGAAAAAAGACTGGAAAAGAAAAAGTTATTGCTTTAACCAATAAATAATTTATATTAAATTATTCAACCAATCAACAAAAGAACTGCAAATTAAATGTTTTTGTGCACTTATTCCATTGCATGTAGCAGGGAATGTTCACTACTATATATGTAGGCTTAATAGCAGAAGGATTAATCTTTCTCACCAGCCTCTCGATGTTGCTTCCTTCAGCATGAGAGATAGGCAAAACACTCTGGCATTGTTTGAATGTAGCTGAATTGTCCTCAGTAAACCTGCTAATTGAATTTCTAGATCTTGTAGACCGTCTCAACGATGTTTGAGGTACAGTTGTATTACCAATGACTACAGGATCCTGTAAACTGACATTGCTACCAACAGGTTTGGTCACAGCCTCATTCACAGTTGTAGAGGCAGATTTGGTTTGAATTTCAAAAAAGTCAGATTGTGCGATTTCCTGTCCAGAATGAGTAGCAAACTGGGCCTGTGACTCTACCATGTCATCAGTTACATGTTTTCCCTGGGGTTGCTCCCCATCAATATGCTTTGGCTGATTTGTATTTACATTGCACTTAGTTCCTGTGCTTTGAGTCTTTTTGTTGGGTTGTGCATCACTTTTAGCTTGATGGGTGCTTTCTGTTTTTCTCTTGACGGATTCTGCTGTGCCAAGATTTTGTCTACTCACAATTGCCGTTTTATCATTCTTGCAAACCTAGAATTGTGTGAAAGTAAATAGATGTAATTAATATTAATCAACAGGGAAAATTAGCAACAGCCTCTTCAATTGTATACAGCACATCAGATAGAAAAAGCTGCACAATGCACTCAACAGGGTAGTATCAAATCGTGAATAAACAGCCAATAGAATGGAAAATACAAAGATTTAAACATTACTTAACAGTTATTAAATAATTTGAACAACCAACAAAAGAATTGCAAATTAAATGTTTTTGCATACTTGCTACATTGCATGTGGCTGGGAAAGTTCACAACAATCTGTGTAGGCTTTATAGCAGAAAGGTAAATCTCCCTCACCAGCCTCTCGATGTTGCTTCCTTCAGGGTGAGAGATGGACAAAACACTTTGGCATTGTTTGGATCGAGCTGAATTGTCCTCAGCTTGGACAGTAAAGCCTAATTGAATTTCTAGTTCTCGCAGACTGTCTCAGCGATGTTTGAGGTACAGTTGTATTACCAATGACTACAGGATTCTGAAAACCAACGCTGGCAGGTTTGATCACAATCTCGTTCACAGTTGTCGAGGCAGATTTGTTTTGAATTTCAAAAAAGTTGGATTGTGTGATTTCTTGTCCAGAACAAGTAGCAAACTGAGCCTGTGACTCCACCATGTCAAGAGTTTTAGGTCTTAGAAACATAGAAAATAGGTGCAGTAGTAGGCCATTCGGCCCTTCAAGCCTGCACCGCCATTCAATATGATCATGGCTGATCATCCAACTCAGTATCCAGTACCTGCCTTCTCTCCATACACCCTGATTGCTTTAGCCACATCTTAAATATAGCAAATGAACTGGCCTCAACTACCTTCTGTGGCAGAGAATTCCACAGATTCACCACTCTCTGTGTGAAGAATGTTTTTCTCATCTTGATCCTAAAAGACTTCCCCCTTATACTTAAACAGTGACCCCTTGTTCTGGACTTCCCCAACATCCGGAACAATCTTCCTGCCCAACCACTTAAGAATTTTGTAAGTTTCTATCAGATCCCCCCTCAATCTTCTAAATTCTAGCGAGTACAAGCCAAGTCTATCCAGTCTTTCTTCATATGAAAGTCCTGCCATACCAGGAAACAGTCTGGTGAACCTCTCTGTACTCCCTCTATGGCAAGAATGACTTTCCTCAGATTAGGGGACCAAACCTGTACGCAATACTCCAGGTGTGATCTCACCAAGACCCTGTAGAACTGCAGTAGAATCTCCCTTCTCTTATACTCAAATCCTTTTGCTATGAATGCTAACATACCATTCGCTTTCTTCACTGCCTGCTGCATCTGCATGCCTACTTTCAATGATTAGTGTACCATGACACCCAGGTCTCGTTGCATCTCCCCTTTTCCTAATCGCCCACCATTCAAATAATAGTCTACTTTCCTGTTTTTGGCAACAAAGTGGTTAACCTCACATTTATCCACATTATACTGCATCTGCAATGCATTTCCCCACTCACCCAACCTATCGAAGTCACCTTGTAGCCTCCTAGCATCCTCCTCACAGCTAACACTGCCCCCCAGCATCGTGTCATTCACAAATTTGGAGATGTTACATTCAATTTCCTCATCCACATCATTAATATATAATGTAAATAGCTGGGGTCCCAGCACTGAGTCTTACGGTGCCCCACCAGTCACAGCCTGCCATTCTGAAAAGGACCCGTTTACTCCTACTCTTTGCTTCCTGTCTGCCAGCCAGTTCCCTATTCACATCAATACTGAACCCAGGGCTCGAAATTAGCGGTTGCCCGGGTGCCAATGGCAACTTACAGTCCCGCCGGGCAACCTAAAAGCCATGACATTTTGCCCAGCTTGGCAAGCAACCGAGACACCCGCCCGCCATCTGTGTCCGAGTCTCGGCTCTCCGCTAGCTCTCGGCACTAGCTCTCGGGTCTCCACTCGGCGCTAGCTCTCGGGTCTCAGCTCTCCGCTTGACGCTAGCTCTCAGCTCGGGGCTCCACTCAGCACGGCCGGCTGCCGCGCACATCATCGGCCGTGGTTGTGCGCATGTGCGGCCCTGCACATGCGCACTGCCACGGCAACTGGTCGGCGTCGGCCACTTTCTCCCTCCCTTTGCATTGTGGGAGTTCTGGCCGCCATTGCTGTCCGGTCGCTGCCTCACTGCGACCGCTGAAAAACAACGCAGAATCACTCCCTGGAGCTGCAGTAACTCCCTGGAGTAACTCTTACTTCTTGGTTTCCTGGTCCTCCAAAAATATTCCAAATGGAATTTAAACTGGTGGACCCACCACCACCAAACTCTGAAAAATAACAGCCTATTGCATTTTATCTGTTTATTTATTGTGTATATATATGGTCTATAGTATATAGATTCACTGAACTTTTATCTCCCGTTCTGTATTATGTTTACATATTCTGTTGTGCTGCAGCAAGCAAGAATTTCATTGTCCTATCTGGGACACCTGACAATAAAACTCTCTTGACTCTTGACTTGGACAAGCAAAAAAGGGTTCTTGGGGGAAAAAAAACCTACCTTAAATTTAGTTGTGTCTGGTTGGTACCTATGGTAGGGTGAAGACTATTCCATGCTTTAATTGTGCGGGAGAACTCCATGGAGCAGCCAGTAACTCTGGATAGAAGAAATTGGGTGATGTTTCGGGTAGAAACCCTTCTTTACATTTCCTCTAGTTTTAGTTTAATTTAAAGATACAGCGTGGAAACAGGCCCTTCGGCCCACCCAGTCTACGCGGACCACCGATCACCCGTACTCTAGTTCTATCCCACATATTAGCGACGTGAGTCAAGAGTGTTTTATTCTCTCACGTCCCAGTTAGAACAATGAAATCCATACTTGCAGCAGCACAACAGAATATGTAAACATAGTACTCTGTAAACAATGTTATAAATGAGAAAACAAACTCCATACAGACAGCATCCATATTCAGGATTAATTCCGGGTCTCTGGCAATTTTAGGCAGCACCTTTATGGCCAATGTACTGCCCCAATAGCCTTGAACTGAATTAAAACCAACAGTAGCTGTAAAGGGGGACAAAGCGTCACTTAGAGATTTAAGACTGAAAATGGATAGTTGTTTTTTTTTTAGTAACCAAAGTTATCAACGTATAATTTTTTGTGTGTTGGAAAATAAAATATAGTGGCAGTTGGTTGACTTGCTGCCTCACACGCCAGAGATTTGTGTTCGATCCTGTTCTCGGGCACTGTCTCTGTTGAATTTGCACAATCTCCCTGCAAGCGTGTGCGTTTCCTCCCACGTCCCAAAGACGCATTGGCTTTGTAGGTTAACTTGTCTGTAAAATTGCCCCTAATGTGCAGGGAGTGGGTGAGGAAAGTGGGATAACATAACTTGTGTGAATGGGTAGACAAAAATGCTGGAGAAACTCAGCAGGTGAGGCAGCATCTATGGAGCGAAGGAAATAGGCGACGTTTCGGGTCGAGACCGTTCTTCAGACTGATGTCGGGAGGGGTGGGGGGCAGGGAAAAAGAAAGGATGAGGCGGAGACAGTAGGTTGTGGGAGAGCTGGGAATGGGAGGGGAAGGAGAGAGAAAGCAAGGACTACCTGAAATTCGAGAAGCCAATGTTCATACCGCTGGGGTGTAAACTACCCAAGCGAAATATGAGGTGCTGTTCCTCCAATTTGCGGTGGGCCTCACTCTGGCCATGGAGGAGGCCCAGGACAGAAAGGTCGGATTCGGAATGGGAGGGGGAGTTGAAGTGCTGAGTCACCTGGAGATCAGGTTGGTTATTGCGAACTGAGTGGAGGTGTTGTGCAAAGCCATCGCCAAGCCTGCGCTTGGTCTCACCGAGGTTGATCATACGCTGTATAACCATATTTTTGTTTGGAAGTGGAAATGGATAATAGAAATTGCATTCATTGCAATGTGTAAAAAGAGACGAGATACTTTATTGTAATTTTGCTGCATGTTATTGTGGTATACATCATGTCTTGATTGGTGAATATGTTTAGTTTGTGACTTTATTTGAAGCAGAAATAATATGTGAATGGTTCATTGACCATAATTCCGACTGGTAAATACGCACTTCATCCGAGCACATTATAGCAAGCGTCATGCAAGCCATCTTAAATGATCACCTAAACTGTCATTTGGCAACCTAAAAAGCTGCCAAGGTTGCCCGGCTGGCAACAGGGAAAAAAAGTTAAGCGAGAGTCCTGTGAACCCCCAATACCGTGTGCTTTAAGTTTGCATACTAATCTATTATGTGGGACCTTGTCGAAAGCCTTCTGAAAGTCCAGATAGAACACATCCACTGGTTCATCCTTATCCACTCATCCTCAAAAAATTCTACAAGATTCGTCAGACATGATTTACCTTTCATAAATCCATGCTGACTTTGTCCAATGATTTCACTACTTTCCAAATGTGCTGCTATCCCATCTTTAATAACTAACTCTAGCATTTTCCCCTCTACTGATGTTAGACTAACTGGTCTATAATTCCCCGTTTTCTCTCTCTCTCCTTTTTTAAAAAGTGGGGTTGCATTAGCTACCCTCCAATCCTCAGGAACTACTACAGAATCTAAAGTTTTTTGAAAAATTATCACTAATGCATCCGCTATTTCTGGGGATACTTAAGTACTCTGGGATGCAGCCTATCTGGCCCTGGGGATTTATCGGCCTTTAATCCATTCAATTTACCTAACACCACGTCCCAGCTAACTGGGTTTCACTCAGTTCCTCCAACTCATCCCAGTCCCCTGCTATTTCTGGCAGATTATTTATATCTTCCTTAGTGAAGACAGAACCAAAGTAGTTATTCAATTGGTCTGCCATGTCCTTGTTCCCCATGATCAATTCGCCAGTTTCTTACTGCAAGGGACCTACATTTGTTTTAACCAACCTTTTTCTCTTCACATATCTATAAAAACTTTTGCAGTCAGTTTTTATGTTCCTTGCCAGTTTTCTTTCATAATCTATTTTCCCTTTCCTTTCCCTTTGTCCTCCTCTGCTGGACTCTGAATTTCTCCGAGTCCTCGGGTAGGCTGCTTTTTCTGGCTAATTTGTATGCTTCATCTTATCCCTGATTTCCCTTGTTATCCACGGATGCACTACCTTCCCTGATTTATTCTTTTGTCAAACTGGGATGAACAATTGTTGCAGTTCATCCATGCAGTCTTTAAATGCCTTCCATTGCATGTCCACCGTCAACCCTTTAAGAATCAATTGCCAGTCTATCTTGGCCAATTCATGTCTCATACCCTCAAAGTTACCTTTCTTTAAGTTCAGGACCCTTGTTTCTGAATTAACAATGTCACTCTCCATCGTAATGAAGAACTCAACCATATTATGGTCACTCTTGCCCAAGGAGCCAAGCACAACAAGACTGCTAACTAACCCTTCCTCATTACTCAATACCCAGACAAGAATAGCCAGCTCTCTCGTTGGTTCCACTACATGTTGGTTTAAAAAACTATCCTGCATACAGTCCAAGAAATTCTCTTCCTCAGCACCCCTGCCAATTTGATTCACCCAATCTATATGTAGATTGAAGACACCCATTATAACTGTTTTACCTTGATTGCACACATTTCTAATTTCCTGTTTGATGCCATCCCCAACTCCACTACTACTGTTAGGTGACCTGTACACAACCCCCACTAGCGTTTTCTGCCCCTTAGTGTTTCGCAGCTCTACCCATGTCGATTCCACATCCTCCAAGCTAATGTCCTTCCTTTCTATTGCGTTAATCTGCTCTCTAACCAGCAACGCTACCCCACCTCCTTTTCCTTTCTGTCTATCCTGAATATTGAATATCCCTGGATGTTCAACTCCCAGCCTTGGTCACCCTGGAGCCATGTCTCCGTGATCCCAACTATATCATAGTCATTAATAACTATCTGCACATTCAACTGTGATCAGCTGGAATTAGCAATCATTATATTATCCAAGCAAAACTGAACTTAAAGCTTAAAGTTCCTTCAAAACCACCGCGTAAAATTTCTCTCTGGAAAAAAGTGAACAGCGAGGAATTTAAAGTCTTAGCAAAAAAACTGGGAAAAGATTTCTTCAACCTACAACCAGATAAAAGATCTGTAAATGACAACTGGGTGTGGCTGAGAAACTCCTTAAATAATATTGTTACAAAACATGTAACATTACAATCATTAAGGGCCGTATGTGTCCTCCTTGGTTTTCGGGAAAACTGAAACGTCTCTGCAGTAAGAAAGAGAAGTTTTATATCTGTGCCAAAAAAGGGGTACACAACTGGACTGGGACAATTTTACTAGAGTGGGAAAGCAAGTCGATCGTGCAATTAAGAGTGCTCATAGACAACATGTTTCTTCTATTCTTGGGGGAGAGCAACCCAAGGCATTTTGGAGATATGTGAAATCCAGACGGACAGACAACACTGGTGTCCAGATGCTTAAAGTGAACAACTGTCTGATCACTGAGGACTAGGCGAAAGCAGCTCTTGCAAACCAATTTCAACACGTTTTCACCTGAGAAGATGTGGAGCCTTCATCATTTCCAGTCCTACCGCCCAGCCCGTATGCTGATATGCCTGCTATTAAAATTGAGGTTGAAGGTGTCAAGAAGTTATTGCTCAACATCAATACCACAAAAGCAATTGGACCAGATCAGATACAGAATCAAGCCCTCAAGATCGCAGCCGAAGAACTGGTTCCAGTTTTGCAGTTCATTTTTGCAACAATCGCTTGACTCAGGTGATGTTCCGCTGGATTGGAGGAAGGCTAACATCACTCCTCTCTTTAAGAGGGTTCAACCACCAACTCAGCAAATTATTGTCCTGTTTCATGAACAAGTACTTGCTGCAAATTGCTGGAGCATTTAATTGATAGTAATCTGATGCGACGCGTGAGCAAACATAACATTCTTGCTGACAACCAACATGCATTTCAGAGGCATAGATCATGCGAGTCTCAACTTATCCTGATGACAAATGACCTGGCCAAGCACCTTGATAGTAACGTCATCACGGATTTAGTTGTGCTGGACTTTTCTAAAGCATTTGATGTCATCCCACACCAGACTGCTTCGGAAACTTGACTTCCATGGTATTCGTTCCAACACGAAACAATGGATTTCCAGTTTCCTGCCAAAACGTCTTCAGCGTGTGTGTGTGAATGGAAAGAGCTCCAATTGGCATCCAGTGTTGAGTGGTACACCCCAGGGCACAGTACTTGGCCCACACCTGTTTTTGCTTTACATAAATGACATCCATGAAAAAGTCGCAAGTACAACCAGACTTTTCGCTGATGATTGTTTGCTGTACCGTCCAATTAAGTCAGCTGATGATGAAGATACTCTCCAACAGGATCTCGCTACTATGGTTGAGTGGTCACAACAATGGGGCATGCAGTTCAACCCTTCCAAATGTGAAACTATGCGTGTCACCAGAAAGAGGAATCCAGGCGAAACATCTCACAATATACTTGGTGCCACCCTTGAAGAATCCAAACAAGCCAAGTATCTTGGCATCAAATTGCAGAATGATCTGCGTTGGAATGGACAGACTCATCATGCAACGGTGAAAGCAACAGGTGTCCTAAACTTTCTGAGGCGTAACTTTCATCATTGTTCAACTTCTGTCAAGGAGAAGCTATACTTCACCCTCGTTAGATCTCATTTGGACTACGCAGTTGCAGCATGGGACCTATACACAAATAAAAACATTTCTTCCATCGAACGTGTCCAAAGACAGTCAGCTCGATTTGTTACTAACACCCATGAGAGAGAAGCGAGTGTCGCCAAACTTCTGAATTTTTTGGGGTGGAACCCTCTCCAAGACAGACCTGAAGCACAGCGTTAGACCTGTTTTTACAAAATGTTAAATGGTCAGCTCGACATAGACTATAAAACCTACACCAAACCCAAACAAATTAGGAGCAGTCAAGGGCATTCGATCCAATTTGTGATCCCAGTTACAAAGACAGATGTGTACAGCAATTCGTTCTTCCCCCGCACAATTAAAGCATGGAATAATCTCCACCCAACTATAGTTACCCAACCAGATGCAACTAAATTTAAAGTAGCTCTTTCTTCCCAATAACCCTTTCTGTCTTAAGCCCTCCCTTCACCACCTCTAGTTTAAATTCCATTTGGAATATTTTGGAGGACCAAGAAACCAAGAACCAAGAACTCATCCACCTTATTACGAATGCTCCTTGCATTGAGACACAAAGCCTTCA
Organism: Leucoraja erinaceus; assembly: GCF_028641065.1. NCBI lineage: Eukaryota > Metazoa > Chordata > Chondrichthyes > Rajiformes > Rajidae > Leucoraja > Leucoraja erinaceus. The sequence continues at coordinate 12,912,854 of NC_073379.1, forward strand.
GGCTTGTTTTTACAACCCTCTTACCCCTTTTTCAATTATGTTGATAAATGCCCCTTTTTGATTTTTGCCCTGGATTTGTATGCCTGCCACTTTTACTTTTCACCTTGCTACCTATTGCTTCTACCCTCATTTTACACCCCTCTGTCTCCCTGCTCATGCACCCATCCCCCTGCCACATTAGTTTAAATCCTCCCCGATAGCACTAGCAAACACTCCCCCAAGGACATTGGTTCCATTCCAGCCCAGGTGCAGACCATCCTGTTTGTACTGGTCCCACCTCCCCCAGAACTGGTTCCAATGCCCTAGAAATTTAAATCCCTCCCCCTTGCATCATTTTTCAAAGCCACGTATTCATCTGCAATATCCTTCTAATTCGACTCTGACTAGCACGTGGCACTAGTAGTAATCCAGAGATTATTACCTTTAAGGTCCTACTTTCAAGTTTATCTCCTAGCTCGCTAAATTCACCTTGTAGGACCTCATCCTGTTTTTTACCTTTGTCGTTGGTGCCAATGTGCACCACGACAACTGGCTGTTCACCCTCCCCCTCCAGAAAGTTCTGCAGCCGTTCAGTGACATCCCTGACCCTTGCACCAGGGAGGCAACATACCATCCTGGAGTCTCATTTGCGGCCGCAGAAACGCCTATCTATTCCCCTTACAATTGAATCTCCTATTACTATAGCCTTTCCACTCTTTTTCCTCCCCTCCTGTGCCGCAGAGCTACCCATGCTGCCATGAACTTGGCTGCTGCTGCCTTCCCCTGATGAGTCATCTCCCCCAACAGTTTCCAAAATGGTACATCTGTTTAAGAGGGAGATGACCGCCGGGGACTCCTGCACTACCTGCCTACTGCTACTCTGGCTATTGGCCACCCGTTCCCTTTCTGTCTGCTTAACATTTACCTGCGGTGGGACCAACGTGTTATTCACGATTTTCTCAGCATCGTGGATGCTCCAGTATGAATCCAACCACAGCTCCAATTGTTCAATGCGGTCTGCCAGGAGCTGCAGCTGGACACACTTCCTGCAAACGTAGTCACCAGAGACATCGACCATATCCCTGATCTTCCACATGTTGCAGGATGAGCAAACCATGGGGCCGATCTCAACTGACATGGCTTACCCCCAAAATTAAAACAACTCATTCACACTATAAAAATCTTAATCCTTTAAACAGTACCTTTACTAAAAAGCACTGTACCCTTAATTCACTGAACCCTTAATTCACTGAATCCTTAACTCACTGAACCCTTGACCAGAAAGCACAAATGCAAACCTGGGGTTGATCCTAATCAGCTGCTTTCTCGAGTCCGCTTCCACCAATCAGCGGCTTCCACCAGACCACTTCCTTTGAAGTGTGATGGAACGCTACAGGTTGGGTCCTCCTCCTCTTGCTCGAACGGCTCCTGGGCCTCTGTGGAGTAAAGCCCCGCGCTCCATTTTTAAACTCACCGCCCGGTAACTCCTCCTCTTGCTCCAACACCTACTCCCCTTCCTCCTGGGCCCCCGTCTTCTCTGGGGTTGCTCCACATCAATATTCTTTGGCTGATTTTTATTTATATTGCGCTTAGTCCCTTTGCTTTGAGTCTTTTTCTTGGGTTGAACATCACTTTTGGCTTGATGGGTGCTTTCTGTTTGTCTCTTAAGGGATGCTGATATGCCAAGAACATGACTACTCATGGTAGCCATTTTATCATTTTTGTAAACCTATGAAAACAGTAAATCGATATAATCAATATTAATCAACAGGGAAAATTGACAACAGGCTCTTCAGTTTTACATAGCACCTTATATATAGTAAAAAAACTGCACAATGCATGCAACAGGGTAGTGTCAAATAGTGAATAAATAGTCAATAGGGGAAAGAAAGACTGGAAATGAAAAAGTTATTGCTTTAAGCATTAAATAACTTATATTAAATTATTCAACCAATCAACAAAAGAACTGCAAATTAAATGTTTTTGCACACTTATTCCATTGCATGTAGCAGGGAAAGTTCACTACTATCTATGTAGGCTTTATAGCAGAAGGAAAATCTTTCTCACCAGCCTCTCGATGTTGCTTCCTTCAGCGTGAGAGATAGGCAAAACACTCTGGCATTGTTTGAATGTAGCTGAATTGTCCTCAGTAAACCTGCTAATTGAATTTCTAGGTCTTGTAGACCGTCTCAACGATGTTTGAGGTACAGTTGTATTACCAATGACTACAGGATCCTGTAAACTGACATTGCCACCAGCATGCTTCGTCACAGCCTCGTTCACAGTTGCAGAGACAGATTTGGTCTGAATTTCCAAAAAGTCAGTTTGTGCGATTTCTTGTCCAGAATGAGTAGTAAACTGGGCCTGTGACTTTACCATGTCATGAGTTACAGGTTTTCCCTGGGGTTGCTCCACATCAATATGCTTCGGCTGAGTTATATTTAAATTGCGCTCAGTCCCTGTGCTTTGAGTCTTTTTCTTGGGTTGTTCATCACTTTTGGCTTGTTGGGAGCTTTCTGTTTCTCTCTTATTGGATGCTGATATGTCAAGAACATGACTACTCATAGTAGCCATTTTATCATTCTTGCAAACCTATGAAAACAGTAAATAGATATAATCAATATTAATCAACACGGAAAATTGACAACAGGCTCTTCCATTTTACGAAGCACCTTATATATAGTAAAAAAACTGCACAATGCACTCAACAGAGTGGTTCATTTTGCTCGTGTCAGACATCGTATTGGTCGCGGTTGGCTTCTGTCGTCGTCTAACTGCATGTTGATAGAATTGGTTGCCCGACGCGTCACAGAGTGCATCATGTCGTTGTTTACGGGGATAGTATAGTAGTCAATAGTCAGATTAATTCGACACGTGCACAGTAAAGTGAGTGAAATGAACTTGCCAGCAGCGGTAACATAAAAAAGAACGCACAGTACCCAATAAAAATTTATCAAAAACATCCACCACAGCATTCAACACTGTGTTGGAAGGCACAAATTTAGTCAGTCCTCCTCTACTTTCCCCCGTGGTCGGGACCACCAACCTCCGCAGTCGCCGCTGCGGGCGACCGGATGTACAGACAAGGCAAGTCACGTATCGATGCTTCCCTACCGGAGACTGCAGCTTCAAGAAGGTGTAGGCCGCAGGATGGCCGCGAGGAAGCTTCTGAAATGATCCTCAACAGGATAGTATCAAATAGTGAATGAAAAATCAATATGGGAGAGAAGACAGACTGGGAAAAAGTTATTGCTTTAAGCATTAATTAAAATATATTAAATTATTCAACCAATCAACAAAAGAACTGCAAATGAAATATTTTTGCACACTTATTCCATTGCATGTCAGTGGGAAAAGTTCACTACTATCTATGTAGGCTTTATAGCAGAAGGGTAAATCTTCCTCACCAGCCTCTCGATGTTGCTTCCTTTAGTGTGACAGATAAACAAAACACTTTGGCAATATTTGAATGTAACTGAATTGTCTTCAGTTTTGACAGTAAAGTCGCTAATTGAATTTCTAGATTTTGCAGCCTGTCTCAGCGATGTTTGAGGTACAGTTGTATTACCAATGACTACAGAATGCTGTAAACTGACACTGCTAACAGCAGGCTTGATCACAGCCTCGTTCACAGTTGTAGAGGCAGATTTGCTCTGAATTTCAAAAAAGTCGGATTGTGTGATTTCTTGTCCAGAATGAGTAGCAAACTGGGCCTGTGTCTCCACCATGTCACGAGTTACAGGTTTTCCCTGGGGTTGCTCCCCATCAATATGCTTTGGCTGATTTTCATTTATATTGCACTTTGTCCCTGTGCTTTGAGTCTTTTTGTTGGGTTGTACATCACTTTTGGATTGATGGGTGCTTTCTGTTTTTCTCTTAAGGGATGCTGATATGTCAAGAACATGACCACTCCTAGTAGCCATTTTATCATTCTTACGAACCTATGAAAACAGTAAATAGATATGAATCAATATTAATCAACAGGGAAAATTGACAACTGCCTCTTCAATTACAGAATACTACTGCAGGGAGATGGTGTTTCAGTTGCATAAGTATTGCCTGTGATCATGTCTGAAATGCTATCTACAGTATTGCCCCCCCCCCCCCCCTTACAAACGCATTGGGAAAAAAACAGTTCAAAAGGCTGAGGAGAGGTCAGGAGACTAGGCATTCAGCTGCTGTAGTGGAGAAGAGTGAGTAAGGGACTTGATTGAAACATATAAGATGCTGACATTGTGAATGTAGAGAGCATATTTCTTCTTGAAGAATGATCAACAACTAAAGGCAATTGTTTAAAAATAAGTTAATAGTACAAAAATAAGAGATTGCTCATATAAGACAGAACTGTTTTTAAGTAATAGCCATATAGTCTGCAGCCAAACCTTGGAGCATGATGTGAAAATAAGTCGACTGTACACAAATTCTGGGTAAAAGGTGTCACTTTTGCATGGACTCTTTATTCGAGTATAAAGAGGAAGCAGAACCAGGCAGGCACATGATCTTATTGAGCCAATTGTGAAATATTGCACAACATAATGGAATCTCAGGTTGCTCAATTAAGGATCAAAAAGGGAGCAATGGAGCAAATATGCCTTGTTCTGGAATCAATTCTGGAATGAATGATCTCAGAGTGATGAGAGTCTTGGCCAACAAACATTTTAGATTAGGAGACTGCATAAAATAGTGACGGGGAACAACCATGTCAAAGAAAACTGGAACTCAGAGAAGATTATAGCCCCCCCATTGGAGTAAATCTTACTAGTTCACCATGCACAGTTAGTATTTATGTTCAGGCCGTGAGTCTTGTGATTTAGTACAACAAGCTGGACAAACAAATCAAATGTGCTTAGTTGGCGACAGCAATAGACAACTGTATGACAGTTATGTGAAAGGGAAATAGAGATTAGGAAGCAAAAACAGGAATTAGAAACTGTAGAACAAGAAGCAAATGAGTTACATGAGAGAATATGAGAAGAGGAACAAAATAACCAATTGCAGATGCTGCAAATGAATCAATTTCAACAAGCTTATCGAGAAAGGGAAAAGACGATCAGAGAGTGTGAATCAGGAGGTTGCAGCGGTAACAACAAAATTCACAAACCTACAGACAGCAGGTGGGAAGGAGAAATAAATGTAAGCCTGCTGTAAGTTCCAACACAAAATTGATTTAATGATTCAATTATACTTTGTCATATGTACCTAGGTATCGTGAAATTCTTTGTTTTGCATACAATGTACTAAATTCATACTATCGATGAGTGCAATTATGGATAAGTACAGTAGGTGTTGGAAGGAACAGCAGATGCTGAAGACTGAAGAAGACCCAAAATGCTGGAGTAACTCAGCGGGTCAGGTGGCATCTCTGGAGAGAAAGAATGGAGATGCTGCCTGTCTCACAGAGTTACTCCAGCATTTTGTGCCTATCACAGATAAGTACATAGTGTCCATTCAACAAAGGCCCTTGGATCATAATGTAGGTTTTACAAAAACTGAAACTATAATGAACATATGCATTGTTCCAGGTGCCTTGAAAAAAGAGGTATGGTGGACTAACTGAAACCAGCTGTGCAGAAGCACATTTTTTCTGATAATTCAACAGTAAGGAAAAACAAAAAATCAAGAGCAGAAGAAATAAAAGCAAAATTGGTCCTTTTGCCATTTTGAGCATGCACATGTGAGGATGGTTCAATATCTGCAAGATGAAAGTCCCCGACCAACCTGCCCCCACTGCACCATGTGGATCTCTGAATGTAAAGCTTTACAAGGTGATGGAAAACTGGTAGCTATGTCCTATAAATCAGGAGCCACCTCTCACTGATGATAGACGTCATTCATCAAGTCATTGAAGGAACATCGTCCTCAGACCTGGCATAACCAGGTAGTTTACCTGGTGGTTTACGAGGCATACATGATCTCTTCCTTCTAACTGCTTCGCACTCTTGCACTACCTCCAGCGGGCATTTCAAGGCACTGTAAAAGGACCATTGACACTCTCTCTGAAAATCCCTCTAATTTCACCTGAAGGATAAACGAACCAATGGCTGAATCCTGACGCAGGCAATATATACAGGAATTAAACTATCCTTCATCTCCACTGGTTATGTCAAACAAGTGGTGGAAGCAGATACAATAGCAACATTAAGAGGCATTTAGAAAGGCACATGAACAGGCAGGGAATGGAGGGACACAGGCCACGTGCAAGCAACCGTTTAGTTTAAATTGGCATCATGACTGGCACAGACATCATGAGCCAAAGGGCCTTTTCCTGTGCTGTACCTTTCTATGTTCTATATTTTAAATTTTACAAAAGTACTTGACACCTACCTCAAGCTTCTTATTGTCCACTGTATTTTTTAAAGCCATGTTTCTTATACGTTTTTGGTTAGCTCCTACTTTGACTGTAACTAGAATAACAAATTGTCATTTCTCTTTTCAAAATTGAAATTAACCAGAAAATGCACAATAACTTACATTAATGACAAATAAAACATCATCAAATCCCATGGTCAGTACCAAATTATTGATTCCAAGAAGCAACATTGTCAATAGTGATAGTGCTATCATAAACTATACGTTAAATTAATTGTTTGATTAGTGACATAGAATGATACAGTGTGGAAATAGGCCCTTCGGCCCAACTTGCCCACACTGGCCAACATGTCCCAGCTACACTAGTCCCATCTGCCTGTGTTTAGTCCATTTCCCTCCAAACCTATCCTATCCATGAACCTGTCCAACTGTTTCTTAAACGTTGGGCTAGTCCTAGCCCCAACTTCCTCTTCAGGCAGCTTGTTCCATACACCCACCATGCTTTGTGTGAAAAGGTTACCCCTCAGATTCCTATTAAATCTATTCCCCGTCACCTTAAGCCAATGTCCTCTGGTCCACGTTTCACTTACTCTGGGCAAGAGACTGTACATCTACCCGATCTATTCCTGTCATGATATTATACACCTCTATAAGATCACCCCTCGTCCTCCTGCACACCAAGGAACAGAGACCCCAGCCTACTCAACCTCTTCCTATAGCTCAGACGCTTTAGTCCCGGCAACATCCTCGTAAATCTGTTTAAGAGGGAACTGCAGATGCTGGAGAATCGAAGGTTACACAAAAAAGCTGGTGAAACTCAGCGGGTGCAGCAGCATCTATGGAGCGAAGGAAATAGGCAACGTTTCGGGCCGAAACCCTTCTTCAGACTGAGGGTTTCAGCCCGAAACGTTGCCTATTTCCTTCGCTCCATAGATTCTGCTGCACCCGCTGAGTTTCTCCAGCTTTTTTGTGTCATCCTCGTAAATCTTCTCTGTACCCTTTCTAGCTTGACAACATCTTTCCTATAACATGGTGCCCACAACTGAACACAATATTCTAAATGCGGTCTCACCAACATCTTATACAACTGCAACATGACCTCCCAATAACTGATCTACTCAACACTATGTCTGATGAAGGCTAATGTGCCAAAAGCCTTTTTTTACCACCTTATCAACCTGCAACTCGACCTTCAAGGAACCATGCACCTGTACTCCTCTGGTCTACAACACTCTCCACAGCCTTACCATTCACTGTGTAGGTCCTGCCCGTGTTAGACTTCCCAAAATACAACACCTCACATTGCTCTGTATTAAATTCCATCAACCATTCCTTAACCTACCTGGCCAATCGATCAAGATCCTGCTGCAACTTTTCACAGCCATCTTCACTATCTGCAAAACCATCATGTCTTCAAAAAACTCAGATTTGCGAGACACGACCTACCAAGTACAAAACTACCCTGTCTATCCCTAATCAGCCCTTGTCCGTCCAAATGCCTGTATATTCTATCCCCCAGAATACTCCCTAGTAACCTCCCGACTACAGATGTTAAGCTCACTGGCCTACAGTTCCCAGCATTTGCCCTACAGCCCTTCTTGAATAGAGACCCGACATTTTGCCACTTCCAGCCTTCCGGCATCTTTAGTTTAGTTTAGTTTAATTTAATTTAGTTTAGAGAAACAGGCCGTCGGTCAACCGAGTCCGCACCGACCACGGTGGCGCAGCGGTAGAGCTGCTGCCTTGCAGTGCCGGACACCCGGATTCGATCCAGACTGCAGATGCTGCTTGTACGGAGTTTGTATGTTCTCCCCGTGACAGCGTGGGTTTTCTCCGAGATTTTCGGTTTCCTCCCACACTCCAAAAACTTACAGATATGTAGTTCTATGGGTAAAATTGTCCCTAGAAACATAGAAAATAGGTGCAGGAGTAGGCCATTCGGTCCTTCGAGCCTGCACCTCCATTCAATATGATCATGGCTGATCACCTAGTGTGCGATAGGTCCGTGCAGTATCTCTAAACTAAAGACCAGCAATCCCCGCACATTAACACTATCCTACACACACTAGGGACAATTTCACGCATTCACCAAGCCATTTAACCTACATATCTGTTCATCTTTGGAGTGTGGGAGGAAACCGAAGATCTCAGAGAAAACCCACGAGGTCACGGGTCAGTACGTAAAACTCCGTACAGACAGCACCCGTACTCGGGATTGAACCCGGCACTGCAAATGCTGTAAGGAAACAACTCTACCGCTGTGCCACTGTGGCCACCCTCTCCTGTATTTAAAGACGACTCCTAAATTTCAACCAGGGATTCTGCAACTTACTCTCTAATTTCCCACAATGTCCTCGAATATATCTGATCAGGCCCTGGAGATTTGTCTACCTAGACACGATAGTACTTTCAGCATTTCTTCGACGGTAACACTGACTGCTCTCAAGACACTTCCATTGACTGCCCCAAGTTCCTTGTCCTTCTATCTTTCTTCTTGGTAAATACAGAGGAGAAATACTCATTGAGGACCTTTCCCATCTCCTGTGGCTCCCCATAGAGGTAGCTGCTTTGACTCCTGAGGTCCCACTCTCTCACTGGTTACCCTTTCCCCCTTATGTATTTATAAAATCTCTTGGGGTTGTCCTTAATGCAACTCCTGGCCCCTTTATGCCCCTCTGATTTCTTTGTTACTTTACTCCTTAGTTCCCAAAACGTCTCCAGGAATGCACTTGATCCCAGCTGCCTATACCTGTCTCATGCGTCCTTCTTATTCTTGACCAATGCCTCAATTTCCCTCGTCAGCTAACAGTGACGTGCATATCCTGAGCTTTTGTCAGCACACTTTTAAAAACATCCCACTTGGCTGATGTTCCTTTCCCCTCAAATAACCTACTCCAGTCAACTTGAACAAGATCTTCTCTCATACCCTCACAACCCACTCCCATAAGGATACAGCATGGAAAAAGGTCATTCGCCCGACCGAGTCCATGCTGACCATTACACAATATGTTATCTCACTTTCTCATCCACTTGCTACACACTAAGGCCAATTTAACATAGAAAATCCCACATCTTGGATATGTGGAATGAAACCGAAGCACCCGGTGGAAACCCAGGTAGTCACAGGAAGAACGTGCTGACTCCAGACAACAGCTGAGATCATGATTGAACCCGGGGCTCTGGAGCTGTGCAGCAGTGGCTCGACCAGCTGAACCAGTGTGCCACCCCATCTAATCTAGTTCCAATACAATACGTTTCCTCGCGGTATCTCTAAAGTCGACAGTAATAATAGCAAATAAGGAAATTATAATGGATTTAGTTACAGTGCCCTCCATAATGTTTGGGACAAAGACCCATAATTTATTTATTTGTCTCTGTACTCCACAATTTGAGATTTGTAATAGAATCACATGTGGTTAAAGTGCACATTGTCAGATTTTATTAAGGGCACCATAACGTTTGAGACACATGGCTTCACAGGTGTTTGTAATTGCTCAGGTGTGTTTCATTGCCTCCTTCATGCAGGAAAAAGAGAGCTTCCAGCGTCTAGTCTTTCCATCACCTTTGGAATATTTTATTGCTATTTATTAACATGAGGACCAAAGTTGTGCCAATGAAAGTCAAAGAAACCATTATGAGACTGAGAAACAAGAATATAGCTGTTAGAGACATCAGCCAAACCTTAGGCTTACCAAAATCAACTGTTTGGAACATTATTAAGAAGAAAGAGAGCACTGGTGAGTTTACTAATCACAAAGGGCCAAGGAAGACCTCCACCGCTGATGATAGAAGAATTCTCTCTATAATAAAGAAAAATCCCCAAACACCTATCCGACAGATCAAAAACACTCTTCAGGAGTCAGGTATGAATTTGTCAATGACCACTGTCTGCAGAAGACTTCATGAACAGAAATACAAAGGCTACACTGCAAACCACTGGTTAGCCGCAAAAATAGGATGGTAGGTTACAATTTGCCAAGAAGTGCTTAAAAGAGCAACCATAGTTCTGGAAAAAGGTCTTGTGGACAGATGAGACGAAGATTAACTTATACCAGAGTGATGGCATGAGCAAAGTATGGATGAGAGAAGGAAATGCCCAAGATCCAAAGCATACTACCTCATCTGTGAAACACGGTGGTGGGGGTGTTATGGCCTGGGCTTGTATGGCTGCTGAAGGTACTGGCTCACATATCTTCATTGATGATACAACTGCTGATGGTAGTAGCATAATGAATTTTGAAGTGTATATACATGTCCTATCTGCTCAAGTTCAAACAAATGCCTCAAAACTCATTGCCTAGCGGTTCATTCTACAGAAAGACAATTATCTCAAACATGCTGCTAAAGCAACAAAGGAGTTTTTCAAAGCTAAAAAATGGTCAATTCTGGAATGGCCAAGTCAATCACCTGATCTGAACCCAATTGAGCATGCCTTTTATATTATTTGAAGAGAAAACTGAAGGGGATTAACCCCCAAAACAAGCATAAGCTAAAGATGGCTGCAATACAGGCCTGGCAGCGCATCACCAGAGAAGATACCCAGCAACTGGTGATGTCCATGAACCCCAGACTTCAAGCAGTCATTGCATACAAAGGATTTGCAACAAGATACTAAACATGACTACTTTCATTTACATTACATTGCCGTGTTCCAAACATTATGTTGTCCTGAAATGGGGGGACTATGTATAAGCACTGCTGTAATTTCTACATGGTGAAATCAAAATGTATAAAAATGGCCCATATTAAAATCTGACAATGTGCACTTTAACCACATGTTTTTTTTCTATTACAAATCTCAAATTGTGGAATACAGAGGCAAATAAATAAATGATGGGTCTTTGTCCCAAACATTATGGAGGGCACTGGATGAAAAATATCATGGGCAAAGGAAAAAGAGTCTAGAGAGGATATTATAAAGCCTCTGAGCAATGTTTTTCAATCACCTCTGGCTTCAGGCATGCCATCAAAGAAATGGAGTTTTGCGAAAGTCCTCCCTTACTTGCTAATAAATGATGGCATAATCATGCAGGTAAAATTAAATTAAAATTAAAGGTAGAATACATTCATACCTTTTCTCCTTTGCGGATGGATTTTGATTAAACTCTTCATGTCGTCACCCACAGCTAAATCCATTGCGCAGTTGCCAAAATCATTCTTTTCAAAGGGATCAGCTCCATGTTGCATCAGTAATTGCACCACCTATTGGTGATACATTATAAAAGGATAGAATAACTTAATTCTTGATCGTTCCTTTGGATACGAATCAGAGGAATACGTCTGATTATAAACTCAATTATCTACCATATTATCCATTCTCTACAATAATTTGTGAACTGGATTCTAATGGGTTAATCATAAAACTAACAATTAAGGCACTGTTAGATCACAAAGCAGGTTGTAAAAAGAAAAATATTTTCATCAAGTTCTTTCACTTTTCTATAAACATTTTAAAGGTAAAGTGAATGGCAAGTGTATTGTGGTGGGGAGAAGCAATGCAAAAATAATTAATGTTAAGCAAAAAGGTTGAAAATATATATATTTAAACTAGAATCAAAATATTCATATACATTTCCAGATAACTAAAAAAAACAAGGTGAACGGCCTTAATGTTGGGGTTGGTTTAATATTGTCACATGTCTGAGATTCAGTGAAAAGCTTGTTTACTTACCATCCTGTGAATCCTTACTTAAGCCACACATACGGGTAGAGCAAAGCGAAAAATATCAGGGTACAGCACATAACGTTACAGCTTTATTGAATTACAGTTATGGAGAAAAAATCCAAGGTCTGCAATGAGGTATTGTTGGAAGATCAGGACTACACTCCAGCTTTGATCACAGCAGGGTCAAAACTGTGGAAGAAGGAACTGCAGATGCTGGTTTAAACCGGATAGACTCAAAAGCTGGAGGTACTCAGCGGGACAGGCAGCATCTCTAGAGAGAAGGAGTGGGTGGGTGAAGTTTCGGGTCGAGACCCTTCTTCAGACTGGTTAGGATAAAGAACACTAAATGAAAGATATGCAAAAAAGTAACAATGATAAAGGAAATAGGCCATTGTAAGTTGTTTGTAGGGTGTAAATGAAAAGCTAGTGCAACTTGGTTGGGGGAGGGATGGAGGGAGAGAGAGAGGGAATGCCGGTGCTACCTGAAGTGAGAGAAATCAATATTCATACCACTGGGCTGTAAGCTGCCCATGTGAAATATGAGATGCTGTTCCTCCAATCTGCGTTTAGCCTTACTCTGACAATGTAGGAGACTGAGGACAGGAAGGTCTGTGTAGGAATGGGAAAGAGAATTAAAGTGTCCAACAACCAGGAGATCAGATTGGCTCACGTGGGCTGAGCGAAGTGTTCCGTGTAACGATCGCCCAGTCTGCGTTTGGTCTCACTGATGTATAAGAGTCCACATGTTGAACAACGGATACAGTAGATGAGGTTGGAGGAGGTGCAAGTGAACCTCTGCCAAACCTGAAAGGACTGTCGGGGTCCCTGGAGAGAATCGAGGAGGTATAGCAACAGGTGCATCTTTTGCGGTTGCAGGGGAAGGTACGTGGGGAGGGGGTGGTTTGGGTGGGAAGGGATGAGTTAACCAGGGAGTTGCGGAGGGAATGGTCTCTGCGGAAGGTGGAAACGGGTGGAGATGGGAAAATGTGGCTAGCGGTGGGATCCCGTTGGAGGTGGCAGAAATTTTGGAGGATTATGTGTTGTATGAGACGGCTGATGGGGTGGAAGGTAAGGACTAGGAGGACTCGGCCTCTGTTGCGACTAGGGGGAGGGGGAGCAAGGGCAGAGCTGCGGGATACTGAGGAGACACGAGTGAGTGCCTTATCTCACTCAGGGAGAGGTGAACCCACGTTCCAAAAAGAATGTGGACATCTCGGATGTTCTTGTATTGAACACCTCATCTTGGGTGCAGATGCGGCGTAGACGGAAAAAATGGGAGTTGGGGATAGGGTCTTTGCAGGAAGCAGGGTGGGAAGAATTGTAGTTGAGATAGTTGTGGGAGTCAGTGGGTTTATAATAGACATCCGTCAATAGTCTATTTCTTGTTATGGAGACAGTGAGATCAAGAAATGGGAAGGGAGGTGTCAGAGATGGTCCAAGTAAATTTGTGTGCAGGATGAAAAATGATGGTGAAGTTGATGAAGTCCATGAATTTTGCATGGGTGCAGGAGGTAGCACCCATGCAGAACTCATGCTGCGGAGATAGGGTTCGGGGATAGAAACATAGAAAATAGGTGCAGGAGAAGGCCATTCGGCCCTTCGAGCCTGCACCGCCATTCAATATGATCATTGCTGATCATCCAACTCAGTATCCTGTACCTGCCTTCTCTCCATACCTCCTGATCCCTTTAGCCGCAAGGGCCACATCTAACTCCCTCTTAAATATAGCCAATGAACTGGCCTCAACTACGTTCTGTGGCAGAGAATTCCAGAGATGTGTGAAAAATGTTTTTCTCATCTCGGTCCTAAAAGATTTCCCCTTATCCTTAAACTGTGACCCCTTGTTCTGGACTTCCCCAACATCGGGAACAATCTTCCTGCATCTAGGGCCTGTGTATGCCTGGAATAGGGATTGTTCAACGTACCCTACAAACAGGCAGGCATAGCTGGGACCCATGTGGGTGCCCATAGCCACATCTTGTACTTGGAGGAAGTGGGAGGAGTCAAAGGAGAAGTTGACAGTGGGGACAAGCTCCGCTAGGCGAAGTAGAGTGTTAGTAGAAGGAAATTGGATGGTTCTGTGGCCGAGGAAGAAACGGAGGGCTTTAAGGCCTTCCTGGTGGGGGATGGAGGTGTAGAGTGACTGAACGTCCATAGTAAAGATGAGGGAGTGGGGGCTCGGAAAGCGGAAGTCATTAAAGAGTCGGAGGACATGCAAGGTATCTTGGACATAGGTCGTGAGAGATTGGACCAAGGGTGGATAGGATGGAGTCGAGGTACGTGGAGATCATTTCCATGGGACCATGCAGAAACAATGGGTTTGCCAGGGCAGTTTTGTTTATGGATTTTGGGGAGAAGGTAAAAATGTTTTCTGTTAAAGATATTCACTTTAACTTCAGGATAAATATGAGGTGTCGAGATGTAACATCCATAATTCTTTTTTTTATTTAGTTCAGCTTTTCAGTTTAGAGATACAGTGCGGAACCAGGTGGCGGCGCGACTCACTGTTGCAGCGGCCCCTACAGCCTGTCTGTCTTTTTTTATTTTTTGTCTTGTTAAATGTAGTTGTTTGTGTTTTTTAAATAGTTTTTTTAACTGTGTATATGCGGGGGGCGGGGGGAGGGAAGGGGGAACATTTTTAAACTCTCTTCCCTGTACGTGAGACCCAACCTTTTTCCTGTCGGGTCTCCGTTGTCGTTGGGGCCTAGCGCCGTGGAGCGGTCTCCAGCCTGAACGACCTGGAGGCTCCAGTCACGGAGCCTGTGGAGCTGCGGACTTACCATCGTGGGGCTGGCCGGCATTGGAGCGTGGGGAGCGGTGGTGACTCGCTGCTGCGGCCCGACCACGTAGCTCGGAGGCTCCAGCTGCAGACCGGTGGACTGGGACATCGGGAGCTCATGGGTCCGGGTGGAGAGACCGCTTTCCGGAGCTCCCGCAACGCGACTTTTCCAGCCCGTGTCGCTGGGGTTGGCCCGGAGCGGGGCCATACATCGCCCGGCGCGGCTTCATGGCCGTGGGACATTCCAGCGCCCGCCGGGGGCTCCAACTTTGTGACATTTAGACCGGGAGCGGGGCCGTACATCGCCCGGTGCGGCCTAAAATGGCCGTGGGAATCACCATCGCCCGCCTGGGGCTTCGACATCGGGAGAGAAATTGAGAACAGGGGAGAGAAAATACTTTGCCTTCCATCACAGTGGGTTCACTGTGATGGATGTTTTTGTAAATTGAATTGTGTGTATATCTGTAGGAAATTGTCTTTGTTTGTATGGCTGTGGAAACGGAGTTTCGTTTGAGCCTACCTGAGTTTCAAATGACATGTAACAAATATTGATTGATTGATTGATATTGAAGTAGGCCATTCGGCCCATTGGGTCCGTGCCGACCAGCGATCCACACTATCATGGACAAACACAGATCAAAAATTCATACACTAATTAATTGCTCTGTCAGCATCAGGTGTATGATATTTAAACAAAGATTTATACTGATGAATTATTTTTATTTTATTTTATTTTTTTTTTTTTTGTTTTGTTTATTTTATTAGAAGTTAATACCACACAAAATAGTACAGTGGAACCTAATTTTAGGTGCCAACTATGTAATACCGTAATCCATTCTATGTACAACCTCTAGTTTTATGTTATGAGAAGGAAGTAAGCAAGACAAGAAAAAGAAAACAATAGAAAGAGGAAAAAGTGGAAAAATAGATGGTAGAGAGTAGAAAAACGTGAAGTGTGTATATAAAAAATAAAAAAGGAAGAGAGAAAGTGGAAAGTAGAAATAGAAGAGAAGGCCCCTTAAAAGAGAATTTTTCAAATCTGTATTCGGAGATGTAGATCTATCCGCGTCATGAACTGAAACTGATGAATTATTTTGAACCTTTTAAATTGGGCAGGGATATGGGAGGCAAAATTTAATAGGTTGGTGTAGGCAGAAATACTGGGTCAATGTGATGTGCCGAGAAGACAGCTGCTTCACCACTAGTAGATTTTGCTGCCTATTTGTCCTGAGAGGTTGTAAAAGACAAACAGCCAGCTCGGTGGAGTGTTGCAGATACGTATCAAACTTTGGTTGCTATGAATAGCCCACCTAAAGGATGTGAATAATAATTTATAGAGATTTAAATCATACCTTCAGATGACCAAGTTGGACAGCATCCTGCAGAGGAATCACACTGTTCAACCCTTTTGAGTTAACTTTTGCACCAGAAGTTAACAACACCGACACAATTTCATGAAACCCGTAGTAACATGCTTCATGCAGAGCTGTCCAACCTGGAACAAAAGAGAATATTTTTATAGACTAAAGGTGAGGTCCACTGATCATACTCCACAGAGTTCCAAACGATTGGTACCCGAGTCATTTGAAACAATCAAGTTAAAAATGCTCTATTACTCTTTTTTTTCTTCTTCTCCATGGATTGACACCATGTCCTGGTGGAGAAGCTTGTGTGGCTGAAATAAGTGAACCCACAGACTGGGTCTCCACATGGTTGTTACAAAAAAGAAAGATAAAGACGAGCTCCATGTGCATTAACCCAAGAGACCTGAACACAGCTATTAAACGCCGACACTACCCGATGAGTACCATCGAAGACGTTGCAGCCCAAATCGGTCGCACAACAGTGTTCTCTGTACTAGATGCCAAAAGCTCATTTTGGCAGACACCTCTAGATGATATAGGGAATAGCACCCTGGAGACCCCCATGGTCAGCAACGACCGAAAGGGGCCTAAGATGACTCTTTTTTTTCTGTAATGTTATGGTGGAGCTAGGTCTCCTGTAACATATTCAGATACGAGCCCTGGGATAGTAATTATAACTGTATCATATCGACATTGTACAACTCCATCCCTCACGCAGTGTAATAAGAACCTTCCACTACATCCCATGAAAGAAGTCCTTATCTTCATCAAAAGGTAAAATAAGGAAAAAACATTTTAACAATTAACAGAAAGGTGCTTTATTAAAACAGAATGAGAATTTGTTACAACACGAAAACATTAACGTAACCATAAAGGTAAAACAACTTAATCTAATCGACACTTCAGAAACATGTATGCAGAAAGACCGAGGTTAGGGACTAAATACTCCAGGCTATTAAAGGACAGGAAAGAATTGATAAATTATAACATATTCACAAGCGTGTATTTATCATATGAACGGGAACAATGAAAGTTTTACTTGCTGCAGCTTCACAGGCACAATAGATGCAACAAAAATAGTCTGTGGAATTCTCTGCTTCAGAGGGTGGTGGAGGCCGGTTCTCTGGATACTTTCAAGAGAGAGCTAGATAGGGCTCTTAAAGATAGCGGAGTCAGGGGATATGGGGAGAAGGTAGGAACGGTGTTCTGATTGGGGACGATCAGCCATGATCACATTGAATGGCGGTGCTGGCCCGAGGGGCCGAATGGCCTACTCCTGCACCTATTGTCTAACAACAAATCAATGTGCAATAACTAATCAGTTATTCTAGGTAAACCAGACCATAATAGTGCAAAGTCCTTTTGGTTTAGATGCTGGTAGAACGACTAGAGTGGACCACCCCCTCCCCAGGGAACCCCACCCAAACCACCCTCTCCAAAGGGACTTTCCTCTGCAGCTGCAGGAGGTGCAACACCATCCTTATACCTCCTCCCTTGACTCTATCTTGGGACCTCCACAGTTCTTTCAGGTGAGGCAGATGTTTACTTACTTCTTCAACTTCATCTACTGTATCCGGTGTTCCCAGTGTGGGCTCCTATATATCGGTGAGAACAAGCGCAGACGTACCGATCGTTTCACGGGAAACTTAAGCTCAGTCCGGCTTGGCCTACGCAATTTCTGGGTTTTCAATTTTATGGATTTTAACTCCCCTCCTCTTGCCAAAAGGACCTTTCTGTCCTGGGCCACCTCGGTGTTATGGATGTTGATTTTGCAAATTTCAAGTAACTCCTGCATTCCCTCCCCTTTCTTCTACCTCCCTTGTGTTCCTCTTGTTATCAGATCTTCCCCAGCCAACAATGGATCATTATGGACTCCACCCTTCCTGAGGCCACCTGTTCGTGGCGCGGATTTGTTCTGGCCCTTTCTCGCCTCCAGTTTATTCCCCCATTGTTGGCTGCAGAAGATGAGCTAAACTGATTGTGGGGGAGGCCCAGGACAGAAAGGTCAGTATGGGAATCAGAAGGGGAGTTAAAATGTTTGTCAACCGGGGTATTGTAGGCCAAGTTGGACTTAGCGGATGTGTTCAGCGAAACGATCGCCCAGTCTGCGCTTGTCACGCCAATATACAAGAGCCCATAATGGGGCAACCGGATACAGTGAAAGGTATTGTTACTCCAATTTGCGCTGGGCCTCACTCGGACAATGGAGGAGCCCTAGGACAGAGAGTTGAGGCAGCATCTCTGGAGGAGGTGCAAGTAAGGTTTGATAAGGTCCAACGCAGGAGATTAGTGGGCAAAATTAGGGCATATGGTATTGGGGTAGAGTGCTGACATGGATAGTAAATTGTTTGGCAGACATGAAACAAAGAGTAGGAATTAACGGGCCCCTTTCAGAATGGCCGGCAGTGACTAGTGGGGTACCGCAAGGCTCGGTGCAGGGACCGCAGCTATTTAAAATATACATCAATTATTTAGATGAAGTAACATTAGCAAATTTGCGGATGACACAAAACTGGGTGGCAGTGTGAACTATGAGGAGGATGCTATGACAATGTAGGGTGACTTGGACAGGTTGGGTGAGTTGGCAGATGCATGGCAGTTGCAGTTTAATGTGGATATATGTGAGGTTATACACTTTGGTAGCACAAACAGGAAGACATTATCTAAATGGTGTCAAGTTGGGAAAAGGGGAAGTACAACGGGATCTGGTGGTCCTTGTTCATCAGCCAATGAAAGTAAACATGCAGGTACAGCAGGCAGTAGAGAAAGCGAATGGCATGTTGGCCTTTATAACAAGAGTAGTTGAGTATAGGAGCAAAGAGGTCCTTCTGCAGGTCCTGTGCAGGGCCCTAGTGAGACCACACCTGGAGTACTATGTGCAGTTTTGGTCCCCTAATTTGAGGAAGGACATTCTTACTATTGAGGGAGTGCAGCGTAGGTTCACAAGGTTAATTCCCGGGATGGTGAGACTGTCATATGCTGAGAGAATGGAGCAGCTGGGCGTGTATACTCTGGAGTTTAGAAGGATGAGAGGTAAATCTTATTGATACATATAAGATTATTAAGGGTTTGGACACGCTAGAGACAGGAAACATGTTCCCGATGTTGGGGGAGTCCAGAACCAGGGGCCACAGTTTAAGAATAACGGGTAAGGCATTTAGAATGGAGATGAGGAAAAAAAAATTCACACAGAGAGTTGTGAGTGTGAAATTCTCTGCCTCAGAGGGCGGCGGAGGCCAGTTCTCTGGATACTTTCAAGAAAGCTTGATAGGTCTCTTAAAGATAGTGGTCATGGGATATGGGGAGAAGGCAGGAACGGGGTACTGATTGTGGATGTTCAGCCATGATCACATTGGATGGCGGTGCTGGCTCGAAGGGCCATATGGCCTACTCCTGCACCTATTGTCCAAACCTCTCCCTCACCTGAAATAACTATCGGGATTAGGTGTATTACCATCTTCTTTGGAATTATCCTCACGCCCGACAGTTAGAAAATGTTGGAGCTGCACTAGACAGCTTACAATACAATACAATACGGTTTATTTGTCACATTGCACAAAAAGTGCAAGTGAAATGATATGTCATAGAAACATAGAAATTAGGTGCAGGAGTAGGCCATTCGGCCCTTCGAGCCTGCACCGCCATTTAATATGATCATGGCTGATCATCCAACTCAGTATCCCGTACCTGCCTTTTCTCCATACCCTCTGATCCCCTTGGCCACAAGGGCCACATCTAACTCCCTCTTAAATATAGCCAATGAACTGGCCTCAACTACCCTCTGTGGCAGAGAGTTCCAGAGATTCACCACTCTCTGTGTGAAAAAAGTTCTCCTCATCTCGGTTTTAAAGGATTTCCCCCTTATCCTTAAGCTGTGACCCCTTGTCCTGGACTTCCCCAACATCGGAAACAATCTTCCTGCATCTAGCCTGTCCAACCCCTTAAGAATTTTGTAAGTGATATGTCATAGAAACATAGAAATTAGGTGCAGGAGTAGGCCATTCTCAGCAGCGATACAATGATAAAGAGCACACACAAAAACACAATACAATTTTAACATAAACATCCACCACAGCATTCATCACTATGGTGGAAGGCACACAATTTGGCCAGTCCTCCTTAGGAAGTGCAGGCTTAGGAAGTGCAGAGACGATTTGAGTTTAGGAGCAAGGAGGTCCTACTGCAGTTATACAGGGACCTGGTGAGACCACACTTGTAGTACAGTGTACAGTTTTGGTCTTCTAATTTGAGGAAGGACATTCTTGCTATTTAGGGAGTGCAGCTTAGGTTCCACCAGGTTAATTCCTGGGATGGCGGGACTGACATATGATGAAAGAATGTAATGGCTGTGCTTATATTCACTGGAATTTAGAAGGATGAGAGGCAATGTTATAGAAACATATAACATTCTTAAGGGATTGGACAGGCTAAATGCAGGATTTTTTTTCCCGATGTTGGGGGAAGTACAGAACCATGAGTCACTGTTTAAGGATAAGGGGTAGGCTATTTAGGACTGAGATGAGGAAAACCTATTTACCCAGAGGATTGTGAATCTGTGAATTCTCTGCCACAAAAAGCGAATTCACTGGATGTTTTCAAGAGAGTGTTAGATTTAGCTCTTAAGACTAACGGATTCAAGGGATATTGGGAGAAAGTAGGAACGGGGTACTGATTTTGGATGATCAGCCATGATGATATTGAATAGTGGTGCTGGCTCGAAGGGCCGAACGGCCTACTGCACCTATTTTCTATGCATCTAAACCATACACAGAGAAGTCAAAGGTGAAGTGAATGGAGAATTATAGTGATAGATAACACAAAGCTTAGGGTTGGCCTGTGGGACTGAACACATGGCAATACCCATTTTATTTCAGCTGTAGAGCTGAATTCAGTGACCGCCTTTGAAGAGTAGTGGGCAGCTTACTGGAAGGATGCTGGTGTAATGATTACACTAGCTAATAGATTGACATTGACTCTAGTTTGATCATTCTTTCCTTCCAAGCTCATTTGGAGGTCTCAAATGCTAATAATGTATTTATTTAATCTTATCCTGACCAAATCAGAAATCATAAGTGGACGCTGTTGAAAGGTTTAATAAAAATCAGTATGGAAGTTTTAATAATTTTCAACATGTTTGCAGTGAAAATGTTTGCAGAGAAAAATAGATATTCATCACCTGCATAATCAGGAAGGTTTACGTTGGCACCTGCTTGAATGAGGGCACGAAGCAGGTTTACATTTCCATTAATTGCAGCTTTAAGCAATTTTGTCTCTCCATAAATATTCTTTCTATGGTTCATCTTGCTACACTTTAAGATAGCAGATTGGTTGGAAACAGATTGAGTCATGACCGGCTCCTCGTCTACTAAAAGAGATAAATTAAAATAATTAGTGAGCATTGTATTTTATACTGGTGACATATTAGTGATTGATTGTATATGATTTAAACCTATGCAATTGTACATTAACAATGTTCATGGTGAAGCATTATTTTATAATAATTCCTTTAAAGTACAGCACATAAGATCTTATTTCCAATGATCAAGTTAAATGTAAATTTGTATTGTAAGATTTCCGCTGTTCATTCCAGGGCAAAATTCTTTGACTTAGTTCTCTGAAACCTGCAAATGAATGGGTTATCCTAGACATTTATGAGCTCCATCAAGTTTTAAACTTGAGACTTTGCAATATCTACCTTCTGGAGGAAAATAACTAATATCTAACAATATTGGACAGTGCATGATTAGTAGCCTTGTGGTTTAATGGCCATATTGTACCCCCTCATTGAGGCTTGAGTTTAGGTGCGGCGTGTTCTTAGCAGGGCATGTGGTGGGTGGGATCTAAATAAGTCGCACTCACTGTATAACAGATGATCCTGGAAGTGTTACATGCTTAATGCTTAACTATCCCTTTAACAATGGACCTTGTATGAAATAATATTAAATAAGTGAAGTGAAATGTATACAAATTAAGTTGGACGCATTTCTTTCTTTTATTTTATCACGTCCCCTGTACTTTGAAAACTTCAAAGTGTATGTACTCTGCAACATTTAATCTCCAGGGGTAGAAATTGATGATCAATCTGTTGCACCAACTGTCCATAACAACTGGCTGCATCCTATGCTTCAGTTTTGGCATCTGAATCCTGTAACCTATATGTGCAAAGTTCGGTAGAACATTACAACATGTAGCTGCTACTATGGGTGTTTGCCACTCAAGATGGTGGATAAGTTTCCCGTTACAGCTATTTTAATAACTTAGAGAAGTCTGTCTAAGCCCTTTCCATGAATTCTAAGGAGCTGTGTCCAGAACAGCTCAGAGATTAAAGTGTTCGATATGGTAGACATTGAACTTAACCAGCCCTCAGTGTGCTGCCCACCACACCTAAGTATCGAAGATGTCAATTTAAATTTCACAAACTTCATTTTATTATAAAACAATGTATCTTAGTTTTAGAGCAAATTGGAAGAACAACCCCTAATATTTCACTTGGATAGCCTATAACCGAACAAAACGTTGAATTGTCCACATTTAAGTAATACCTCCCTACTCTGAAGAAGGGTCTCGAGTCTGAAGAAGGGTCTCGATTCGAACGTCACCCATTCTCTCTCTCCAGAGATGCTTTGTGTCCCGTTGAGTTACTCCAGCATTTTGTGTCTATCCTCCCTCTTTCCCATTCCCCCCTCCCCCAACACAATCCAAGTGGGCACGCAATTTCCCCAACATCCTCTAACACCCGTCACCCTGCTCCTTTCCCCTCCCTCCCATTACAGAGATGGCTATTTCCCTTTTATCTCTCCTTTTTACCCTCCCTCTGTGCACTTCCACCTCTCCCTGCTTTATATTGCACACCACCTCTTCTTTTTATATCTGACACCGTTTTGTCTTCTTTTCTCCTCTCGCCTTTGTCACTTAATCCACCCATCTACTGCACAACTGTTATCGGGCATCTGAGCAGTCCTTCCGTAAACAAGGATACTGTCCCATTTACTTCTATCCCAGTGTGATCATTGGACTTTGTCTATGGAACTGTTGCGCCATAATGCTGACAACTATATTCTGCCCTCTGCATCTTCGCCTTTGGTCCACTTATTGTACTTAACTTGACGATTGCATTTTGTATGCTATTTATGTGTACTATTGTCTGTATTATTATCTAATCTGCTTGTATACCATGTAAAACATAGCTTTTCACTGTACACGTGACAATAATACACTTAAACCATCTTCCAAGTACCACCCTATCCCCAATCACCTGCATTTACTTTTCCCATTTACACTCAATAACAGGGCTCTCGCTTAACCTTTTTTCCCTGTTGCCAGCCGGGCAACCTTGGCAGCTTTTTAGGTTGCCAAATGACAGTTTAGGTGGTCATTTAAGATGGCTTGCATGACGCGTGCGATAATGTGCTTGGACGAAGCGCGTAGTTACCAGTCGGAATTATACTCAATGAAACATTCACATATTATTTCAAATAAAGTCACAAACTAAACATTCACCAATCAAGACATGATATATCCCACAATGACATGCAGCAAAATTATAAGACAGTATCTCAACTCTTTTTACACATTGCAGTTAATGCAATTTCTATTAGTTCTTTCCACTTCCAAACAAAAATGTGTTTGGATTATTCAGCGCATGATCAACCTGCGTCAATAAATCCTGGACCATGGTAACATATATGCGTACGTATAGTTGTGAATGTTGCTCATTAAATAACAACAATACTGATACTCCATATTAAGAGCATTGATTTGCTGTTAAAATGAATTCTGTCATAACGTGTCAACGGTAGCAGAGAAAGTCGATCACTGCGGTTTTAGTGTTTCACGTGTTCACAATTTAATTAATCCATCTTTGTGGATTAAAACAAATAATAACATTGGGAATTAAACACATTTGATTGCATTCCGTTATCAAACATAGTCAATATTCGCTCTGAAGACATTTCCAGGACAACAGGGTCAGGGAAGGGTGTGTGTGTGAATCAGTGCAGGGTGGATAGATGGCGGTGGGGGGGGGGGTTAGAAGTCGGTGCAGAATGGATGGATTGAGGCAGGTGAATTAGTACGTATTGGTTGGAGTAGGTAAAATTGTGAGGGGAGAGCACGGGGGATGGCAGTGGTGTTGAATGGGGGGGTTCAGTACGGGATGGATGGGGGTAGACCAAAGTGCTGGAGAAACTCAGCGGGTGAGGCAGCATCTATGGAGCGAAGGAAATAGGCAACGTTTCGGGTTGAGACCCTTCTTCAGACTGTTCCCCCTCATTCTTCTTGAGTGGGAGGATCAGTACAGGTTGGATGGGGGGGGGGGGTCAGTACAGTGTGGATCTGAGGGTCTGTGCAGGATGAATGGGCAATCACTACAGGATGAATGGGGTAAGGTGCAGGGTAAATGAAGGGTGGGTCAGTACGGGATGAATGCGTGGATTAGTACAGGATGGATGGGGGATCAGTACAGGATGGATGGAGAAGTGCAGGATGGATGGGAAAGGGGTAAGTACAGGGTGAATTGGGGAACCAGTGTAGGATGAATGGGGGGGGATATGGCGGCAGGAGAATTAATGCGAGGTGGATAGGGTGATCCGCGCAAGATTAATAGATTGCGGGGGGGTGGGATGGGGAGGGGGGAGCACAGAGGATTTCAGTGAGGACTGAATAGAGGCGGGAATGCGGATCAGTGCGGGATGTAGAGGAGGTGTCCCAGGATAAAAGGGGGGGGGGGGGGGGGGGGGAGGGGGGGTACGAGAGAGAGAGAGAGAAGGGATGGCGAGGTGGGGAGGAAGGAAGGTCAGCGCTTCTCGGACAACATCGCCCGCTGCCTAGGCCATTGGGAATTCCTCACCACCGCCTCCCTCCTCCGCCAGCCAACGGGGCTGAGCGGTGCAGCTCAAAGATCCTATAGCTATAGAATCTTTGGTGCAGCTGCTTCAGAAGTTTCGGAGCGAATGACAGGTCCCGCACAGCAGACGCGGCATCGGCTCCATCTCCTCCACCTCCCTGATAGCGGCAGCTGCTTGAAAACCCGCTAACGGCGATAACCGCTTTCAAAACAAACCCTCCCGCACGCCGAGGCCTCCCCCTCCCTCCCTCCTCCCGGTCTCGGCGTGCGGGAGGGTTTTTTTTTTAAAAGCGCCGTTAGCGCATTTGCAAGCAGCGGCCGCTATCAGGGCGGGTGGGGGAGGAGATGGAGCCGCTATCGCGGCCACTGCTGCCGCTGTGCGGGACCCGTCATTCGCTCCGACACTTCTGAAGCAGCTGCACCATAGATCCCATTCCCGCATCTATTCAGTCCTCACTGACATCCCCTGTGCACCCCTTTCGTCATTCGCTCCGACACTTCGTCACCATGCACCTAGTATCTTTCCCACGCAATACAGCCGTCACCGCCGACACAAAACGTTGCGTTCCTTTTCTCCATAGATGCTGCCTGACCCGCGGAGTTACTCCAGTTTTTTGTGTCTTTCTTCAGTACAAACCAGTATCTGGTTGCCAAGCCGGGCAAAATGACTCGGTGTTTAGGTTGCCCGGCGGCGATTTGAGTGGTCAATGGCACCCGGGCAACCATTAATTTCGAGCCCTGAATAAGGTATGACGGATTTGCCTTTAACTAAATACTGCAGATTATCTGAACTAAAATAGAAAATTGTAGAAATAGTACTGCAAAATAATGTCACTGACCTAACATTTTAATTCTATCTCCTTCCAAAGGCAATGTCTGACCTGCTTAGCATTTCTAGTCATTTCTGTTTTATTTAGAATTCAATTGCATTTCTTAAACATATTTAATTCATCTCAGTGGAACTGAATATGACCTATCACCTATCAGTCTGAAAAAGGGTCTCAACCCAAAACATTACCCATTCCTTCTCTCCAGAGATGCTGCCTGTCCTGAGTTCCTCCAGCATTTTGTGTCTACCTGTAATGACCTATCTCCTGCTGTACAGTTAATCTAACTGATTCCAAAAGCCATTGTCACTATTGCATTCTGCAGAGGTGAGGACATACAAATTTTATAGATGCCATCTAAATATTTTCCTCACCAGGTTTTGTTGTACTTCTTTGTGGCCCATCCTGGCACATTTCAGAATAATTCAAGCTGTTTCCTTTTTCATCTCTTGAATTCTTATGTGCTTTCACAGTTGATGTCGACCTATGTTGTATGCTCTTTAGTTTGCTTTCAGTTTCAACCATATTTCCTCTTTCTTTTTCTTCATTGTTCTGTCCAAGCGACCTAAATAAAAAGAAACCGTGAAATTACGACAATTAAGACAGATATAGCATATCATAATACGCCAGAACAAATCGAAACTACTCTCAGCAAAAAATCCAATCCATATCTATTCCTATAAACTTAGTACATTTCAATGAGATCATCTCACATTTCTCTAAACTCAAAAGAGTATAGGCCTAGCCTTAGATCTTTTCTTAACAGGCAAACCTGCCATCCTCAGAAATCAGTCTGGTGAACTATTATTACGCTATTTCCTCTATTGCAAGCATATCATGCCTTAGGTAAGACAACACTATACCAATAATTAAGAGAGACAGAAGAGACTTCAGATGCTGGAATGGAGGAGCTCAGCAGGTCAGGCAGCATCTGTAGAGGAAATGAACAATTATCATTTCAGGTTGAGATCCTTCGTCAGGACATTTAGTTTTAATATTTTCACCGCTTCTGCTAGTTATTTTTCAGATTATATACCATATGCCGTATCTTGCTGAAGCACTTACATTGCCTCTCATCATCTGGCGCACAGCACACGTTGCCACCAAGCTTTGTATCATCAATAAACCTGGATATATGACATATGGTCTTCCGTTAAATTATTTATGCACATGGAGAACTGAGGCCTCATAGTCAATTGGTGGAAATCCACCAATTGTAAACTCCCAATCCTAAAGTGATTTGCTTCTCCCTTCTCTCCATTCTTTGCCCTTAATCTTCAATCCATGCCAAATGAAAAATCTTGTGGCTGACCAAATAAATCACATCATTGTGTTTGTCTATTTTGTTTTCATAAATCCAAGTTGATTCATCACAATCCTATTATTATTTTCTGCATCACTTAGTTATTGATGCCCAGCATTTTTGCTGGCGCTAACATCAGGCTAACTAGCCTCTAATTTCACATTTCTTCTCTCCCTGTTTTTCGAAAGAGAGGGATTACATTTGCTATCTTCTAATGGAGGATTGTTCTAGAATAATTGGAATTTTGGAAGATGATTGTCAGTGCATCCATCATCTCCATCGAAATAAGGTGATTTACATCATCGGGTCCTGAGAATTTTGTGAGAATTCACATATTACATTTGTAACTTCTTAATAAATGAAAGCAGTCCACCCCTGGATAGAATAAAACCAAGAAAGCATTAAATTATGGGCTGGTGCATGGCAATTCTCAACCATGCCTCAAAGTGCCAATCAATGACCATCTTCAATAAAACAGAAATATTCATCAATGGCACACCATCGCTGAATGCCCAAACAACATCCTGAGAGTCACCTTTGACCAGAAACTTAGCTGGGTCAGTCGCATAAATATTGTAGATGTAAGAGCAGGGTAGAAACTGTATATCCTTAGATGGGTGACTTATTTCTTATTATCTCATAGCCTTACTTCCATTTCCAATGCACAAGCAATCGAGGATAAATCATGATGCTACTTAACAAATATTATTCATTTTATTTCAAACTTCCAGCACCCATAATACTTTGGTGTATCACTAATATGACAATTAATGGCAACACCTTCAGAATTGCGTGTAACATAAGAGTATTAACTCACGTGGTTCTGACTTTTGGGAAATCTTGTAAATTGCTGAATAGTTGTCTGCTTTGTACGTTACTGCGCAGCAGATAAGTACGAAAGGCATTATTGATTTTGGAGTTCTGGCTGTTGTTATTGTCTATTAATTTATTATACATTCCATGTTGACAACAATGTTCTTGATTATTCTTAAAAGCTAGCTGTGAATTTTGTGAGGATGGCCCTTTCTTCTCTTCGCTACGTTGAAGCAATTTGGATGAGGGTCCTTCATGGTCAGGTATCACTGCCTTTCTCTTTATGTCTGCTGATCTTTTTTGGAATTGAAATCTTTGACTTTTAGAAGTAGAAAACTCAAAACGGGACCACAAAGAATCTGTTGGAACAATTTTTCTAGAAGATTTTCGTGGGATGGTAGGACCAGCTACATTAGGCTGATGTGAAGCAGATGTCAGGTTATCATGAGACACGTTCAACGTTTTCCCTTCCGTTGACTTCTCCATCATCTCATACTTGGACGTATCTGCTTCAGTTTTATTCTTATCATGCGAAAACTGTAGGATGAACAAGAAGTACAAAGTTAACCGAGATTCCTTTTCTCTAAAGGTTGACTTAACTTACATCATAATGTACTATTGCCAATCCAGCATGACTTTATTTCCATCTTCTCAACCTCGCCTGTGTTGTTCTTATTTTCCCCATTACCTTACTGATAATCTTAAACATTTATCACCTGCAATGTTTATCCTAAATCTCTTCTTCTGCTACCATGAATTCCAACTCATCCAAAGCTTGCCTACATAACCTGTCCCAAATAAAGTTTCACATAGTGTGAAAAGGTATCACACAGGTGCATGGTTCCTTGAAGATGGTAGGGTGGTCAAAAATGCTTTTGGCACATCGGACAGAGAATTGAGTATAGAGGTTGGGAGATCATGTTGCAGTTGTATAAGACGTTGGTGAAGCCGCATTTAGAGTATTGTGGCACCATGTTATAAGAAAGATGTTGGCAAGCTGGAATGGGTAGAGAAGATTTACGAGGATGTTGCCAGGACTAGAGGGTCTGAGTTATAGGGAGGTTGAATAGGCTGAGATTCTATTCCTTGGAGCGCAGGAGGATGAGAGGTGATCTTATAGAAGTGTATAAAATCATGAGAGGAATAGATCCCGTAGATGCAGTCTCTTGCCCAGACTTGGTGAATCAAGGGCCAGAGGACTTAGGTAGGTGAAAAGGAAAAGATTTAATAAGAATCTGAGGGGTAACTTTTTCACACAATAGGTGATGGGTGTATGGAACAAGCTGCCAGAGGAGGCAGTTGAAGCAAGGACCATTTAAGAAACAGTTAGACAGGTACATTTTATAGGACAGGTTTGGAGGGATATGGAACAAATGTAGGCAGGTGGGACTAGTGTAGCTGGGACTTGTTGGCCGGTGTGGACAAGTTGGGCCGAAGAGCCTGTTTCCACATTGTGTCACTCTATGACATTCTTTATAAATGTCTTCTGCATGCTTCTCAGGCTTTTTATGGTGCTATACATCAAAACATAAATCTGAAATTACATTTATAATCCATTGCACCACCAAATTATGTTATTCCAATGGTTCTGGTGTACAATATTATGGCCTACGATATTACATTCTATCTAATATCACTATCGATCAGTGGCAGAATCCACAATATCACCTATCCATTCCGCCTGCTAATGCTGACTGGCCCGTTAGTTACTCCATCACTTTATATTTTGCATCAAAGTTTTAATGACGTGCTTGGATCACAAAAATGGAACAGGTTTTCAGTCTGCTGTTCTAGACATAGCAGGACTTTGAACCAACCTGCATAAAATATGTAATACACACATTGGCAGCTAGGGTAAGTGAGCACCATCCAAATCCTAAAAAAAATGTTTAAACGGCAACATACAACTTAGTAAGGGAACTCAGGGTCAAATAAAATATGTCTGATGATTTTCTTGTGATTATTTGTCAGCGTACATAGATTATATCTGGAATCACATTCTATTCAGTCCTTGGTTGGTGGGATGCTCAGAGTGACAACAATGTCTGTCATTTTATCCCTAAGTTGATGTTGGGAAGTAAAATCTGAGCACAAGAAGCACTCATTTTCTATTCATATTTCCTGCAGAGATGGATATGTGGAGAGGATAATGTTCCTGTCCAATCTGATAGTTTCAACTTGGGAGTACGAATTCTCATTCTGCTTTTTTAAACCTCATTATTGTAAGAGGGTAACTCCTGGAGATATTTTGCGGGATTGATTCAGGACTCTGCCTGATGAAGGTTGATAAAGATTTTTTTAATTAACATGCAATATAAAAACGTTCACATAAAATGATGACACAGAATCTGAATGCTGTGTATTTCAACCTCAATCTTCTTCTGTTCCAAATGTTCAGGTTTCCCTGAAGGTTGTGAGTTTGGTTCATAATCTGTTATTTGTGTGAGGTCTTCATCAGCTTCTGCATTACCAACTTTGTCATGTAGATTATCTTGAATGGATGAATCAATTTCTGTGTTGTCACTGCCGTCCAGTGTAAATATACCAACCCCGTGTTCTAGGTTGTCCTGCAAGGATGAATCATTTACTGCTTTGTCACTCCCGTGTAGTGTAAGCGGACCATCCTTGCATTCTAGATTATCCTGAACAGATGAACCATGTGTTGCTTTGTCACTGTTGTGCATTGTAAATTCACTTGTCTCGTGTTCTAGATTGTCCTGAAAAGATGAATCAATTTCTGTTTTGTCACTGTCGTCCAGGGTAAATGTACCAGCCCCGTGTTCTAGATTGTCCTGCAAGGATGAATCATTTACTGCTTTGTCACTGCTGTGTAGTGCAAATAGGCCAGCCTTCTGTTCTAAATTATGTGGAACGGATGAATCATTTTCTGCTTTGCCATTTACTGGTGGTAATGTTTCTTTGACTACACGTTGAGTGGATGAATTGAATGCTGATTTCTCATTCACTGATGCTAGTGTCTCTTTGACTGGAAGAACTGGTGCCATTAATGGCATTTTGTTGAGTGCTGCCCACAATTCCACAGGCAGTGCATCCTTTCTTTCTGCTAATGATTCAACTGATGTTGCACCAACGCTCAATGCATCTAAAGAATCCATTAGAGGTGAGAGATTCATTGTTGTAAGAGAGCTAGCTGTAGATTCATCACTCAGCGGTCTTAACAAGTCTATTATTGGTATTTTGTTGCTGGTAGACTTTAAGCTTTTGTTTTGTTCAAAATTTTCACGTGCTGAGATCTCTTTCTGGGGTAATACTTGTGTAAGTAAGCCCTGCATTGTGTCAATTGTTTCTGCATTAGAAACATTAGATGATTCCAGTAGTGACTCATGTCTTGAAAACACCGATTGCACAGTGGATGTGCAGTTTCCTACTGACAGTTCATCAGCAAATGATTTCCTTCCCTCCCATGTCGGTGTGCAGGGGGTAATAAGAGCTCCAGTAAGTAAATTTATTTCTGGAGCATTTTCATCATCTGAAATTTCCTAAGAAAAGAAAAAAACATCTTATTTTCATGGTTTACAAAGAAAAGCAAAACATACAACATCAAGGTAAATTTTGATACGTGTGAAATTATTCTTAGCCATCACTCAAATATTATTTTACACTAATGAGACAATCATAATATGCTTTCTTTGCAGTACTTCAAACGCGGCAAAGTAATAATCTAGAACGTTTGAATTTATCAATTTTTCGTTTCTGAATCTCTTAAATATTTTGATTTTTTAAATCCCTTTTGCTATTCAATTACATTCCAAGAAATTATTCAGTAAGTATAACATTAAAATGTCAGAATTTCTTCACAAGCTTAAATTAAGAGATAGCTGCACTAGTAATTAGTGTAAGTAAGCACAAATTGGGTGATAAATGTGCAAAACTCAATTCAGAAGAGTAAACATTCACTAATGAACGTAATTGAATTGAATTGAAAGATACAGCATAGAAACAGGCCCTTTGGCCCAATGACTCCACGACAACCATGTTATCCCACTATCGCCCCCAATCCCTACATACTGTGGGCATTCACAGAGGCCAATTCACCTACAACCCTGCATGTCTTTGAGATGTGTGAAAAAAACTGGAGCACCTGGAGGAAAGCCACATGTTCACATGGAGAAAGTGTAAACTTTACACAGACAGCATCCGAGGTCAGGGACAAATTCACATTTTGGCAACGTGAGGCAGCAGCTCCACCAGCTGTGCCACTGTGCTTCATTGGAGTAAATGTGTTATTCTTACTTGGTCTGAGCTTTATCAGATTTCAGACCCACAGCAATAGAGGTTACTATTAACGTCCTTTGAAAATCAGCTGGTGAGCCTCTATGTTATTACAAGAAATAAAACGAGATGGCTCGTGCACCAAATTTGAACATGGCAAAGTTACTTAGAGTCATAGAGTGATACGGTGTGGAAACAGGCCCTTCGGCCCAACTTGTCCACATCGGCCAACATGTCCCAGCTACACTAGACCCACCTGCCAGGTCCATATCCTTCCAAACCTGTCATATCCGTGTACCTGTCCAACTGCTTCTTAAACAATGGGATAATCCCAGCCTCAACTACCTCCTCTGGCAGCTTGTTCCGTACACCTAACACCCTCTGTGTGAAAAAAGTTCACCCTCAGATTCCTACTAAATCTTTTCCCCTTCACCCTGAACCTATGTCCTTTGGTCCTCGATTCCCCTACTCTGGGCAAGAGACTGTGCATCTACCTGATCTATTCCTCTCATGATTTTATACACCTAACCCTAACCCTAAGATACTTCTGGTGTATCCTACATCAGGCCCATCGGAAAACCAGACCCTCCAGAAAGGGCAGAACAGTAGAATATGCATGGAAGTAGCATTTGGAATCCTCAACATTGTCTCCAAACCCCATAAGCTCTCATGACATAAGATCAAACATGGCAGCAAAACGTCATGTGTACCACGTGTAACTCTACCCGAACTGTTGAATCATGTAGAACAATATTTGGACGCATTGAAGTCAGCAATTCTTTGCACAGGGGACCTCAATGTCCATCACAAAGAGCGGCATGGTAGCACTATCACCGACCAAGCGAATGTCTCCTGAAGCACACTCCTGAAGTCTATCCCACCCCAACCTCCCTTTTCCAGCTTTCTCCCTCCCCCCCCCCACCCCTCTCCCAGTAAAATCAGCCTGATAAAGAGTCAATAGACAATAGACAATAGGTGCAGGAGTAGGCCATTTGGCCCTTCGAGCCAGCACCGCCATTCAATGTAATCATGGCTGATCATCCCCAATCAGTACTCCGTTCCTGCCTTCTCCCCATATCCCCTGACTCCGCTATTTTTAAGAGCCCTATCTAGCTCTCTCTTGAAAGCAACCAGAGAACCTGCCCCCACCGCCCTCCGAGGCAGAAAATTCCACAAACTCACCACTATCTGTGAGAAAAAGTGCTTCCTCGTCTCCGTTCTAAATGGTTTACTCCTTATTCTTAAACTGTGGCCCCTGGTTCTGGACTCCCCCAACATCGGGAACATGTTTCCTGGCCCAAAACATCACTTATCCATTCTCCCCACAGACTCTGCCAGAACAACTTTGTTTTTCCCCCATTTGCCATCTTGGACAATTCCAATGTTATCAATAGGGCTCATTCAAAATGAATGCAAGAGCTTTAAAGAATAATAGCTGTTCTCTAACCTTCATTCCGTTCACCTGCAGCTCTCTGTTGGTAAACCAGCATTCCTAAATTTACATGAAGGTAGACAAAAATGCTGGAGAAACTCAGCGGGTGAGGCAACATCTATGGAGCGAAGGAAATAGGCAACATTTCGGGACAAAATTTACATGCTTTGTTTCCACCAAGTGCCTTGTGACATAATGGACTGAAGTAGGTGAGCCCATAAAAAGCCTGTGATAATCACAAATTGTGTCATCTGCACAAATTTGCAGATGACGCAAAGCTAGGTGGCAGTGTGAACTGTGAGGAGGATGCTATGAGAATGCAGGATCGCTTGGCCAGGTTAGGTGATTGGGCAGATGCATGACAGTTACAGTTTAATGTGGATAAATGTGAGGTTGTCCACTTTGATAGCACAAACAGGAAGGCAGATTATTATCTAAATTACGTCAAGTTGGGAAAAGGGGAAGTACAACGGGATCTGGGGGTCCTTGTTCATCAGTCAATTAAAGTAAGCATGCAGGTACAGCAGACAATGAAGAAAGCGAATGGCAGGTTGGCCTTTATAACAAGAGGAGTTGAGTATAGGAGCAAAGAGTTCCTTCTGCAGTTGTAAAGGGCCCAAGTGAGAACACACCTGGAGTATTATGATTTGAGGAAGGACATTCTTGCTATTGAGGGAGTGCAGCGTAGGTTCACAAGGTTAATTCCCGGGATGGCGGGACTGTCATATGCTGAGAGAATGGAGCGGCTGGGCTTGTATACTCTGGAATTTAGAAGGATGAGAGGGTATCTTATTGATACATATAAGATTATTAAAGGTTTAGACACGTTAGAAGTAGGAAACATGTTCCCGATGCTGGGGGAGTCCAGAACCACAGTTTAAGAATAAAGGGGTAAGCCATTTAGAATGGAGATAAGGAAACACTTTTTCACACAGAGTTGTGAGTCTGTGGAATTCTCTGCCTCAGATGGTGGTGGAGGCCGGTTCTCTGGATACTTTCTTGAGAGAGCTAGATAGGGCTCTGAAAGATAGCGGTCAGGGGATATGGAGAGAAGGCAGGAATGGGGTACTGAGAACTTAGTCCTTCCAACACATTTGGAAACATTTTATTGCTGTTTATCAACACGAGGACCAAAGTTGTGCCAATGAAATCAAAGAAGCCATTAAGAGACTGAGAAACAAGAATAAAATTGTTAGAGACATCAGCCAAACCTTAGGCTTACCAATACCAACTGTTTGGAACATCATTAAGAAGAAAGAGACTACTGGTGAGCTTACTAATCGCAAAGGGACTGGCAGGCCAAGGAAGACCCCAATGCTGATGACAGAAGAATTCTCTCTAAAATAAAGAAAAATCTCCAAACACCTATCCAACAGGTCAGAAACACTCTTCATGAGTGGATTGTCCGCAGAAGACTTGATGAACAGAAATACAGAGGCTACACTGCAAGATGCAAACCACTGGTTAGCCACAAAAATAGGATGGCCAGGTTAGTTTGCCAAGAAGTACTTAAAGGAGCAACCACAGTTCTGGAAAAGGGTGTTGTGGACAGATGAGACAAAGATTAACATATATTGTGGAGGCAGGTTCTCTGGATGCTTTCAAGAGAGAGCTATATAGGGCTCTTAAAAATAGCGGAGTCAGGGGATATGCGGAGAAGGCAGGAACGGAGTACTGACTGGGGATGATCAGCCATGATCACATTGAATGGCAGTGCTGGCTCGAAGGGCCAAATGGCCTACTCCTGCACCTATTGTCCATTGTCTATATTGGAGTGATGGCAAGAGCAAAGTATGGATGAGAGAAGGAAATGCCCAAGATCCAAAGCATACCACCACATCTGTGAAGCACGGTGGTGGGAGTGTTATGGCCTGGGCATGTATGACTGCTGAAGGTACTGGCTCACTTATCTTCATTGAGGATACAACTGCTGATGGCAGTATCATAATGAATTCTGAAGGGTAGACACATCCTATCTGATCAGGTTCAAACAAATCCCTCAAAACTCATTGGCTGGCAGCTCATTCTACAGCAAAACAATGATCCCAAACATACCGCTAGAGCAACAAAAGAGTTTTTCAAAGCTAAAAATGGTCAATTCTTGAGTGCCCAAGTCAATCACCCGATCTGAACCCAATTGAGCATGCCTTTTATATGCTGAAGAGAAAACTGAAGGGGACTAGCCCCCAAAACAAGCATAAGCTAAATATGGCTGCAATACAGGCCTGTCAATACCTCGGAGTCACACTCGACAGGACATTCTCTTTCAAAACCCACGTTCAGAACACCAAAGCCAAGGTCAACACTCGCAACAACATCCTGCGCAAACTGGTAAACTCAAAGTGGGGCGCTGATCCACCAACCATCCGTGCAACTGCCCTAGCCCTGTGCTTCTCCACAGCTGAATACGCGTGCTCAAGCTGGAGCCGCTCCCACCACACCAAACTGGTTGACACAGCCCTCAACAACACCTGCCGCATTACCACGGGATGAATAAAGACAACGCCAGTCCCGTGCCTCTACGCCCTAGCTGGTATTGCCCCCCGCACCCCCCCCCATATCAGACGATCCATCGTCGCCCAAGACGAGCGGAAAGCACAGGAGATCGATACCAGAGCCAGTTTCTTGCAGACAGTCCCACCTCTCCAGACAACCAAAGAAACAGCAAGGACCAACATCTGGAAAGATGAATGGAACCAGCTCAACACACGAGCCCACGACTGGATGGAGAGAGGAATCACTCCGACTGAATGCCTCGCCAGCGGGCACGACCTCCCATGGCCAACCTGGAAGACCCTCAACAGATTACGAGTGGAGCAGGGGAGGTACAAAGCACTTATGAAAGCATGGAACTGCCAGGCAGAAGACACGTGCAGCTGTGGAGCAGTACGGACAATGTCCCACCTACTGGAGTGTGACGACGCCCCCCAGTGCAGCCCCCAGGACCTGGCTGAACCAACCCGACCAGCTGTGACCTGCGCCAGATACTGGCAGAACGACATCTGAGATTGCAACGGACTCAAAGAAGAAGAAGGCCTGTCAGAACATCACCAGAGAAGACACCCAGGAACTGGTGATGTCCATGAATTGCAGACTTCAAGCAACCATTGCATGCAAAGGATATGCAACAAAACACTAAACATGACTACTTTCCAATTACATGACATTGCTGTGTCCCAAACATTATGGTGCCCTGAAATGGGGGGTACTATGTATAAACACTACTGTAATTTCTACTCGGTGAAAGCAAAATTAATAAAAACACCTTTTATTAAAATCTGACAATATGCGCTTTAACCACATGCATTTTTTTTTCTATTAGAGAGAATTTGATTTAAATCTTAGGGCTAAGGGGACAAAGAGATATGGGGGAAAAGCTAGAACGGGGTACTGATTTTGGATGATCAGGAATGATCGTATTGAATGGCGGGTGCTGGCTCAAAGGACCGAATGGCCTACTCCTACACCTATTTTCTTTGTTTCCCATTGTATCCCAGAAGAAGACTAGCAACAATAAACAAATCAGGTATTAAATTTGGGAGTTATGCAGTGAACTCCAGGATTTACCAAAAATTCTCCGTCATGAGGAATTGATAATACACTAATCACATTGTTAATTTAAATATTTTACATCACTGCTGACCAGATATAATTTACCTGTTCATTATTGTGGACTGGTAGATCATTGCTCATGTCACCATCCAACATGGTTTCATCTGTATCTTCTAAATCTTCTGTACAATAAGATGAATTATCAAAATTATAAACTTATTACTGCTGGAATATATTACTGCGGGGGGGGATATTGTTAGCAGCGGGGGGGGGGGGGGGGGGGGGGGGGGGGGGGGGGGAGAAAAGAGGCATATGGGAAAGCAGTAAACAAATTTACATTAAACCAAAAAACAACGGGCTGCTCCATTTTAATTTTAAACCGAGGGCAGATATGACCACCTGGTACCACCCACAGGTGTTTGAGAGACTTGAACAATGGACACAAACTATTTGTTAATAGCAATAGGCAATTAATCAATTCTAATAAGCAGCCCATCTATGTTACATAGAACATTTTTATGCACCTTGAGACTGATTTTATAGCTATTTTGAGAAAAGGATAGAATTGTTTCCAGTTTTGAACTTAAAACAAAAATATGCAATTATAAGAGGGAGTAGAGGCTATGAAATTTTCACAATCGGGTGTTCTTAGTCAAATCTATCCTCGCTTTTTCTCAAAAGCAAAAATAAATCTAAATACATCCATATTTTGCTACCGAATCAATTACCTTTGCTGTGCTTCAAGTCAGTAGTTGTTCCCTCTGGTGCAAATTGAAATTTTATGGACCTTTTGCCCAAATTGTACAGTAGTTATAGTGGTCATGTAATGGCTCATATTGTCTGTTTCATGCATAAAAATAACCACCGATAAAATTATTTAAGGAAATAGGCACAGTTCTTCTTCCACTGGCTAAAAAAAACGATTTGTTTTTAGCTAAATCATAGAAAGCCACAAAATGTTACGATCATATCAAAGTGCTTTTGGCTTTAAGACTGTAGCATAGTCATTGGAGCTAAACAGCTGAAGAGATGTTCAGAAGAATTTAGTGAAATAAATTACCAAGATAATCACTTTATTCTTAAAATCTCACATACATGAATCAATGTCACATTAATAACAACAATCAACATATCTTTGAACATTTTAAAGGATATAAACACAACAAAAAAGATAATCAAAATTAAATTATAAATTAAGCTATTTATTCCTACGATAAACACAAAATACTAGAGTAACTTAGTGATTCTGGCAGCATCTCTGGAGAAAATGGATAGGTGACGTTTTGGGTCAGGACCCTTCTTCAGGCTAAAGAAGGGTCTGAAAAAGGTCACCTATCCATTTTTTTCAAAGGTGCTGCCGGACCTGCTGAGTTATTCCAGCATTTTGTGTCTATCTTTAGTATAAACCAGCATCTACAATTGCTTATTATATTAGTTATTCTTCCTGCCATCATGTTTCACCACATTTAACAAAAATAATTTTCTTTGCACACACACGTCATTTGGCTGAATATAAATTCACCCTTTGGCCCCTGAGGCACAAATATTTGGTTATTTCATTGATGTTACATTCACGGTTTTGAATGACATCACAACTTACATAGGCAATATTCAAATGGGACTGCAATCTTACAGCATTGAAACATGCTCTCATCGCTATCCATAATGTGCAGATTGGCTTCTACAAAGTGGAAAACATCCAGAAAACAAAATATTTTAATGAACAGCCGACATAGGTTTCATAAGGAAAAGTTGTTTGACCAGCCTAACTGTATGCTTGGAAGAAATTGCATAGAATGGGTAATGTAACGTACAATATCTCCAAATTATCAACAATACCTGCTCCATTATCAACAAGATCAAGCATAGAAATATCAGACAAATGATATTTGGCTCTGGTGAGACCACACCTGCAATATTGTGTGCACTTTTCAGTCTCCTCATTTAAGGAAGGACATTCTTGCTATTGAGGGAGTGCAGCATAGGTTCACCAGGTTAATTCCCGGGATGGCGGGACTGACATATGATGAACTAATAGATTGACTGGGCTTATATTCACTGGAATTTAGAAGGATGAGAGGGGATCTCATAGAAACATATACAATTCTTAAGGGATAGGACAGACTAAATCGCAACAGAGACAGAGTCCCCATAGTCCTTACCTTCCACCCCATCAGCTGTCGCACACAACACATAATCCTCCCGACATTTTTGCCACCTCCAACGGGATCCCACCACTAGTCACATCTTCCCATCTCCACCCCTTTCCACCTTCCATGGAGACCGTTCCCTTCGCAACTCTCTGGTTAACTCGTCCCTTCCCACCCAAACCACCTCCTCCCCAGGTACCTTCCCCGGCAATTGCAGGAGATGCAACACCTGTCCCTATACTTCCTCCCTCAACGCTGTCCAGGTACCTCGACAGTCCTTTCAGGTTAGGCAGAGGTCCACTTGCACCTCCTCCAACCTCATCTAGGTATCAATTGTTCAAGATGTTGACTCTTATTCATTGGTAAGACCAAACATAGACTAGGCGATCGTTTAGCAACACCTTTGCTCAGTCTGCCTGGACCTATCTGATCTCCTGGTTGCTAAACACTTTAATTAACCTTCCCATTCTCATACTGACCTTTCTGTCCTAGGTATCCTCCATTGTCAGAGTGAGACTAAACACAAATTGGAGAAACAGCATCTCATATTTCGCTTGGGCAGCTTACAGCCCCAGTGGTATGAATATTAATTTCACTAGCTTCAAGTAAGCCCTGCATTTCCTCTCATACATATATTAATTGAAAATGAAATCAAAAAGAATTTAGAAAAGTTCCAGTTGTCAATGCAATGGGTATTTCGCTATTGCTGAAGACTTCAAAAGGTTGCAATATTATTTAAACTTGCAGAATCAGTGCCTTATTAACAAATGAACTTCCAGCCCAGCACATCAGTGCTGGAAAAAATGGGTGTAATGTTGATAATAAAAAACTGCAGATACTAAAATTCTGAAAACTGCAAATTGCTGGAAATATGCACCTCAACGAGAAATCATTGACCTGGAAAATGAACTCCAATTCACAATCTGAATGACGATGTTTTCTATTTTTATTTTGGACTTTAATTTGACCCCTCTTTCTGGCTTTTGTCCTCAGAGATTATGATTCAGGAACTTGAAATTCAGCAAAGGTTTCTGCCTTTCAGGCAGCAAGTTCCACACAGCTACCACTTGTTGAGATACAGGTATTGCCTATTCTTTGAAAAATAAGAATTTAAATGTAGTGGAGAAAAAATTGGATTCACGGTGTCCAAAAAAAATTGTCAAGGCCAATGGAAGACACAAGCCTGTTTTTATTTCAAAAGGCACCAAGCATCACTTCTAGAAAGGTTGATAAGTTATGAAACCAGGTAGACCAAAATACACAGAATTTTTTTACACCAATTTATTGCCATTTTTTTTAAAGGGATGGAAGGACATAAATAGTATAAAAACTATAGACAGAGGCAATACCAGAAATCTATTATGCTGGACAGAATGAACATGCTGGTCTCTCTTCCTTGGACAGAGAAATTTGAACAAAAACATTTTTTAAGTTTCCAATTATGAAAAGTCGTGGTAGAGTAAAAAGACTTCCTTTGAGAGGGAGAAAGAAACACAAATGTGCTTATAAAATCATATGAGGAATCATGGAAAGAAGCTTGAGCAGTAAATTGAATATGGACTGGTGAGCCAAATATTTCATTCTATGTTATACATTCAGTTTTACCGCACACAAATAAACTCCTAATTACTTTTTCAAGCAATAGACAATAGACAATAGGTGCAGGAGTAGGCCATTCGCCCCTTTGAGCCAGCACCGCCATTCAATGTGACCATGGCTGATCATCCACAATCAGTACCCCGTTCCTGCCTTCTCCCCTTTTCCTGACTATCTTTAAGAGCCTTATCTAGCTCTCTCTTGAAAGTGTCCAGAGAACTGGTCTCCACCACCGCTCTCTGAGGCAGAGAATTCCACAGACTCACAACTCTCTGTGAAAAAGTGTTTCCTCATCTCCGTTATAAATGGCTTACCCCCTTATTCTTAAACTGTGGCCCCTGGTTCTGGACTCCCCCCACATTGGGAACATGTCTCCTGCCTCCAGCGTGTCCAAACCCTTAATAATCTTATATGTTT
Organism: Leucoraja erinaceus; assembly: GCF_028641065.1. Lineage (NCBI taxonomy): Eukaryota > Metazoa > Chordata > Chondrichthyes > Rajiformes > Rajidae > Leucoraja > Leucoraja erinaceus. Next base: position 12,954,118 of record NC_073379.1, read on the forward strand.
ATTAAGCAGAAAGCAGAAATGCTTCAAAATGAGGACCCAAAGGCAACTATTGCTGAACATTACAAAAATTAGCATAACCCAATGATGAAGTAAAATGAACAATTGCAATTTTTATATTTGCTATTTACAATGAGAAAATTATCTGAGGGAGTGGTTTACAGATCTTAATTATGACTACTTAAAGAACTTTAGCTATAACTTATCTTGCAGCACACTATTTTTTATGCAGCACACCGCATAATTTTAGATATATTATAGTATGCAGTACATAGTACTGTAAATTATAGTGTGATACACCATGCAGGTATCAACGTATTACTGAACATACAGCAATTATGAACACTTAGGCTTCAACTACTAAGCAACTGCCTCAACTAACATTATTTGAAGAGTTCTACCATGGGGTCTGACAATGAGGAATATGCCAGGGACAATTGTTCATCCCCATGGTCTCTGTTTTAATGCTGATGGTCAAGGCCTCATAGTTAAACATTCCAACCCACTGTATGTTGTATGTAATGTATTCATTGAGGGCAAGGCTTGCCAATTGCACTAGATGGTGCAAGTTCTTGAAATCACAAAAAAGTTTGTTTATACTGACATAACAATCCTCAGTATTTATTTTACCCAAAATAAATGTATGGTGCTATTCAGTTTTTTTTAATTGGAATATTTGTATCACACATGAACTTTCTTGTTAAAAACCTAAGTTTTGGTATCTTGGTCCATGCCTATAAATGTTTCTTATTTTTAAATAACTGGTAAAATACCTTTAAGAATATTCATGGTCACCAAAGTACAATACATACAAAATACAGTGGGTTGGGATGCTTAACTACATTATACAAATGCACATTACAATAAAGATTCACAAGTAATTTCCACAGTGTCACCTTGTGATCAGAACCAGTAACAATTATGGCAGTTGTTTGCAACAAAAACAAGTAGGAAACTTTAAACTAAATTACAAAAGTAAGTGATGGTGCCAAGACAACAATCTCTCCCTCAATGTCAACAAGACAAAGGAGATTGCAATTGACTTCAGGAAGCAAACTAGTACACACATTCCAGTTTACATTGAAGACTGCACCATAGAAAGCATCTTATTGAGATGCATCACAACCTGGTTTGCGAATAGCTCCATCCAATACTGCAAGAAATTGCAAAGAGTTTGGACATAGCCCCAACCATCACAGAAATTAGCCTCCTTCCAATTACTCCATCTGCACTTCACACTGCCTCAACAAAACCTTCAGCGTTGTCGTGGCAGATTATCATATCTTTCAGGTAATTAGCACCCTAGCCGCTATTTGGATGAGAATGGTTGAAGGGGGTATCTTCTATACACATGCAAGCTCACTCACAGAGATCTTCAGAGCTTCTTCTCAGATATGACTTCAAAACACAGTCTTTTGATGAATAAATGCTTTATTGTTGATAGAAAGTAAGATACATCCAAGTTTCTTCCGACTCGTTACTACAATCTTCTTCAAACTCCAGCTTATTATTTTAGACATTAGAAAACTCCTCGTGTCTCCGTAACACTGGCAAGATCCGCATGGCCCGCATGGTCGAAGGGTTAAGCTTCCCCATCGGCTCTCCGAACTAATCTAAAAACTAAACTTCTGCGCAAGCATCTAAGCTCCAAAGACGCCCAAAAACACGTCATAAATCCCACCCACAATATAACGGGCCATCTAAAATTTAAAGGCACATGCCATCCTCAATGACATGCAAAACAGGCCAAATGGCCACTACAAGCGTAACTAAGGACCAGTCTCACCCTGGTCATCTCTCTTCTGCCCTCTCCCATCAGGGAAGAGGGGCAAACGTTTGAAAAAGGATTCTTCTGGATTCGGGGACAGTTTCTACCCAGCTGTTATCAGGCAACAGAACAGTCCTCGCATCAGTGCAGTCCTGACCTCCCATCTGCCTCATTGGCGACCTTTAAACTGCCTTGAATTGTAATTCACTGACTTTCAATTATATATTTTTGCACTAAATGGTGTACCTTTTATCTGTGCACTCTAGACGGCTTGATTGTATTTATGTATAGGTTCTTATTTGACTGGATAGCACACAAAGAAAAGCTTTTCACTGTACCTCGATACATATAATAATAATAAACGAGAAATAATGACAAAAAAACAATTAAACCCGAAGCTTAATATTTTCCTTGGGTGAACTATTTTCAACTGTTTATTCATTTGTTTCCCTTTGCCATCATAACCAATGCAGTGAATGCTGATACTTAATAAAATGGCTAGCATATAAAGATACAAGTTTGTAAAATTAATTCTATTACATACCTTGACAGTAATTACGTTCAATATCAATACGAGGCACATGGGAACTATTTCTATCACTGCTAGATACACCAGTCACACATGTCACATCAAATCTAAAAAAAAATACAATTGTATTTACTAATCCAAAAATCAATATTGTATTTATCAGAAATGTATTAATGTTTCAGATTTCCAACGAGCTACCGATCCAAACATTATAGACGGAAATTTAATTAATTTCTGCTTAGTCAAGAGACATATAGCATGGAAACAGGCCCTTCAGCCCAACTTGTCCATGCCGACCATGTTGCCCTGTCAAAGCTAGTCCCTTTTGCCCATGCTTGGCCTACATACGACCAAACTATTCCTATCCATGTACCATCGGGGAGTGGCCTTGTGAGGGAAATGCCTTGTGAGAAAAGTGCGAGTCATTGGCTCGAGTCTTCGGCGAGGAGGCTGAGGAGAGGAGACTACGCCAAAAGTTGGAGAGCACGGGACGAGGTGAACACATGAAGGGTAAGATGATTCAGTGCGAGGTTTGCAGGATGTGGAAGGCCAGGGACACTGATGATGCCTCTGGCTGCTACAACTGTGATAAGTGTGTCCAGGTTCAGTTCCTGAAGGACCGTGTTGAGGCACTGGAGAAGCAACTTGATGACCTCAGGATCATCGGGGGGGAAAACGAGAGTTTCCTGGACAAGACCTACAGCGAGGTTGTCTCGCCAAGGATACAGGAAGAATTAAGGTGGGTGACTGAGAGAAAGGGGAGTAAACGTGGAGAGCAGGAGACCCAGGCAGATGTGCCTACTAAAAACAGGTATGCCCTCTTGGGAGTTGTCGGGGGAGACAACGATTCCAGTCCGAATAGGGACCGGAGTGAGAGGGGAGGTGAATACCGAAGTCAAAGTGTTGTATAAGAATGGGCAAAGTATTAGAAATAAAGTGGACGAGCTTGAGGCTCAGTTAGAAATTGGCAAGTATGATGTTGTGAGAATTGCAGAGACATGGCTGCAAGAGGGTCAGGGCTGGGAACTGAATACAGGGTATACCTCCTATCGAAATGACACAGGTGGACAGAGGGGGTGGGGTAGCTCTGTTTGTGAGGAATGAAATTCAGTTCCATGCAAGGGGTGACATTGAAACAGGAGATGTGGATTCAGTATGGATAGAACTAAGGAGTTGTAAGGGTAAAAATACCCTAGTGGAACTTATCTACAGGCCCCTAAACAGTAGCCTGGATGCAAGTTGAATCAAGAGTTAAAATTGGCATGTCGTAAAGGTAATGCTACGGTTGTTATGGGAGATTTCAACATGCAGGTAGACTGGAGAAATCAGGTTGGTACTGGACCCCAAGGAAGGGAGTTTGTGGAGTGACTCCATGATGGAATCTTAGAGTAGCTTGTACAGAGCCTACCTGGGAGAAAGCAATTCTGGATTCAGTGGTTTGTAATGAACCGGATTTGATAAGGTAACTTGAGGTTAAGGAGCCATTAGGTGACAGTGACCATAATATAAGTTTTAATCTACAATTTGAGAGGGAGATGGATAAATCAGAAGTGTCAGTATTAGTCTTCACTAAGGAGGACACAAACAATCTTCCTGATGTACTAGTGGCCAGAGGATCTGGGGTGACGGAGGAACTGAAGGGAATCCACGTTAGGCAGGAAATGGTATTGGGTAGACAGATGGGGCTGGAAGCTGATAGATCCTCAGGGTCTGATGGTCTGCAACTCAGGAAACTTAAGGAAGTGGCTCTAGAAATCGTGGACGCATTGGTGATCATTTTCCAATGTTCTATAGATTCAGGATCAGTTCCTGTGGATTGGAGAGTAGCTAATGTTATCCCACTTTTTAAGAAATGTTGGAGAGAGAAAACAGGGAATGATAGACCAGTTAGCCTGACATCGGTGGTGGGGAAGATGCTGGAGTCAATAATAAAAGATGAAATAACGGCACATTTGGATAGCAGGAACAGGCTCGGTCCGAGGGAGAACCAGTGGATGTAGTGTACCTGGACTTTCAGAAAGCATTTGACAAGGTCCCACATAGGAGATTAGTGGGCAAAATTAGGGCACATGGTAATGGGGGTAGAGTGCTGACATGGATAGAAAATTGGTTGGCAGACAGGAAACAAAGAATGGGGATTCATGGGTCCCTTTCAGAATGGCAGGCAGTGACTAGTGGGGTACTGCAAGGCTCGATGCTGGGACCGCAGCTAGTTACAATATATATTAATGATTTAGATGAAGGGGTTACAAGTAACATTAGCAAATTTGCAGATGACACAAAGCTGGGTGGCAGTGTGAACTGTGAGGAGAATGCTATGAGAATGCAGGGTGACTTGGACAGGTTGGGTGAGTGGGCAGATGCATGGCAAATGCAGTTTAGTATGGGTAAATGTGAGGTTATCCACTTTGGTAGCAAAAACAGGAAGGAAGATTATTATCTAAATGGTGTCAAGTTGGGAAAAGGGGAAGTACAATGGGATCTGAGGGTCCTTGTTCATCAGTCGGAAGAAGGGTTTCGGCGCGAAACGTTGCCTATTTCCTTCGCTCCATAGATGCTGCTGAACCCGCTGAGTTTCTCCAGCATTTTTGTGTACCTAATGAAAGTAAGTATGCAGGTACAGCAGGCAGTGAGGAAAGCAAATGGCATGTTGGCCTTCATAACAAGAGGAATTGAGTATAGGAGCAGAGGTCTTTCTGCAGTTGTACAGGGCCCTAGTGAGACCACACCTGCAGTATTGTGTGCAGTTTTGGTCTCCAAATTTGAGGAAGGACATTCTTGCTATTGAGGAGTGTAGCATAAGTTCACAAGCTTCATTCCCAGGATGGTGGAACTGTGATATGCAGAGAGTGGCTGGGCTTGTATACTCTGGAATTTAAAAGGATGAGAAGGAATCTTATTGATACATATAGGATTATTAAGGGTTTGGACACGCTAGAGGCAGGAAACATGTTCCCGATGTTGGGAGAGTCCAGAACCAGGGGCCACAGTTTAAGAATAAGGGGTAAGCCATTTAGAATGGAGATGAGAAAACACATTTTCACACAGAGATGTGAGTCTGTGGAATTCTGTGCCTCAGAGGGCGGTGGAGGCCGGTTCTCTGGGTACTTTCAAGAGAGAGCTCGACAGGGCTCTTAAAGATAGCGGAGTCAAGGGATATGGGGAGAAGGCAAGAACGGGGTATTGATTGAGGATGATCAGCCATGATCACATTGAATGGCGTTGCTGGCTCTAAGTGCCAAATGGCCTACTCCTGCACTTATTGTTTGTTGTCAATTATCTACCTGTCAAAGTGTCTTTTAAATGCTATTATAGTACCTGCCTCAACCACCTCTGGCAGCTCGTGACATACCAACTAACCTCGGAGTTAAAAGAGTTGCCTTTCAGGTTCATATTAAAACTTTCCCCTCTCACCTAAACCCATGCTCTCTGGTTTATGATTCACCTACCTGGGTGAAATTGTGCATTCACCCCATCAAGTCTCCTCATGATTGTATATACTGCTATAAGCTCACCCCCTCAGCCTCCTGCGCACGAAGGAATAAAGCCCTAGCCTGCTCAACCTCTCCCTAGAGCTCAGGCCCTTGTATCTAAGCAATCTCCTCATAAATTTTATCTGCAATCTTTCCAGCTTAATGACATCCTTCCTATGACAGGGTGACCAAAACTGAACACAATACTTCAAATGCGGCCTAATAAATGTTGTCTTGTACAACATGTTGTCCAATTTTTGATATACCAAATTCCCGTGGGTGACAAACTGATTCCTTTTTTTACCAACGCTTATGCTGATTTTGCTAACAAGTGAGAAAATACACAAAAATCATTTGATAATGTAACCATACCTCCAAAGTATTGTAATGAATTACATCTAAAGGACACAAGACTGACAAGAAAAGAAAAATACTGAAGGGGGAGATAGAGAGGAACATTACTGCCATTCATATGAACAAACATAAGTATATACATCAGATCTTTGCATTTAATTATATTATGGGAGCTCGTTCTTATGCAGTGGGAGGGTGGGGGGCATAAATCATTTGAAATCCAGGGAGAGTCTGTACTTGGATCAATGGACAAGGTAAGGAGCTACAGAAGTTGCTCAGTTCTCCATTAATCTAATAATAAAGCAGCCACACACGGCTTGAGTGCGGGTTGAAAGAAGTGAGAAGCAACTCAAAGAAAGATCTCATAAAGTGCACTCTGGTTCTTGATGCTCTCAAAGTGTGATTAGTCATTAAATAGAAGTAGATCACTACTTTGCAATGAAAGACCCAAAATAATTCAAGCCGATTTATTTTGAAAGCAGCCAATATTTAAGTATAATCAAAGAGTATTTTGAAAGCTAAATCAGACTGTCTAAATAACATATATAATCCTACCTTAGTACGGTATGTGATTGTGCCAACTGTGTTGCTTCATCATAAGCCTAACGAAAATAAGTAAATGGACATCAAATGAAAAAAATAAAATATGGGAAGAAATATCACTTAATTGATACAATTTAAATGAATGATTTGTTACAGTAATTAGTAACTACCAGTGATGTGTTGTTCATGGATTTTAGGTTTGTGATAAGATTGAGCAAAAATCTACAGTAAATGAACAATAGAACACAGTTTCACAGCCCCACCCACCTGGATTTCCTATTCTAAATGCAAAAGGTCAAACAAGATGATATTCCACACCAACGAGGAATCCACAAGATGGCGTGAACAGGAGATACGAGAGACTATAGATGCTAGAATGTTGAGGAAAAAAAGTGTAGAAGGAACTCAGCAGGTGAGAAGGTATCTGTGAAGGGAATGAACACATGTTTTGGGTTGAGAACCTTCTTTAGACTGATGGAGTAAGGGGGAGAAATCAGGAAAAGAAAGGTAGGAATGGGCAAAGCCTGGCAAGTGATAGGTGGATATAGGTTAGGGGGGGTAAACGGAAGATGAGTGGAAATAGTGACAAAGACTAGTGATGAAAAGTTGATAATTTTTCAAAACTCTTTAGATTCTGGAGTAGTTCCTGAGGATTGGAGGGTAGCTAATGTAACCACACTTTTTAAAAAGGGAGGGAGAGAGAAAACGGGGAATTACAGACCAGTTAGTCTAACGTCAGTAGTGGGGAAACTAGTTATCAGTTATTAAAGATGGGATAGCAGCACATTTGGAAAGTGGTGAAATCATTGGACAAAGTCAGCATGGATTTATGAAAGGTAAATCATGTCTGACGAATCTTAAAGAATTTTTTGAGGATGTAACTAGTAGAGTGGATAAGGGAGAACCAGTGGATGTGTTATATCTGGACTTTCAGAAGGCTTTCGACAAGGTCCCACATAAGAGATTAGTATACAAACTTAAAGCACACGGTATTGGGAGTTCAGTATTGATGTGGATAGAGAACTGGCTGGCAGACAGGAAGCAAAGAGTAGGAGTAAACGGGTCCTTTTCACAATGGCAGGCAGTGACTAGTGGGGTACCGCAGCTATTTACGATATATATTAATGATTTGGACGAGGGAATTGAATGCAACATCTCCAAATTTGCGGATGACACGAAGCTGGGGGGCAGTGTTAGCTGTGTGGAGGATGCTAGGAGGCTGCAAGGTGACTTGGATAGGCTGAGTGAATGGGCAAAATGCATGGCAGATGCAGTATAATGTGGATAAATGTGAGGTTATCCACTTTGGTGGCAAAAACAGGAAAGTAGACTATTATCTGAATTATGGCCGATTAGGAAAGGGGGAGATGCAACGAGACCTGGGTGTCATGGTACACCAGTCATTAAAAGTAGGCATGCAGGTGCAGCAGGCAGTGAAGAAGGCGAATGGTATGTTAGCATTCATAGCAAAAGGATTTGAGTATAGGAGCAGGGAGGTTCTACTGCAGTTGTACAGGGTCTTGGTGAGACCACACCTGTATTGCGTACAGTTTTGGTCTCCTAATCTGAGGAAGGACATTCCTGCCATAGAGGGAGTACAGAGAAGGTTCACCAGACTGATTCCTGGGATGTCAGGACTTTCTTATGAAGAAAGACTGGATAGACTTGGTTTGTACTCGCTAGAATTTAGAAGATTGAGGGTGGATCTTATAGAAACTTACAAAATTCTTAAGGGGTTGGACAGGCTAGATGCAGGAAGATTGTTCCCGATGTTGGGGAAGTCCAGAACAAGGGGTCACAGTTTAAGGATAAGGGGGAAATCTTTTAGGACCAAGATGAGGAAAACATTTTTCACACAATGGTGAATCTCTGGAATTCTCTGCCACAGAAGGTAGTTGAGGCCAGTTCATTGGCTATATTTAAGAGGGAGTTAGATGTGGCCCTTGCAGCTGAAGGGATCAGGGGGTATGGAGAGAAGGCAGGTACAGGATACTGAGTTGGATGATCATCCATGATCATATTGAATGGCGGTGCAGGCTCGAATGGCCGAATGGCCTACTCCTGCACCTATTTTCTGTGTTTCTATGTTTCTACGATATGGTTGTTAGATAAGGAAAGAAGTGGAATGTAAAGGAATAGGGAGGTAAGGGAGGAAGAAGATAAGAGGGAACAGGAGGGGAGACAAAAGGGAAATAGGGGACTCAGAAATGGGGAAGTGCGAGATGAGTGTACAGAGGGAAAAGGAATAGGGTGATGGGGGGGTTGGGACGGGGGGCAGCGGGAGGGGGGGGGGGAGGGAGATAGGTAGGCACACAGGAGTGGTGAGGAGGGGGGAAGTGTGCACATCGGGGGTGGTAGTGGGAGGTGGGGGATGTGGAGGTGGTGAGGGGAAAAAACTGTGCGCGCACTAGAGGAGTGGGTGGGTAAGTGGTAGGGGAGAAAGTGAGTGCACACCAGGATGGGGGAAGGAAGAATTGAGCGCACCAAGATGGTGGGGGGAACAAAAGTGTGCACGCCAGGGTGGTGGGGGGGAATGTATCCGCGCACCAAGGGGGGGGGGGGGGGGGGAGGGTCTGTGCATACCTAGGTGTGGGAAGCATGGGAGAAGGGTGAGGGTGTGTTCGTACTACAGGGTGGGGGGACACACACACATGGTGTTACCATATCGTTCATTCTACAAGCCAATGTCTAATTCTAAAATAACAGTTCATACCGGAGTTTTCACTTGCTGTTGGTGATTTTCCATGTGTAATCGCAAAAGATTGGTTTTAGGTATCAGCTGAATCACAGGTGATGAACTTCCTAAAACAAGTAGGAAAGATGATTATTCACTTTGGGGACAGCGATCATCATTTTCAAATTTAGAAAGAATTTGTGTACTTCAAGATAAAAATTTAAATGGTTGCAAGACAACAGTCAAGGACTTTGTTATCTCAGAGGAAAAGTGCAGAGTTAATTCAAGACTCCCTAAGTATATGACAATCTGAGGACAGAGACCCTGATACCGGTACAATGTGTAGGAGGGAAATGTAGATGCTGGTTTACACCGAAAATAAACACCAAATGCTTTAGAAACTCAACGGGACAGGCAGCATCTCTGGATAGAAGGAATGGATGACATTTCAGATCTGAAGAAGGTCTCGACCTGAAACATCACCCATTCCTTCTATACAGAAATGCTGCCTGTCCTGCTGAGTTTCTCCAGCATTTTGTGTCTATCTTCTGATACAGGTACACTTGTTTTTCATGTTTCCTGCCCAGCAATCCAGCAAGATCAGGCAAGTAGGTGAAGGAGTAAGTAGCAGTCTGGAAAAGGTATTAGGGGTTCAAGGCTTCTTTGAGGGGACCCAAGGAAGCACTCTTGAACTTCTGACCACCCATTCAGATTTTAAAAGCACAGAGCTATATGTTAAAATAATGGTTATCATATATGCTGTGATTTAAAAACATTAAGGAAATATCCCACAAAATTGGATGTTGCAATCACAGAACAATGAGTCCTGGCAGAGGGATGCTGAACAGGAGGGGGGGAGAGTGCTGGGGGGAGGCAGGGTAAGTGGAATTAGAATTTTTTTAGTCCTGGCAGCAAATGCTTGCATTTTTTTAAAGTTTAAAGAGGGAGGATGAAGAGGAGGGAGAGGGAGTGCTGTGGGATAAGGGGAAATGAGCCGCCCCTGCACAGTTGGGGGCTATGGGTGAGTGCTGCAAAATTGCATTGGGGGAATGGTTTGCATTGAGGGAATGGGTGAGTGGCGGAAACGGGTTGAGTTGGGGGAACGGGTGAGTGGTGGAATATTGCGTTAGGTGAACAGGGCGCAACAGGTCCCACTTGGTCTAGTACAAGTTCAAGTTCAAGAGAGTTTATTGTCATGTGTCCCTGATAGGACAATTAAATTCTTGCTTTGCTTCAGCACACAGAACATAGTAGGTATTGACTGCAAAACAGATCAATGTATCCATATACTATAATATAAATATATACACACATGAATAAATAAAATGATAAAGTGTAAATAACAGATTATTGGTTATTAATAATCAAAGTTTTGTCCGAGCCAGGTTTAATAGCCTGAGGGCTGTGGGGAAGTAGCTATTCCTGAACCTGGACATTGCAGTCTTCATGCTCCTGTACCTTCTACCTGAAGGTAGCAGGGAGATGAGTGTGTGGCCAGGATGTTGTGGGTCTTTGATGATACTGCCAGCCTTTTTGAGGCAGCGACTGCGATAAATCCCCTCGATGGAAGGAAGGTCAGAGCCGATGATGGACTGGGCAGTGTTTACTACTTTTTGTAGTCTTTTCCTTTCCAGGGCGCTCAAGTTGCCGAACCAAGCACGATGTAACCGGTCAGCATGCTCTCTACTGTGCACCTGTAGAAGTTATAGGCCATTCTCACGGGGCGACTTGACGCAAGAGTTTACCAGAATTGAACATCGTGGGAACCTCGTGCGATAACCGTACGGCATTCGTGGACCACCGTGGACCACCGTGGCGCCAACGGCAGGTACTCGTGTAACTTGGTGACTCGGGAGAAAATTCAAACAAGCTTGAATTTCTCCAAGAGTGACTTGTACACTTGTGGTTGAACATTGCAACATTCTATGGACGTAGTGGCCAGTGCGATATCCATAATAACTCTTGCGTTTACCGTGGGAACTCCTGCGAACGGTGAACCCGAAAGCTGGACAGAGGGGACAGAAGGTGAGTAAAAATTGTCTTTTGTGGGATTGAATTTAAAAAATAAAGATTTGCATCCGCATTTGGACATCAACTTATTCATGAGTTATGTTAAGAAAATAACTATAATCTTTAAAAGGGACTTTACTGAAAGGTTCCGCATTTTTATGGTCTGTGAGAAATTTTTCACATGTACTTCTTTGAGAGATACAGCTCAGAGTCCTCACCGACTAGCGATCGATGCCTTTCCGAAGCAGGGTCCGGAACGCTACCAATCAATGTTCTCCAGAGACCCGTGTAAGGAGTGAACTGCACATGCTGGTTTAAACCGAAGACAGACACAAAAAGCTGGAGTAACTCAGCGAGTCAAGCAGCATCTCTGGAGAAAAATAGGTGACGAGACACATCTTCAGACTCAATTCCGATTAGGATGTCTGAAGGGTTCCGATTCGAATCGCCACCTATTCTTTTTCTCCAGAGATGCTGCCTGACCCGCTGACTTACTCCAGCTTTTTATGTTTTTCTTCCCAGATCTGACTTACCTGCTGAGTTACACCAACATTTTGTGTCCTTTTGTGCGTATTAACCAGCGTCTGCAGTTCCTTTAGACATTACCTAACTTCAGATTTTAGAGATATAGCGCGGAAACAGGCCCTTCGGCCCACCGAGTCCGCGCCGACCACCTATTCTTATACACTCCAGGGATAATTTTACAATGTTACCGAAGCCGATTAACTTACAAACCTATAATCTCTGGAGTGTGAGGGATAAACCGGTGCACTCGGAGAAAACCCACGCGGTCACAGGGAGAACATACAAACTCCATACAGACTGCACCCATGGTCAGGATCGAACCCGTCTCTGGGGCTGTGAGGCAGCAACTCTACCACTGTGCCGCATGTAGTCAGATTTAATAAATTGCTGGTGTTGCTTCCAAAGACAGAGGCATTGATAATATTAGGCCAGAATTGCATCTTTCTGCTAATAGAGTCAATTATTAGTCAATTAATAATAGAATCAATAATTGTTGGTGACATTTCACCTACGAATATTAGACAATTTTCGCAGAGGTAAGGGCTAATTAGGCATAGCAAAAGGTATGAACACTTTTAAACATTTTTTTCCGACTATTTTGTCAAATGATCAAAGTGCTCACATGGCTCACTCTGTTAGAGGCGTTCTGAGTTTAAATGTTCAGTGTATTCCTTCTTAAAGTATAAATTTTTGTGTGGCCAGGGGTGCGATTGAGAACAGCTGGGAAAGGGCGGAGGGGACGTCACGAATAACAGCGTTTCCCTGGCCATATTATGGCCCATTCCCTAACCGTAACATTAATCAAGCTCTGTCTAACTCCGCCTTCACACCATCCCCCTGTGACATGGGTTAGTCATCGCTCGGCGGGCTGTGGGCCGAATGGCCTGCCAACGGGAGTCAGAGACTGACACTGAGATCCATTGTGCAGGAAGGAACTGCGGATGCTGGTTTTTACCGAAGATAGACACAAACGCCACCTGTTCATTTTCTCCAGATATGTTGCCTGACCCATTGAGTTACTCCAACATTTTGTGCCTGTGTTCACTATGAACATTGAATTATTTAATTTTAGGTAACTTACACTCTCTCTCTTTTCCCCGCCCACCCCCTCCAGCCCCCCCCCCCCCCCCCTCCCCCATGCAGTAAATGTCGGTTAGCCAGTCCAAGGTTTGCAACGATGGTTCCCTCTTGGGATCACACTCTCCCTAGCCAACAATTGGCCTATCAGGGAACCAAATATAGACATAAAGTGCTGGAGTGACTCAGTGGGTCAGGCAGCATCTCTGGAGGAAAGGGTTAGGCGACGTTTCGGGTACAATCATCCCGAAGAAGGGTCCTGACCAAAAATGGAATCTATTCCTTTTCTCCAGAGATGCTGCTTGGCCCGCTGAGTTACTCCAGCATTTTGTGTCTAACTTGCTGATTCAGACAGTTTTTGATTATCAAGGATTCTGCGCTGACTCTTTACTCTGAAACACACGTTGGAAATTTAAACTTGGGCGCAACTAACATCGTCTAAGTAATGTGGCATCTTCGTGCAGTAAAGTCACGGCATTAGTACAGGCATGTCTCCAAATGAGCCAATTCAACCAAGGGAGGATATTTATAGTGTGTGAAAAAATAGTGACATCATTTGTGCCACGTGACACTTCACAGTTCACAATGTTCATTTAAGATTTAACGGGAAAGCTCGGGAGACGGACAAGTCACTCGCACAAGTAACAGAAATGCCGAGTACCGTGGGAACTCTTTATCTACCCCCCGTTATATCGTGTGATATCGTGCTAGACCACGACCACTTCACTCTGGTTACATCTTGCGTCAAGTCGCCCCGTGAGAATGGCCTATTAGAGAGTCCTCCTTGACAAACCGACTCTCCGTAGTCTTCTCAGTAGAGGCGCTGATGAGCTTTCTTGATAATTGCATTAGTGTTCACGGACCAGGAAAGATCTTCAGAGATGTGCACGTCCAGGAATTTGAAGCTCTTGAGCCTTTCAACCATCGACCGGTTGATATAAACGGGGCTGTGGGTCCCCATCCTACTCCTTCCAAAGTCCATAATCAGTTCCTTGGTTTTGCTGATGTTGAGGGCCAGGTTATTGTGCTGGCACCATATGGACAGTTGCTCGATCTCTCTTCTATACTCTGACATCCGCATCAGTGATACGTCCCGCAAGCTTGATGATGGAGTTCGCACTGTGACCGGCTACGCAGTCATGAGTATAGAGTGAGTACAGCAGGGGGCTCAGCACGCAGCCTTGAGGTGCTCCCGTGCTGATTGTTATCGAGGCTGACACATTTCCACCAATACGAACAGACTGTGGTCTGTGAATGAGGAAGTCGAGGATCCAATTGCAGAGGGGTGCGCAGAGGATGCGCAGTGACCCAGTTCTTCGAGTTTGGTAACCAGCTTGGAGGGGATGATTGTGTTAAATGCTGAGCTGTAATCGATGAATAACAGCCTGACATATGAGTTTTTGTTGTTCAAGTGGTCCAGAGCGGAGTGGAGGGCCAGCGAGATCGCATCCACCGTTGATCTGTTGTGGCGGTAGTATCTATATATATATTAGTATCTATATATATATTACTAAAACTCTCATCTTGTTTGTTTCTATCTATCTATCTTTCTATCTATCTATGCGTGTGATCCCATGTGATCCTGGAAGTACGGCAAAACGGTACACGATAGCGCTAATTTTTTTTGCACCACCTTATTCACCATTGTCCTGGTGGAATAATGCGTTGGGGGAACGGGTTGCGTTGGTAAAAAGCGTGAGTGGTGGAATATTGTCTTGGGGAACGGGTTGTGTTGGGGAACCAGGCCTCCCGTGGGGGCTACGGGCGAGTGGTGGCATATTGCGTTAGGGGAAGGGGTTGCGTTGGGGGAACCAGGCCTCCCGTGTGACAGGGACCCAATGGGTCCCACTTGGTCTAGTAAATATCACTAAAACTCTCATCTTGTGAGCGCTAAAATTTTGTACCACCTTACTCAGAATTGTCTCGTGGTGGTTTTTGTCAAGTTTCGTTCAGATTGATGTTATATTTTACAAGTTAGTAACATTTTTAGCTTGACAAGATCCGACTTTGAGAAGGATTTGTTCAAATATGCACTGGCAGTTCCCAGCTACAAAGTCACAATGGGATTGTAGCCCTGCTCGCAACCACGTTGCAATCCCAGTACACTGAGTTCTGCTAGCTAGCAAGTGCTATTGAATTTTTTTTAGTCACAGTACACTGAGTTCTGCTAGCTAGCAAGTGCAATTGCATTTATTTTAAAGTGTAAAATGAGGGAGGGAGAATAAAGCGAAAAGAGCCGCAGTTGGGGGCTATGAGTGAGTGGTGCAATATTGCTTTGGGGGAATGGGTTGTGTTGGGGAATTAGGCCTCCCATGTGGAATGGGTCCCACTTGGTCTAGTCTATATTACTAAAAGTAAGATCTTGACTGCTTTTGACTTACTGTGATGTGATTTCCGAGAGAACCCCGCCACTTACACCCGTCATTTTTGGCAACCTCGCCCCCCCCCCCCCCCCCTCCGCCGTACTGAACCGGAGGATTTTTCCCATCGATGAAAAATCAGAGCAATATTGTTTTAAAAAATTTCACCATTCTCTCTGCTGCCCCTGCTGACTATAAAACCCGGAAGTGTCGTGGCTCACTCAGTCTCTGCCAGACCGAGGAAGCGAGAGGGTCACGGCTCTCTGAGCTGCGAATAACAATGAACACACGTCTACTCCACGGTGAGTCCCCGGGATGTGGTTTTCAGCAAATGTGTTTGTTGTTTGCAAAGTCTTTGCCCAATTGGGTTGGCTTTTTAAAGGGCTTTCAGCAAATGTGTTTTGTTGGCTTGCAAAGTGTTTTTGTCCAATTGGGTTGGCTTTTTAAAGGGCTTTCAGCAAATGTGTTTTGTTGGCTTGCAAAGTGTTTTTTTTGCCCAATGGGTTGGCTTTTTAAAGGGCTTTCAGCAAATGTGTTTTGTTGGCTTGCAAAGTGTTTTTGTCCAATTGGCTTGGCTTTTAAAGGGCTTGCTTGCAACAGTTTTCAGATGGATAAAGCGTGAATAAACATTTTATTAGATCTGGACTGTTTCAAAATTTCAAAATTGGCCCTCATTCTGTGATTTTCGCTTAGTTGCAAGATGGCGCGGATGACGTCATTTCCAGTTAGCGGCATGCTGGCGCTGAGTGCGTCATTTCCGGTTCGTGGCAAGATGCGAGAGGGTGACGTCAAGATACCGCCGCGTGCAGGCGCCGTTGAATAATTCAAGAGAGCTGACTTGCTCTGTCTATGGTGAGTATGTTTGTTGGATGTTATTTAAAGCACGTTTTTGCTTCAGCACCAGCAGCCTCTACAGGAGGCTTTAAACATTTGTTTTACACACTGTATATTCAACACGTACTGAAGTTACTTGGCATTTTAGTATTGGGCGAGTGTGTGTGTGAGAGTGAATGAGTCTGTGTGTGTTTGTGTGAATGAGTGTTTGTGTGAATGAGTGTGTGTGTGTGAATGTGTGTGTGTGTGTGTGTGTGTGTGTGAGTGTGTGAATGAGTGTGTGTGTGTGTGTGTGTGTGTGTGTGTGTGTGTGTGTGAATGAGTCTGTGTGTGTGTGTGAATGAGTCTGTGTGTGTATGTGTTCGTGTGTGTATGTGTGTGTGAATGAGTCTGTGTGTGTGTGTGTGTGTGTGAGTGTGTGTGTGTGTGTGTGTATGAGTGAATGTGTGTGTGTGTGTGTGTGTGTGTGTGTGAGTGTGTGTGTGTGTGAATGTGTGAGTGTGTGTGTGTGAGTGTGTGTGTGTGTGTGTGTGTGTGTGTGTGAATGTGTGAATGTGTGAGTGTGTGTGTGTGTGTGTGTATGTGTGAGCGCGTGTCTGTGTGTGAGTGGCTGTGTGAGGTGAAGGGTGTATGTGATAACCCCTCCCCCTTCACCCGGAAAAGTGTGGGTGTGTGTGTGGGTTGGAGTAACAAATAACAAATAGTACAAACTAGCGCAAGAGAAAGCCCCCCCCCCCCCCCCCACACGCCAGCAATATTGGAAATTATGGGGAGGTGGAATATTGCGTTGGGTGACCAACCCTCCCATGTGATGCTGGGACCACCTACTGGGACCAACCCTCCCATGTGATGCTGGCGCCACCTACAGCCCTAATTTTTGGCCACCTCGCTCAGAGCCCCCCTCCGCCTTCTGGGGCCGGAGGATTTTTCCCATTGATGAATAATCAGAGATATTAATGGGGTTTTTTAAATCGCCATTCTCTCTGCGGCGCTCGCTGACGGGAGGGGAGAGGGACTATAAAACCAGGACGTGGTGTGCCTCACTCAGTCTCTGCAAGATGGAGGAAGCCAGAGGGTCACATCTCTCTGAGCTCTGAATAACACTGAACACATGTCTACTAAACTGTGAGTGTCCTTAATGTTGTTTGAAAATGAAAATATGGTTGGTTTGAAGTAAAAATGCACTGCAAATGATTGTTTGGGTTGAAGTAAAAATGCACTGCAAATGGTTGTTTGGGTTGAAGTAAAAATGCACTGCAAATGGTTGTTTGGGTTGAAGTAAAAATGCACTGCAAATGTTTGTTTGGGTTGAAGTAAAAATGCACTGCAAATGGTTGTTTGGGTTGAAGTAAAAATGCACTGCAAATGGTTGTTTGGGTTGAAGTAAAAATGCACTGCAAATGGTTGTTTGGGTTGAAGTAAAAATGCACTGCAAATGGTTGTTTGGGTTGAAGTAAAAATGCACTGCAAATGGTTGTTTGGGTTGAAGTAAAAATGCACTGTAAATGGTTGTTTGGGTTGAAGTAAAAATGCACTGCAAATGGTTGTGAAAAGGCACTGCAAAGGGTTGTTTGGGCCGGTTTGGGGTTGAAGTGAAAAGGCATTGCAAAGGGTTGTTTGGGGGGTTTTGGGTTGAAGTGAAAAGGCACTGCAATGGGTTGTTTGGGGGATTTTGTGTTGAAGTGAAAAGGCACTGCAAAGGGTTGTTTGTCTAAACTTGACAAATTCCTGTTTGCACTATATTGATTTTAGGTAAAACGCTACCACTTACGGCTGTGAGTTTTGCCCATCTTACTCAGTCCCCCTCCGCTGATCAGGTGCAGAGGAATCTTCCCATCAATAAAAAATAAGTGTTATTAGTGTTTAAAAAATGTTGAAAATCTCTCTCCTGTCAATCATGCCATGAAGGCCACACTTTTCCGGGTGAAGGGGGAGGGATTATAAAACCCGGAAGTGTGGGTGTGGCTCAGTCTCTGCATGATGGGGGAGGGAGTTGTCACAACTCTGTCTAAGTTGTGAATCAACTGAACACACTGAATGTCTACTGAACTGTGAGTGTGGTGTTTTGTGTGGTTTTATGGTGGTTTCCCCTTGGTTCTTGGTTCTTGGTTTCTTGGTCCACCAAAATATTCCAAATGGAATTTAAACTGGATGTGGTGAAGGGAGGGCTTAAGCCAGAAAGGGTTATTGGGAAGAAAGAGCTATTTTAAATTTAGTTGCATCTGGTTTGGTAACTATAGTTGGGTGGAGATTATTCCATGCTTTAATTGTGCAGGGGAAGAACAAATTGCTGTATACATCTGTCTTTGTAGCTGGGATCATAAATTGGATCGAATGCCCTTGTCTGCTCCTAATTGGTTTGGGGTTGGTGTAGGTCTTGTAGTCTATGTCGAGCTGACCATTTAACATTTTGTAAAAACAGGTCAAACGGTGAGCTTCACGTCTGTCTTGGAGAGGGTTCCACCCCAGAGAATTCAGAAGTTTGGTGACACTCGCTTCTCTCTCATAGGTGTTAGTAACAAATTGAGCTGCCTGTCTTTGGACACACGTTCGATCGAAGAAATGTTTTTATTTGTGTATGGGTCCCATGCTGCAACTGCGTAGTCCAAATGAGGTCTAACAAGGGTGAAGTATAGCTTCTCCTTGACAGAAGTTGAACAATGATGAAAGATGTGCCTCAGAAAGTTTAGGACACCTGTTGCTTTCACCGTTGCATGATGAGTCTGACCATTCCAACGCAGATCATTCTGCAATTTGATGCCAAGATACTTGGTTGAAATGGTATGAAACTGCATTTGAATTTGGTGGCCTTGCACCCTGCTTGAAGTGGTATCAAACTGCGCTTGAATTTGGTGGCCTTGCACCCTGCTTGAAGTGGCATGAAACTGCACTTGTTTTGTGGCCTTGCACCCTGCTCGAAGAGGTATGAAACTGCATTTGAATTTGGTGGCCTTGCACCCTGCTTGAAGTGGTATCAAACTGCGCTTGAATTTGGTGGACTTGCACCCTGCTTCAAGTCGTAGGAAATTGAACTTGAATTTGGTGGCCTTGCACCCTGCTTGAAGTGGCATGAAACTGCACTTGTTTTGTGGCCTTGCACCCTGCTCGAAGAGGTAAGAAACTGCACTTGAATTTGGTGGCCTTGCACCCTGCTTGAAATGGAATTTCAAGGAATAGCCGCGAGTCAACTGCCAGCCCACCAGCCGTGAGTGAGCTGCCAGTATATCGGGCTTGAGGGACTGAGCTGCCACCCCAAGAATCCATTTGGCCCACAATGTCCATACTAGCCCTCTGGAGATCAGTAGTCCCTACAGCCAACAACACCCATACCAGTGCTCCAGAAAGCCCCCCCCCCCCACTGGCCACCAATATTGGAATTGGAGGAGAGGTGGAATATTGCGCCGGGGGTCCAGTCCTCCCGTGTGAACATGGTAGTCTAGTATATTACTAAAACTCTCATCTTGTCTATGAGCGTGTTTGTTTGCTAGCTTTTTATGATCTGAAATACGCCAAAATGGTACACAATAGTGCACCATTTTTGCACCACCTTACTCACCATTGTCCTGTGGTGTAGTGTAAAGTTTCGTTCAAATTGATGTTATATTTTACAAGTTATTAACATTTTTAACTTTACAAAATCCCACTTTAAGAAGGATTTCTTCAAATCTGCACTGGCAGTTCCCAGCTACGATGTCGCAATGGGATTGTAGCCCTGTTCGCAACAATGTTGCTATCCCAGTACACTGGGTTCTGCTAGCTAACAAGTGCAATTCCATTTTTTTTAAAGTTTAAAATGAGAAAGGTGAATAAGGCGAAATGAGCCGCAGTTGGGGGCTATGGGTGATTGGTGCAATATTGCGTTTGAGGAACGGGTTACGTTGGGGAAACAGGTGAGTGGTGGAATATTGGTTCCATTGGAGGACCAGGCCTCCCGTGTGACAGGGACCCAGTGGGTCCCACTTGGTCGAGTTAGTAAAAATTAGAGTATAAATAGCCTGGTTTACCATTACTGGCTCGACATCTTAAAGCCAACAAAAAACTCCTTCTAAGTCAGACAAATCAGGAAGCAACTAACTATCTGCCTAAGATACTGGACTTTACTCTGTACTTCAAGCTTGGAGTGCAATAGGCAAAGGCAGCACAAGCAACAGATAGAAAATTTGAAATTAGCGTACCAATTTGAATGATCTGAGATTACGTTGAGTAATGTTATGTTACACTATTTAATTCTGACAGCTATTTGACATAATAATGACTTGGAAAACAAGACTATAACCCAACATATAAAATAATCAAGAGAATAGTTGGAAAACAAGGTACAATTATAAAGCTGACAAATGGACCTCTGACGTTTGCAGAGAAAGAATGTAACTGTCGTGATTTCTTGATTTAATGGTCACATAGGTCACAGTCTACAGATGGAGCCCATAGTTAAGAAATCCCCAGAACTTACACATGTCAATTATCTACTGAATCTCTTATTTTACAATTTGTCAAATTTGTCTAGTTTTGCAGCATAGTTTGTAATTTCAAGTAACTCTTGCATTCCCTTTATCTCCGTCCTTCCCCCAGCCTAGTTGTCCTGGTAGTTTCACTATCTCTTCGTTATCATCTCTTCCACAGCTAACAATGGACCATTGCGGGCTCCATCTTTCCTGGGTCATCAGTGCCAGCTCTGATTTGTTCTATGTATATTTTCATAACTAGTTTCCCTCTCCCCTGACTCTATCTGAAGAAGGGTCTCAACCCGAAACACCACCTATTCCTTTTCTCTAGGGATGTTGCCTAACCTGCAGAGTTACTCCACATTTTGTGTCTATCTCAGATGAAGATTAATTTATTTGAAAAACTGTACTCTCGTTTGCCAGTAATTAAGAATGTATGTTGGTGCCTTTGGGAAATAAAACGATTGGACTCAGCTGCAATACCCTTTGCATAAAAAGAACAATTTCACTGGCAATCTCCGTGCTAATACAAGCCATTGTAACTAGACAATTGCTGATCTGGCAAATATTGTCTTGAAAAAAGTACAATATCCAGGAGGGAGGAAAATAGACAGAAGAGAAAGGAACTGAGTTGATCATACAGTATATAAAACAAAATGTAAAATATTACCTTCAAATGGAGCTTCCATCCTTGAAGTAAAATCATTCATTGTATGGTACAGCTGAAAAGCATTTTTATGAATAAACAGCATTCTAGATGAAAGCAAGAAAAAAATTACAATAATGAAAATACAATTTGGCAAGGTGCGGCATTATAAGTATGCAAATGATATTTCAACCTGCTAACATTTAAAAGCTACTTGAAGAATAATCGAGTAATGGAGTTGTGTCGCACAGAAACAGGGCCTCTGCCACATCCAGGCTGCCCTTTTTGCCAACCTGCACAAATTCCATTAGCCTGCATTAAGGCCTGCAATGATACTGCCCTATCTGTCCAATTGCCTGTCTCGAAGTTTCTTAAATGTAATGATTCTACGGTACAGCTGAAAAGCATAGATTCCACCATCTCTTCTGGCACCTATTTCCATATATTAATGGCTTTATGTGTGTGTAAAACACAGTACAGCAACGAGCCCTTTAGTCCACATTGTTTGTGTCAAACATGATGCCAATTTAAACTGATATTTTCTACCTGTACATGATCCATATACAGGTATCTCTCTTCTTTGCACTTCCATCCATCTTCCTATCTGAAGGCCTCTTCAATGTCACTATCGTATCTGTCTCCACTACCACTCCTATCAATGCATTCTAGGCCCCCACCACTGTGTAAAACACTTGTCACGCACGTCTTCATTAAACTTTCCCCCTCTCACCTTATAGCCGTGCTCTCCAGTGTTGCTCATTTCCACTCTGAGAAAAAAGGTTCTGACTGTCTGCCCTCCACCTCCGACTTTCCAAAGAAAACAATACGAATGAATTAAACCTCTCCTTGTGGCATAAACCCTCTAACACAGGTATCATTCTGGTAAACCTTCTCTGCACCCTCTCTCCAAAGCCTCTCGTGTAGATGGGGCACGTTAGTCGGCATGGGCTAGTTGAGTGAAGGTCACACTGCATGATTCTATAGCACTGCTGGGTGGTGGAGGAGGCAGAGATGATAGTGGTGTTTGAGAGGCTTTTAGAAAGGAACAGGGATATGCAGGTCACGGAGGGATATGGATCATGTACAGGCCATAAGTTTGTCTTGGTATCATGTTCAGCACACACATTATGGGCAGAAGCTCCTGTGCAAAACTGTTCTGACTGAGTGGTGCACGTGATTGAAAAGCAGGAGAATCGAAGGCAGTAATAGGGTAGGCGTGGAAGCTATGGTCATGTTTTATGTGGTGAGGTCCAGTCACAGTGACTGGGGTCACAGTGGGTATGGTGGGTACAGTCATGGTTGATGCGGTTACGGTGAATGTGGTAGAGATGGTCATGGCGAATGTGGTAGGGATGGTCACGGTGGGCGTGGCGCGTGGGTACGACGATGGTCAAGGTGGTCGCGAGCACGGTGGGTACGGTCGTGGTGGGTACAGCGGGGTGGGTCAGTTGGCATTGTCACAGTGGAATTGATGGGTACTGTCATGGTAGGGGTTCCGTGACAGTAGGTGCAGTTGTGGTGGGCTTGGTGGGCACAGTCACAGGGGCGTGGTGGTTGCCGATAGTGGGTGTAGTCACGATGGGTACGTACAAGGTGGGTACAGTGGGTGGTCGTGGTGGGTGAGGTCACGATGGGTGTGGGTACTGTGTGCGTGGTCACAGTCGATACAGTTGCGGTGCTTTCTGTCACGGAGGGCAGTCACGGTGGATACATTTGGTGCAGTTGCTGTGGGTGAAGTCATGGTGGGCATGGTCACGATGGGTGTGGCTACAGCGGGCGCGGTCACGATGGGTGTGGGGGGGGGTGCAGTGGTGGTGAGTGGGGTGATGGTGGATACATTTGGTGCAGTTGCTGTGGGTGCAGTCATGGTAGGTATAGTCATGACCGGTGCAGTGGTGATGGGGGCGGTTGCAGTGGTGGTGGGTATGGTGCGTGCAGAGGTGGTGGGTGCAGTGGTGGTGGGTGCAGTGGTGGTGGGTGCAGTGGTGGTGGGTGCAGCGGATATGGTGACGGTGGGTGTGGTGGTGATGGGTGCGGTGGTGGTGGGTGTAGTGGTGGTGTGTGTGCAGCAGGTGTGGTGACGGTGAGTGCAGTGGTGATGGGTGCCGTGGTGGTGGGTGCGGTGGTGGTGGGTGTAGTCACGGTGGGTGCAGTGGTGATGGGTGCAATCACGGTGGGTGCAGTCACGGTGGGTGCGGTGAGTGCAGTGGTGATGGGTGCCGTGGTGGTGGGTGCGGTGGTGGTGGGTGGAGTCACGGTGGGTGCAGTGGTGATGGGTGCAGTCACGGTGGGTGCAGTCACGGTGGGTGCGGGTGCACTGGGTGCGGTGGTGATGGGTGCAGTGGTGATGGGGGTGCAATCACGGTGGGTGCAGTGGTGATGGGTGCAATCACGGTGGGTGCAGTGGTGACGGTGGTGACGGGTGCACTGGGTGCGGTCAGGCTGGTGTCGCGGTGAACATGTGCAGCCGGTGAGGGCCGAGGAGACGACGGCGCGGAGATGGATGGATGGATGGAGGGAGGTTAAGGCGGGCCGGGGTTCACGCGGCACTGACGGCCGTTGGCCCCTCGAGGGGGGGGGGCGGGTACCTGTCCGCGCGCCGCTCATCCTCCTCCTCCTCCTCGCTCTCCTGCACCGACCCCGCCACGATGGTCTCGTCGCTGTCGCTGTCGCTGTCGCTGTCCGACGCGGCCTCCGATTGCCGCCGACCCGCCATCTCACAACCGCGGGCACGCGCGGCCCGGGACCCAGCAACCGCGGGCACGCGCACGGCCCGGGACCCAGCAACCGCGGGCACGCGCACGCTCCAGCCAGCAACCGCGGGCACGCGCACGGCCCGGGACCCAGCAACCGCGGGCACGCGCACGGCCCGGGACCCAGCAACCAGGTGAAACCACTGCCCGGCCGCCCAAACCGTCGACGCTCTGCCGGCCGTGGGTGCGAATGAACTGCCTGCTACCCCCATGGGGCTTGACTCAAGTCATTGCAGTAATGCGGCCAGGTAAACGGTGGCACAGCGGTCGAGGCGCTGCCTCACAGCGCCAGAGACACGGCTTCGATCCTGACCCCGGGTGCTGTCTGCACGAAGTTTGTATCAAAGATGTTCGAGCTCCGGGTTTCCTCCCACACTCCAAAGACGTACATGCTTGTAGGTCAATTGGCTCCATGGTATGACTAGGTCTATGGTATGGTGGGTCTATACTCTATCTATGGTATGGTCTATGGTCATAGGTGGTTCATTGTCCCTAGGTATAGCAATGTTACAACATTTTGAGGTTTAAAAAATCAAGTTTGCAATTTATCCCAGCTGATAAAGCATAAAAAGAAGTTTAATTTAACACCTAATTCACTTTCATATCTTCAGTATTAAAAAGCTTATGGCCATTTTCATACTCGGAAATTAGCATCTTGTTCCCTATAGGAGGTCACTGGGTCATAGGGCTTGACGCACGGAGCCGCTCAATCCATCTGGAGGACATCCGTAACTTCCAGTATATGTTATTAATGCAGGAAACGCGTACTTTCCTACCTGTTAAAAACCGCCAAAATGGAGAATTTTTGCTCTGAAAAATATTGTGGAAGTCGGGGTAAGTGTGAGAGACATGTGCCCAACTTCATAATTCCAAAAATGAAGCGAAATGTAGGTAAATAGAAGCGAGAGCTGAAGGGACAACAGCAGCTAAAGTGCTTGGTAAACATTGGCTGTGCAGATATCGGAATTGAAAATATTGGGAATTATCTCGTTTGATCACTGCATTTCATCAACAGTAAGTCAGATGCACCTTCAGCTCCCTTTTGAATTTACCTTAGTTTCTATCTTGCTTTTGGACTGTAAATTTAGGTAGCAGTGTCTCACGGTCACTCTCCAGTGACCTTTCGTGAAATCACCCTAAACACCCAGACTGCGTTGAAAATTCAAAAATGGGATATTCTCAAGATCAGAACTTTAATATTATTATATTATATGCTGTAAGTCCATAACAGATAGGTAAATAAATTACCATTTCTAGGAATGGACCAAGGCTTTATGGAGAAGTTGCTAGCTGGTACATTGGCATATCATAATCAATAGCATCATCATATTCCTCAGACTGTAACCAATAAGCAACTCTGTACACCTTGCTTTTCCTCAACTTTTCAATTTTGGCATTGTGAACCACAAGTTTTTGCTCTTCAAACCACGCATGACATGCCTATCTGCCCACTACTTTCCCCAATAAGAATGTCCTGTATCATCACATTCGGAGTAGTCCAAATTTGGATAATCTCTGCGAATGCTGTCTAAATCAGTCTCTTTTGCTGGGTATTTGGATTGACTATTTTGCATTTCTTCGTCGGAGACATCTGTTCAAAATGTAAAGGAAAAAAAACACTGAACAGCATTAACAGAAACAAGTTATTATTTGTAGTTTTAGAAAAAAGGTAGAAATGATAAAGTTAAACACTAAAACATAGTAAATACCCAACAAAAATCCATATTCATCAGTTTCATCTAATCAATTAAATTCATCTAAATTCAATAACTAGATCTAAACATCTATTCATTTCTTAAGAAAAGGATTTTTTTTTAATACTCTAAGTATCCAAATAATAAACTAATCACATTCACACAAGAATTCACTACATAACATGATTTTAAAATCTCACTGTCATGAACATATGCCAGATGGAAGGAATTTAATGTTTAATTCCCATAAATTAATCTAGAAACATCCACTCTCAATATTAACAAAATTATTATTTTTTGCACAGTACACGTGGCTAAAACTGTTGTGGATATTTAGTATAAAAATATTGTCTATGGATAGACAATTACATAGAAACATAGAAATTAGGTGTAGGAGTAGGCCATCCGGCCCTTCGAGCCTGCACCACCATTCAATATGATCATGGCTGATCATCCAACTCAGTATCCCGTACCTGCCTTCTCTCCATACCCTCTGATCCCCTTAGCCACAAGGGCCACATCTAACTCCCTCTTAAATATAGCCAATGAACTGGCCTCAACTACCCTCTGTGGCAGAGAGTTCCAGAGATTCACCACTCTCTGCGTGAAAAAAGTTATTCTCATCTCGGTTTTAAAGGATTTCCCCTTTATCCTTAAGCTGTGACCCCTTGTCCTGGACTTCCCTAACATCGGGAACAATCTTCCTGCATCTAGCCTGTCCAACCCCTTAAGAATTTTGTAAGTTTCTATAAGATCCCCTCTCAATCTTCTAAATTCTAGAGAGTATAAACCAAGTCTATCCAGTCTTTCTTCATAAGACAGTCCTGACATCCCAGGAATCAGTCTGGTGAACCGTCTCTGCACTCCCTCTATGGCAATAATGTCCTTCCTCAGATTTGGAGACCAAAACTGTACGCAATACTCCAGGTGTGGTCTCACCAAGACCCTGTACAACTGCAGTAGAACCTCTCTGCTCCTATACTCAAATCCTTTTGCAATGAAAGCTAACATACCATTTGCTTTCTTTACTGCCTGCTGCACCTGCATGCCTACCTTCAATGACTGGTGTACCATGACACCCAGGTCTCGCTGCATCTCCCCCTTTCCCAATCGGCCACCATTTAGATAATAGTCTGCTTTCCTGTTTTTGCCACCAAAATGGATAATCTCACATTTACCCACATTATACTGCATCTGCCAAACATTTGCCCACTCACCCAGCCTATCCAAGTCACCTTGCAGTCTCCTAGCATCCTCCTCACAGCTAACACTGCCCCCCAGCTTAGTGTCATCCGCAAACCTGGAGATATTGCCTTCAATTCCCTCATCCAGATCATTAATATATATTGTAAATAGCTGGGGTCCCAGTACTGAGCCTTGGGGTACCCCACTAGTCACTGCCTGCCATTGTGAAAAGGACCCGTTTACTCCTACTCTTTGCTTCCTGTTTGCAAGCCAGTTCTCTATCCACATCAATACTGAACCCCCAATGCCTTGTGCTTTAAGTTTGTATACTAATTTCTTATGTGGGACCTTGTCGAAAGCCTTCTGGAAGTCCAGATACACCACATCCACTGGTTCTCCCCTATCCACGCTACTAGTTACATCCTCGAAAAATTCTATAAGATTCGTCAGACATGATTTACCTTTCGTAAATCCATGCTGACTTTGTCCAATGATTTCACCACTTTCCAAATGTGCTGCTATCCCATCTTTAATAACTGACTCTAGCAGTTTCCCCACTACCGATGTTAGACTAACTGGTCTGTAATTCCCCATTTTCTCTCTCCCTCCCTTCTTAAAAAGTGGGGTTACGTTTGCTACCCGCCAATCTTCAGGAACTACTCCAGAATCTAAAGAGTTTTGAAAGATTATTACTAATGCATCCACTATTTCTGGAGCTACTTCCTTAAGTACTCTGGGATGCAGCCTAAATTACGCAAAATATAGATGATTTAGATGCTCTTATGACATGATTGTCCAAAAAAAGGGAGTATTTAAATCATCTTGCGAGTGGGTGTTTCTGGAATGCGATCGATTGGAACATTGCCGTTGCCGTGAATTTAAACCCCATATCGGAAGGCAAAGACACTGCCGGTTCGTATGGGGCCCAAATAACATTTTCGCAATGTAAAATTAGACTAAAGCTACCCTAAGAAGCAAGATTATCTGTGAAATAAACGACTTACCTTTTGTTTTCTTCTGATATTACGATCCGTCACGTTGTAGGCGTTGAGAGTGTTCGCAGTCGCTTTTTACTTTAATCCAAACTTTTAAATTGTCCAGTGATTTTTTAATTAAAAAAACCGGGAACGGAAGTCCGATTGATTTTTCTTCATCGACTAGCAGCCCGAGGAAATCCCTCTCCGACAAGCGATACAAGCCTGCATTTTAATTCTGCCCCTCCTCAAAGGCACCAAAGTCGCGCACGCTGCCAGTGGCAGAACTGCAGCGTCGCTGAAGGTAGGTATTGTAACATCGCTACATGGTCTATGGTATGGTAGGTTTATACTCTATCTGTGGTCGTAGGTAGTTCATTGTCTCTAGGATAGTGTCGTGTGCAGGGATCGCTGGTCTGAGTGAGTCCTGTTTTCATGCTGCATCTCTAAACGAAACTAAATTAAATAGGTTGATTAGTACAGGTGTCAGGGGTTGAATTGCGAAGTAGACTTGATGAGGCGAACAGCCTAATTCTGCTCTCAGAACTCAAAATTACTTTTAAACGTTTCCTTCGCTCCAACTCGTCCATCATGCCCATCTAAACAGGTCCCACTTGTCCATATTTGGTGCATAATTTCCGGATAACACAAAGCTGGGTGGCAGTGTGAGCTGCGAGGAGGATGCTATGATGCTGCAGGGTGACTTGGGTGAGTGGGCAGATGCAGTATAATGTGGGTAAATTGAGGTTATCCACTTTGGTGGCAAGAACAGGAAGTCAGATTATTACCTGAATGGTGTCAGATTAGGAAAAGGGGAGGCGCAATGAAACCTGGGTGTGTTTGTACATCAGTCACTGAAAGTAAGCATGCAGGCAGTAAAGAAAGCTTCATTGCGAGCAGATTGAGCTTAAGAGCAAGGAGGTCCTACTGCAGCCGTACAGGACCCTGCTGAGACCGCTTCTGAAGTATTGTGTGCATTTTTGGTCTCCTAATTTGTGGAATGACATTATTGCTATTGTGGGAGTGCATCGTAGGTTCGCCAGGTTTATTTCCGGGATGGCGGGACTGACATATGATGAAAGAATGGGTCGATTGGGCTTGTAGTCGCTGGAATTTAGAAGGATGAGAGGGGATCTTATAGAAACATATAAAATTCTTAAAGGATTGGACAAGCTAGTTGCAGGAAAAATGTTTCCCATGTTGTGGTGGGGTGGGGTGGGGGTGGGGGGTCAAGAACCAGGAGTCACAGTTTAAGATTAAGGGGTAGGCCATTTAGGACTGAGATGAGTAGAATCTTTTTTCTTTTGAGATGAGAGAATCTTTTGAGATGAGTAAAATCTTTTTTACCCAGAGAGTCAAGAGTCAAGTCAAGAGTCAATTTAATTGTCATTCGGACCCCTGGAGGTCCAAACGAAATGCCGTTTCTGCAGCCATACATCACACACAAATAGACCCCAGACACAACATAATTACATTTAACATAAACATCCATCACATAACTGTGATGGAAGGCCAAAAAAACAAAATTATCTCTCCACTGCACTCCCCCCCCCCCCCCGATGTCAGAGTCAAAGTCAAAGCCCCCGGCTGGCGATGGCGACTGTCCCGCGGCCATTGAAGCCACGCCGGGTGGTGCGAGGTCGCACACCGGGTCTTGGTGTTGGAGCCCCTGGTGTGCGCTCGCAAAGTCCCGCGGCCGTTCCAGCCGCGCGGGGCAGTGGTGTCAGGCCCCGCTCCAGGAGCTCTTCGACCCCGCAACTCGTGCGGGAGAAGTCGCCGCTGCAGGAGCCCCGAAAAGCGGTCTCCTTCCAGGGAGCCGCGGGCTCCCGGTGCCGCCGTCCGTAGACCCGCAGCAGCAGCCTCCGACTCAGCAGCAGCAGCGGCATCGGCAGCAGCAGCAGCGGCAGCAGCAGCGCCGCTCCACCCGCTCCAGTCTCGGCCAGCTCCGCGACGGCAACGGTGAGTCGGCACCAGAGTCCCCGGCTTCTTCCCGTTGGAGGCCGCTCCTCGTTGCGGCCTCAACGACACCTGAGACCCGACGAGAAAAGGTCGGGTCTCAGTGCAGGGAGAGATTCAAAAGTTTCCCCCCCCCCCCTCCCACCCCACCCCCATCCCCCCACACACACACCCCAACATAAAATAACAAAAACTACATAAAAACACAGACAAAAAATAATAAAAACGCGGACAGGCTGCAGAGGCCACTGCTGGCCAGAGCCGCGCCGCCTACCGGAAAAAGTTGTGAATCTGTGGAATTCTCTGCCCAGAGAAGGCAGTGGAGACCAATTCACTGGATGTTTTCAAGAAAGAGCTAGATTTAACTCTTGGTGAAAAGCAAATAAGGGATATGGAGAATAAGCAGGAAAGTGGTACTGATTTTCAATGATCAGCCATGATCATGTTGAAAGGTGGTGAAGGCTCAAAGGGCCAAATGGCCTACTCCTGCAACTGTTTTTCTGTGTTTCTATCTATGCATCTGACCAAGTGATGAGTTTCTGACCACAGGAAAGTTGCAAAAGGTATCTTTTAAATGTTATTGTACCTGCCTCAACGGAACATCGAGGGGCAGTCGAGACTGCGTCTCCCAGTGGAGACACCCCTCAAACAAGCGAAGGGTTAACCCCAGGGTCCAGAAAGGATTTTGCTGTGGGGCAACAGGTCTCAGCACCAGAAACCCAGGTTTGATTATGACATCAACTCCTGTATGTGTGGAGTTTGCACGTTCTCAGTTCAGTTCAGCTTATTGTCAAGTGTACCGAGGTACAGTGAAAAGCCTTTGTTGCGTGCTAACCAGTCAGTGGAAAGACAATACATGATTACAATCAATCCATTTACAGTGTATAGATACATGATAAGGGAATAACATTTAGTGCAAGGAAAAGCCAGCAAAGTCTGATCAAGGATAGTCCGAGGGTCACGAAACATAGAAAATAGGTGCAGAAGTAGGCCATTCAGCCCTTCGAGCCAGCACCGTCATTCAATGTGATCATGGCTGATCATCCACAATCAGTACCCCATTCCTGCTCCTCACATATCCCTTGATTCCGCTAGCCCAAAGAGCTCTATTTAACTCTCTTTTGAATGCATCCAGTGAATCGGCCTCCACTGCCTTCTGAGGTAGAGAATTCCACAAAGTCACAACTCTCTGGGTGAAAACGTTTTTCTTCACCTCAGTTCTAAATGGCCTACCCCTTACTCTTAAACTGTGGCCCCTGTTCTCGACTCCCCCAACATCGGGAACATGTTGATTAAGAAGGACTTCAGATGCTGGAAAATTGAAGGTAGACAAAAGTGCTGGAGAAACTCAGCGATCTATGGAGCGAAGGAAATAGGCAAAGTTTCGGGCCGAAACCTTTCTTCAGACTGATGTAGGGTGGGGAAAAGAAAGGAGAAAGGAGGAGGAGGAGCCCGAGCCCGAGGGCTCGGAGAGCTGAGAAGGGGAGGTGACAGCAACAGCTACTGGAAATTGGAGCAGGCAATGTTTATGCTGCTAGGGTGCGAACTGTTTATGAGGTGCTGCTCCTCCAATTTCCAGTGGTTCAAGGGTTCAAGTCACTGCCTGCCATTCTGAAAGGGTTCTGTTAATTCCTACTCTTTGTTTCCTGTCCGCCAACCAATTTTCTATCCATGTCAATACCCTCCCCCCAATACCATGTGCTTTCTGAAAGTCCAGATACTACATCCACTGGCTTTCCCTTATCCTTTTAACTTGTTACAGGGCTGCCAACTCTCACGCTTTGAGCGTGAGAATCACGCCCTCAAGCAAACTATCACGCCCTCACGTTGATCAGAAATTTCTCACGCTCTGTGGTGAGAAATTCTGTGATCAATGAAAATTTCAAAATTCGGATAAACTGCATGGTCCGCGGGTGTTGGAGAGCCGGGACTGGGGGAGGGATGAATGCAGAACCAGTGGTGGGAACAGATGCGGGGAGCCGGGCTGCGAGTGTTTGCAGGACTGTCGAGTGTTTGCGGGGCTGGCGAGACGCTCGCTGCAGCTCTGGCCATGGAGCACTCCGGACAGTGCAAGTCCTGGGCCGTCGGAGGCATCGGAAGCGCTGCACCGCTGCCGTGAGAGTCTCTGTGCCGAAGGGACAGACTCAAAGGGAGGGAGAGAGAGAGAGAGGGGGGAAGGAGACAGTGGGGGGAGAGAGAGAGGGGAGAGACAGAGGGGGAGTGAATGGAAAGAGAGAAGAGAGAGGGGGAGAGAGGTTGGGGAGAGTGAGGTGGGGAGAGGGGGGGAAGAGAGAGCGAAGGGTGAGAGGGGAGAGAGGGGGGGGAGAGGATAGGAGAGAATGGGAGAGAGAGGGGTGGTAAAAGAGAAGGAGAAGAGGGAGAGAGGGGGAAAGAGAGAGAGAGATGGGGGGGGCAAAGAAAAGAGGAGATAGAGACAGGAGAAAGAGGGAGAGAGAGCAAGGGGGAGGTGGGAGGGAGAAATGGGGGAGAGAGAGGGGAGAGAGAGAGACAGGGAGAGAGAGAGAGCCACACACAGAGAGACAGAGAGAGAGGGAGAGAGAAACAGAGAGAGGGAGTGAGAGAGAGAGAGAGAGAGGGAGAGAGCGAGAGGGAGAGGGGGAAGAGAGAGGGAGAGAGAGAGAGAGGGAGAGAGAATGAGGGGAGAGAGAGAGAGAGGGGAGGGGGGGGGGGAGAGAGAGGGGGGAGATGGGGTGAGAGGAGAGACAGAGGGGAGAGGGAGGGGAGAGAGGGGGAGAGAGGGGTTGAGAGGAGGGAGTGGAGAGAGAGGGGAAGAGAGAGAGGGATGAGTTGGATGGGAGGGAGAGAGAGGGGAGAGAAAGAGAGTTGGAGAGAGAGGAGGGAGAGAGTGGGAGGAAAGAGAGGGGGACAGAGAGAGAGGGGCCTTAAAAGAGGCCACATACCATTCTTTAAATATAGGTCCTTGACTTTGCCATTCTGAAGGCACCCATTAATTGCTGTTTTATTGCGAAGACAGTGCAAGGCCAGAATCTCAGTAAGGTTAAGGAGTATTGTTATGAGAGGTATTCCTTCCCCACCATTATATGGGATGTGCGTACACAACCAGCATACATTTATTATTACGAAGGGCAAATTCAAAACTCATAAACAAAAACAGATTATTTCCCCGTCCAATCCATATGAGCCAATCCCAAAATATAAAGGAGGGTCAATAGCCCCACTGTCCTTTCTTTGTTCTCCGAACTGTTTAAAGTCAATCAGTTGAATCCAACGCAGTGATCTTCAATCTTCTTGGCGGTTGATGTTGTTGATACCACTTGGTACAGTAATGTTCAACACAGTTTTAATTCCTTGCATCCCAATGCCTTATCGGTATGTAGTCTGACAGTATGAACTTGTCATTGTGTTCAACTGGTAGTGGTCTCTGCACTTCTTGTACCTTAGAATGCAGACCTGGCATGGCATGGGTTAATTGTGTATAATAATTACTGAGGGCCTGTAGGTGAAACCTCCACGCTTGAGTCGCACCACCAGTGGGTACGTAGCCTGTGGCCACCCTCAGTTCATAGCATCCTTCCCACAGCTCGCAGTCACTCAGCACTGCGTCACCTGCAAATCTGCCAATGCCACCATCGCCATCACATTGCATTACATCAGCATACTCTGTTTCTCACAGATCTGATGGCTATCAATGTCCCAAGATAGGCGAACAATAATGCATCGCAATTATCCTAGAAAGGGATTTCTTAAAAGAAAGAAGTAATCGTTTTATCTTTTAGGCACCATACTGACAATCTTACAGGGATGAAAATGAACCCACGCATGTCTCCCTTCCACCTTTTCTGCGGTAGAGGTTGTTAGAAGGACCTGGTAATGCCCTTCCCACCGAATGTCCAGTCTCTTCCTCATCCAATTCCTGATCAATACACAAGTACCAGGTTCAATTTTAGACATAGTGGTTCTATTGTACATCTTTCAATGCCCTGGTTAACGATAAAATATAATTAGTCATTTCCATTGTCATGTGATGAAAGTGAACAGCCTTCGGAGTATTCTGGTTCCATGTTGTCCCTAGTGGATGGTCATATAGAATCTCTGCTGAATTCCTTTTATTGTCATTCAAACAAACAAAAGTTTGAACAATTTTTCGTTCCCTGCAGTCATAACAGCAAAAACAAAACACACAGTTCCACATAACTTCAAAGTGTAACACAGGTATCAAAGACTTCAAACCTGATTTGTTTTTATCGTAGCAACAAGAATTAAAAAAAAACTATTTACACCAAGGGACACCATGCATTTCAGTCTCTTAAAGGAACCCATACACATACATAAAATAATGTACAAAAGCCATTTACAAAAGCAGTTCATACTATATTTACTTCAAAGACATCTCTTTGTAATCTAATGTCCCTTTTTCTGACAAAACCCTTTTTTTTCACCAAAAACTTGGTTTCAAAAAATGTACAAGAAAGATTTTACAGGCTACTATGTTTTATTAGCTCAGGCATTGCTCTGGGAGGACTGATGTCTCAATTGTGGTTGTAAAGCCTTTAAATTCTGATAGCCTTCTTGTTGAAACGAGAAAATTAAGTCGGAAATAAAACCCGTTACAGCATTTTTCCTTCTACCATAAATCTTCACAATGATAGGCAGCAGGGTAGGATGGTCCAATTCCCTGTCGGTCAGGATCCTGGACGCTGTGATTGGACAGATTCCCCGTCACTCAAAGTCTGGCCACACCCACTGAAGTGGCGACCAATCAGACTCCCCTTTTTAAAAGTCTGGCCACACCCAATAAGGTCTCAAATTCCACAGACAAAGACCCACATTCTCATTGTTGCCTGCCGTACTGTTGCTTTGTGCCAAAAGCTATTCTAATCTGGAAGGCAGGTTTGTTTTAACTCTCAATGTTGAATTTAATACTATTGTTTTAACTCTCAATGTTGAATTTAATACTATTTGTCTTCTTCTTCTGTCTCAGTCCTTACTCCCTTCCTCTTCTTCGACTGCCTTAATCAGGAAATGCTTAATTCTGTCCAAATTTCCCCGCCAATTTCCCTTATTTTGCTATGTCAGGAAAAGGGATCCCTCCACCTTTTCTCATTTCCTAACCATGTGGTCAGCTTGTAACTTAATATTCCAAATTTCTTATTATACTTAGAATTCAAATAACACATATGTTGAAAGGGGGTTCCTCCTTCAATGTTATCCAGAATATACCCCATAGATAAATAGAGAAAAAGAGTGCGAGAAAGAGAGAAAGATGAAGCCGACTTCTCAATTCTTTAAAATAAAACAATGCCCCAAGTATTTCAACTCTTTAACTCTTTAAAATAGGTCTCAAGTGTCTCAACGAGGCAGACCCGCTAATCGAGACCCCCGTTTCTCAACTTAGCAGACTCCTTAACTCTTTAATATACGTCCCAAGTATATCAACGAGGCAGACCCGCTAATCGAGATCCCCGTTTCTCAACTTGGCAGACTTCTTACCTCTTTAAAAAACAACACCGCTTATTTCTCAACCCGATAACTCCTCGGATGTCTCAAACAGGCTGACAAGCCCTTTGTAGAGGGAGAGAGAAAGTGAGAAAAATAGAAGATAGACAGAAAGGGAAAGAGAATAAAAAACCCAATTCTTTCTTAAAAATACATACACAAAATACATACGTAAAAATACATACACAATTCACAATTGGTCTTACCTTTGTCTATCTCTAAGAACCTCAGCTGGGAACAGACCGACTTCTGATGAGGAAACAGAGATGTTTCCAGGAGTGTCTAGGAGTCGGTTACAATGGACCGATGGAGCTCATATTCCTCCCTTTCCAGTCCTGGTAACCTCTGCTCAGTCATCCAGTGGTAGTTCCAGTGAGTCCTGCGCGACCAGGCCAATGAAAAAGTTCACTTAAAAGATAGACAAAGTACAAATTCTTAAGACCATACAAAGCTTTAATTTAACATTTGATGGGTGTGGACTTAGAGACCCAGAGGCAACCCAGTTTCACGTCTGAATCTCCAGCAGCACACACAAAGAAATACCAGAACACCCAAGTTTATATACGTACAGATATAAAACCAATTGCATGATGTAATGTACAAAAACCATCATCCACCTCCAAATATGGAGTTGTTTTTCACTCTTTGCCGAAAGCCAGTCACCCCAATGGCATCCTCTGAGCCCCTACTTATCTGATTAACCTCTTCAACTTACATAAAAAAACCTTACAAGAGAGCTATTCACCTTAAGTTAAAAAAACCCTTGTCACGATGGAAGTTGTCCAAATCCCATCATGCATTACAATTGGCGTTTTACGACAGGAAAGCTTAAATATGACAACAATCAATTAATAACTAACACTTTCACAACCCTTCGAGCCAGCACTGCAATTCGTTGTGATCATGGCTGATCATCCCCACTCAATAACCTGTGCCTGCCTTCTCCCCACATCCCTTGATTCCACTAGCACCTAGAGCTCCATCTAACCCTCTCTTAAATCCATCCAGTGACTTGGCCTCCACTGCCCTCTGTGGCAAGGAATTCCACAAATTCACAACTCTGGGTGAAAATGTTTTTTCTCACCACAGTCTTAAATGGCTTCCCCTTTATTCTAAGCAATTGCCCCCTGGTTCTGGGACTCACTCAACATTGTGGAACATTTTTCCTTTTTATCTAGCTTGACCAGTATTGTGTACTTTTCTTCGGTGGCGCTGGTGCCAGCAGCCTTTTTTCTCACCACAGTCTTAAATGGCATCCCCTTTATTCTAAGAAATTGCCCCCTGGTTCTGGACTCACTCAACATTGGGAACATTTTTCCTGCATCTAGCTTGACCAGTCTTTTCATAATTTTATATAATTCTATAAGATCCCCCTCATCCTTCTAAACTCCAGTGATGACAAACCTAGTCGTTTCAATTTTTCCTCATATGACAGTCCCGCCACCCCAGGGATCAATCTCGTGAACCTACGCTGCACTGCCTCAATCACAAGGATCTCAATGCTTATTTATGTGTGTGTATGTATATATATAATCAATGGTATATGGACACACTGATCTTTTCATTATTTGTTTATGCCTACAATATTCTGTTGTTCTGAAGCAAGGCAAGAATGTCATTGTCCTATCTGGGACACATGACAATAAACTATCTTGAATCTCTTGAATTTTGAATGCAATATTTATGCTTTAAATTGGATTAGCTATGGGTAAGGTTAGTCTAAATTACATTCCACAAGTAGAACCAGGCTCTGATCACCAGGTGCAGCACATGAATGATCTTAGTGTATTCATGTATTCATCAGATTATAATCAAGCACTTGGCCCATGTAACCAACCTGGGTTTCACTACACACCTGGTACTACTCTTGACCCTGACTCCAGTTGCATACCTTCTCTCATTCCTGACCCCGAGTCCAGCCTTACACCTGGCCCCCTATTTTACCCTGATCATAGCTGCTTACCTGCTTATGTTCCCAGTGCTGAACACTCCCATTATCCCAGCTTTGACTGCTCACGTAGTACTATTCCAGACCTTGACTCTGGATGCACACTTGGCCTTGCTCCTTGCCCCTCTGCACTGACAATATATCTGGCCCGCACATAAAGCCCCATATTTGACTCCCTATTTAAGTCCACAGGTGCTATTACGTTCAAGTCCACAGGTGCTTAAATAATGCGGTAATCTTTTATGGGGCACTTCACGGACAAAATGTGCTACATCCATTGGCTTCCTTAATATCTAACATGCTAGTTACGTTGTCACAGAAGTCATCAATTGGTTGAATTTCTCATTAATAAAATTATACTCACCCAAGTATTCTGTTACCATTTCCTTCATTTTCCTAACAAACTGTCCTGAAGTCATTTTCACCCCCAATATTTTCAATAGTTTTTCTGTCTTCCTCTCAGCTACGACTTTTCCGAAATGCAAAGTCCAATAATTATATATTTAAGTAATAATATTCTATTTAATATGATAGAATATTAAGAGTACATAATATTTTCTCTGGTATTCATAACACAACAATGATAAAAAGATCTTTGTTTTGATTGCACCTACCAACATGCATACATTATTATATTACAGTTCATGTGTACTGAGATAAATTTTTGTTCCAATGCTCCCCTTTTCAATTGCTTTTCCATTGAAGTGATTGAAATCCAAGTGAAATTCAAATTGCATTAGAAAAATAAAACCTCCGGAATGGATGATATTCATTACGTGGTTAGTTGGAGTCAAGTATCAGCACAAATACTATATTAAACTTTGAATCTTCAGATGTCCAGGTTCAAGCTAAAACTAAAGACAAATAATAACCTCCTCACACATTCCCCTGCAAGTATCTCTGACACACTTTTAAAATATGCCCCTTCTTTGAATAAGCTGTTAAACATCGCATCTGAATCAGTTTCCATCTGATTACACTCTTTGAGGATGTTCATCTGCGTGTTCAATTAATAAAACAACGAGATTGGGGACATTTCTATTCAAACTGTCAAAGGAATTTGGCGGGTGGGGGGATTAGAAATAGTCAGTGAGGTAAACAAACATAATAGTTTAGTGGCAAATTACAATAGTGCTACCTACAAGGAAGTAATGGTTTTTCGGGGTTGTATGTTGTGACAGACAGCCTGACACCTTGCATGTCATTTTAATATTACACATATCCCATCCTCCTGGATATTCTGGATTAATAAATTAAGGTTTTATCAACTAATTACAAATCAGGCTAATTACAAATCAATAACATTAGCCAACTCCGAAACATGAAGCGCTGTGCATTGGGATCCAGATATCACGGACAATTGGCCTCAGTTCCCCGCTCACATCTGGCAGTGCTCTCCATCTGAACCAGGGGCCACAGGGCGTTTTTGAAAGTGGGAGGGCTGAGCGATCACTGATCACTGTCCTTGGGGGTACCCGGCGAGGGAGTGGAGCGACCGAGTGGGAGGAGGGTGTGGGAGGGCCCCGCAAACACTCGCCAATGCCGGCATCCCGTCCACATCTGCCCCTGCCGCTGCTTCTGCTTCCATCCCTCCCTCCGCCCCAGCTCTCCAACACCCATGACCAGGTTGCTCAGAACACAGCAGCACCTCATCCAAAAACCGGAGATATTGAAATATGTCTAGCCAAAAAAGTGGGCTACAGCCCCTTAATTCTTAGGAGGGGGGCTACAGCCCCCCGCAAATCCTTAAATTCCGACTGCTGCCGAGAACGGGACTTGGCCTCACTTGCTGCGCTGGGTGACACTCATTCACTGCCCAGTCCATGTCTTTCAATGTAAATTTGCATGGGGACATGCTTTGGAGGTGTGTGACAGTTCGGTCAAGTGAGAATAATGGAGAATAAGAATGCTGCTGTCATGTCAACAGACGCGCACACAAGCAGTTGATATTAATTTTGAAATTCTCATTGATCACAGAATTTCTCACGACAGAGTGTGAGAAATTCTGTGATCAGCGTGAGAATTGGGCGACCTGCGTGAGTCTCAGGCTCAATGCGTGAGAGGTGGCAGCTCTGCCTTGTCTTGTGAGCGACTTACTAGTGTGTTGGAAAACTTTTGTCATTGTGTTGTGAGTAAACTTGTTAAGTCTTAGGAATTTTGTGATCGAAATGTGAATAGCTTGAGCTATTGTTTCCATTGTAAGTAACAGTGAGGAACCAAATCAATACTGTGACTGATCCAGAATGCCCATTGCAAATAATTTGCAGTAAGTTTCCTAAGGAGGCGGAAAGATTAAATAATTTCTAAGGGGAACTTTGAATAAGAAATTAGGAAGTAAGTTGTGGCCCGAAGGAGGGGTTGGAACCCTGGAGGGCATAAGATATATTGAGAAGATTATTTGGCGAAATAGTCAAAGTGAAATTGCAAAGGAACTCATTGGGTTGTGGACACAATATTATGAAGGATTAAGAGAACCTACAGAGGCTGCAATAATGGCAAACTGGCAAGAGGCAGCTTTAAAACTTGGAATAGAATTAAAAGATGATGATGGGAATAAAAAGCTCTGGATACCTTGAAAAAGGAATGTGGATGTGCTTATAAAGACATAGGGGATGGGAGACTACGAGGACTCCTGATGGAAAAGTGGCACTTGTAGAATTAGAGTTGAGGGACTCATTGGTTGGCTTTGGTTTGGAAGGGGGTAAGTAAGTAAGTAAGTAAGTAAGTAAGTAAGTAAATTTTATTTATATAGCACGTTTAAATCAACTTGCATTGAAACCAAAGTGCTTTACATAAAATAAATAATTAGGTTTCCGTACATCCATAGAAAATTTAAAAAAAAAAGAAAAATGACCCAACACATTATAGAATTCAACATGAGCGTCCCCCCACAACAGAATCAAAAATTTCCACTGTGGGGAAAGGCATCAGAAAGTTTCAGTCCTCTTCCTCTGTGAATCACCCGAGGTCGGGGCCTATTTGTGGCCTCTGCAGCCAGTCCGATGTTTTCAGACCCTCTAGCGGGGAAGATGGAACTCCGGCATCGGGTGAACACTACTCAGTGGCTTGGAATGTCTGGAGCGGCCACTTCCTCCCCGGAGACCGCGGCACCCGTAGTCCTCGGGCCGCGCTGGTTGGAGCTCCGACTCTGGCGATCTCGGATCCCAGGCTCCGCGGTGTTTTAAACGCAGCGCCGCCCACGGCTGGACGCTCCTCAGCCACAGCTTCTCGGATGTTGGTGTCGCCGGTCACAGCACTCCGGAGCTTACCGCACGGCGACCCGGTAAGGCATCGCCCGCGCCATGATGGTGTCTCAGCACTGTGCCGCCGCCAAAGCTGTAGTCCCGGACAATCCCGACAGAAAAAGCCTCTCCAGTCCGATGATAGGCCACGAGGAAGGGCGAACAAGCAGCTCGGAGGGAAGCCGCCTCTCCGACCAGGTAGGGATTAGGAAATAAAGTTTCCCCCTTCCCCTCCTCCCCACACAAAAGACCTCCAACTAACATTTTGTTTTTTTTAACAGGACTAAAAGCAAAAATAAAAAAGGGTGAAAGGAAGGACTGCAGGCAGAGCAGCCATAAACAACGCCGCCCCACTCCTGCAGTCCCCCATCTTGACGAGAAATATATGGAAAATTGGGAGAGTATCCGTATTAGGAGAAGTTTGCAGCCTCCACCTTATGCCCCTTGTGCCCCTATATGTCATCCCCACCTCCAGCACCTTATATGCCTCACAGACCTCCTGTGCCTGCAGCACCACCCACACCCCCTGCTGATAGTGATCCTGTAGTATCACCTACTTCCCAGACAGCAGCACCAGCAGCAGAGTTCCTTGACCCCGTGCAATTAGGTATCACTGGAAAGATATTAGAAAGCAATGTTAATCCTGGCCAAATTGGAGCAGCCAGGACATTAAAATTGAGTAAAGGCTTCTGTGCTGCTAGGCCATCTTGGTCAAGTTAAATGTGCTTTTGCAGAACTGGGACAAGCTGCTGAATGGTGCCAGTTTATCTGTGGCCTAGTTAAGAGCTGCAGGGAAAGAATGGGACATCAGCAGATTCTTACAATAAAATGTAAATTGCATGGAACTGATTGGGTCAATGCAAACCAGATATACATAATGTAAATTATTTTGCAAAGCCTTATTTGGACAGTTGTTGATTGGTTAAGATGTTGAGCTTTGTCTGGGTTGTTTGAATCCAAGGGCACATGTTGCTTGTTTGCTTCCTTCTAGAAGCTCCTTTTGAATACTATGTATTAGTTACTGTGTTATTGGGTTAGGCAACTATCATGTACTGTGTTAATCGATATGTGTTATTGAACTGTATAGAGACCATCCCCATGTGGTTCGGCCCCTCAAGATTCGGGGACCTGTAAAAGGTAGCTCCCAAGAGGTCCGATGTCGATCTTCTGGAAGAACGCTTGGGACTGTGTGACCTTTTGGAGTGTCTCTGCTTGCACGAGGCTAGAAGGGCTTGGCCAAGCAGATACAAGGATCGATCCCGCGGTGGTTAGGTATAGTAGAGGGGAACTGTTGTTGTGTTATCCAAAATAAAGTTTAGTTGTTCAAGTGCTTGATTCAGTATTTTATTGACTGAAACTAGACTGGGGGGAGCTATTTACAGCAAGAGAACCAGCCCCAAATTAAGGCAAAAACTGAATACGTAACTAAAAAGGAAGTGCTAAGATCTAATTTAGACTTATGGAATAGTCCTCAGACAAGAGCAAGGAATGATGCGCCAGAATGGGCAAGGGTGCCAGAACCGGATTATCCAGGTTACCTTGATGAACCAATTTCCCCAAGACACTGGAGAGGGAATATAGTATTGGGACCAGGCCAATGTTATACCTGTGGCGGATAAGGTCACTGGAGTAAGGAGTGCCCTACGCGAAAACAACGGGAGGACGGGGCCAACAGAGAGAGCAGAGAGGGAACTGGAAAGGAAATCAGGGACAGAGAAGACAAACCCCCTTCTCTCAAAATAATCCATTCTCACATTCCTGATTAGCTAACTTGGTGGCGAACAGATGTAAATCTGATGAAGAACCTGTACTATCATTGCGAGTAGAAGGAAGGATATACACCTTTTTAGTAGATCCAGGGGCATCCATGTAATCTCTTCAATCAATTTATAACCTTCCCAAGTCTAGTCAAGTTCAGAGCCTGTCCAGATTTCAGGGACAAGTTTCCCTGTACCCCATCTCTAAGCCAGTCG
Organism: Leucoraja erinaceus; assembly: GCF_028641065.1. Classification (NCBI taxonomy): domain Eukaryota; kingdom Metazoa; phylum Chordata; class Chondrichthyes; order Rajiformes; family Rajidae; genus Leucoraja; species Leucoraja erinaceus. Next base: position 12,996,556 of record NC_073379.1, read on the forward strand.
AAGTGGTGTATCAAAGCAAGGCAATAAAACATAGATTCGTAATAACAAATGGATTGGATTGCAATTTAATGGCTAGAGATTTGCTCTGTGCATTTCAATTGAAAATTGAATGCAGCGACTGTGGAATAATGGGCTCCTGAAAGGCAGTGCCGTACATCAGTGACACCCAAATGGTGGTCCTTAGACTTAGAAGATGAGTATCTGCTTCATATCACATTGGCCTATGATAGAAGTGGCAAAAATAAAGAATTAGAAACCTTTTTCAGACCTCAAGAAGGAACAAAATGGAATGTGGATATTTTGTCACTGGTAACAGAACAAGAAGGAACTGCAGAGTACATTAAGATACCCCTAGATTTATGGAAACGAGCTTCAGAGATTGCTCCACACATAACAAGGAAGGTAAATTTTCCAGCAAGTGTGAAGGACGGGAGCGATGTTAAGAAAGCAATTGTTCTGACAGATCTGAATATATATGAAGAACAGAGCTTGTCTAAACAATGTACTGTTGAGTTTTACCAGACCCCGAGGACAGTTGTTGCCCAGCTACGCCAGCATCTGGGGAGTGTGGTATGTGAGTATGTGGACCCGTAAGTGTGGGCAGAAGACGCAACTCGGGTAGGATGTGTTCGCATTGATCCCACCCAGGTAGCTCTCCAGAACGGGGTAACACTGCCTTCGATACAACAGTACCCATTGAAACAACAGGCAATTCTGAGTCTAGACAAGCTGATTCGGGGATTGCTGGAACAAGACATTCTATTAGCAAAGTGCCATTCTATTTGCAATACACCAATCCTAGCAGTGCCCAAGGCAGGGAAAGAGGGCCAGTACAGACTGGTTCAGGACTTAAGATCTGTCAACGCAATAGTAGAACCGCTCCATGCCTTGGTTCCGAACGTGGTTCATATTTTAGCTTTGATTCCATCGGAAGCAAAGATTTTTCTCAATTGTAGACCTGCAGCATGCCTTCTTCTCATTACCTCTGCACCGAAACAGCCAGTACGTATTTGCCGTTACTTACAAGGGACAACAATATACGTTAACAAGACTACCCCAGGGATTTATTAATTCACCAACCTTGTTTTCTCGTTGTCAGTTAAGCCCCTGTCCCACTTTCACAACCTAATTCACGACCTGTGCCGAGTTTGCCCTTGACTCATATTCTCGCAGCATGGTTGCCACAAGGTCGTATGAGGTTGTAGGTAGGTCCTAGTAGGTCGTGATGCTAGTTGTAGGTACTCTTGGCATCAAGTAGGTCGCGGCGCTTTTTCTAGCCTGATAAAAAATGCCCACGAGTAAAAAAAAGGTCGACATGGAAAAAATCGATACTTTTTACTCGTAGGTAGGTCGTAGTAGGTCGTGATGCTAGTTGTAGGTGGTCGGAGGCAGTCGAAGGTAATAGCTCCAGGGTGAAAGAAAGGTCAGTAGAAAGAAAGGTAATTTAAACAGCAGAACGTCACCTCTGTCACTCCAAGGCATGTTCATTCATAGCTGGAGAGTTTTTTGGAGAGGAGACTTGTGAAAGAGATGGCACCAAAAAGGCAGCAGCGCAGGGGGAGGGCACAACCCTAAAAAAAAAACAGCCATGCAGGTGTTGCCCACCCAAAAGGAGGAGTGGCAGGAGGTGATGCCATAGGAGGTGATAGTGCAGGAGGAGGTAGCCCTGCATGAGAGACCCCTGGAGGAGGAGACCAGGGTGGTAGTAATATGTCCCCACCACCATCCCATCCTTCACTGCCTCATTTGAAGGCAGCAAAGCAGCCCTTTCTCCTGTGTCTGACACAGCATCAGAGGCAGATGCCCCATTGGTGGCGAGGGAGGGCTGGAGGAAGGTTATGCCCTACACCAGGCAGCAGGAGGGGGACCTTGAGGAATGGTTCCAGCAGAATGCCATCCTGTACGAAAAGGAAAATGAGGCGTACATGGACAGGGACAAGAATGGCATGCTTGCCATCCACTGCCCCACATGTGCTTAAAGTTCCATCTTTTATCAAAGCCCAGCGCCACTCTCTTCCAGTCATCTGGTGTACTGGGACAGTCCATCACATCATCTCCATTCATCCATTGAGACCTTTTCTTGTGCTTCCTCTTCACCCTTGCTCTTCCATTACTGCCTTTCTTTAATCGTTTCATCAAGACCATTCCACAAAACCACCCCACAAATGGAAATACACATACTTTTTAAATTGCTGTTTCAAGTTTAGTTTCCCTCTAAAGTTATAACCCCCCTCTGTCTTTGAACAGTTTTTGTATGTTTACAGGTAGCAGTTTATATTTTGCTTTATAAATTATTTGTGCAGTCTTAAATTCTACCAGATCCTTAATCTTTAAGGTGTGTAATTTTAAATACAGTATATTGGTGTGTTCATGATATCCTACATTGTTTACTATACGAATAGCTCTTTTTTGTAGTGTGCTTAGTGATTGTAAGGTGGTTTTGTAGGTGTTGCCCCATACCTCCACACAGTAATTTAAATACGGTAACACAAGCTGTACAGAATATACAGTGCTGTCTCATTCAAAACATGCCTTGCTTTCCCCATCACTCCAATACTCCGTGCTACTTTTGCTCTCACATGTTTTATATGGGGTTTCCAGCAGATTTTGTAATCAAGAATCACACCCAGAAATTTATTTCCATACACTCTTCCTATTTCAACATTATTTATCATTACTTTTACCAGACTAGGGGGTGATAAGAGAAGGATCGGAATTACACAGGAAGCTCTCGTTTTCCCGGATGGTTCTGAGATCATCCAGCTGCTACTCCAGAACCCTAACACAGTCTTTCAGGAGCTGCACCTGGAACACAATGTGTAGTTGTCATAGGCACCAGCAGTGTCCCTGACTTCCTACATCCTGCAAGAGTCACAGTGCAACAGCTTGCTTGCCATTATTTCAGTCGCCAAAGAGGTAGATAGTAGTTCAGTACGTCACTATCTGATGTAGTATTTACAGGACACTATGTTCCTGGACCTGCATTATTTCATTACTTAATTCCAAGAAATGTCCCGATACGTTACACTGAAGAGCTCTCCCTGAGTTGTATTGTGGATTTTGTTCATCGAGAGGCACTGTGTAAAGTGAACCACACACCAATTAAAAACAAACACAGTGTACTGAGCCTGGCATTTTACATCCTTACTTAAGCCATTCACTCCATCCATTGGGAGAATCAATCCACAACAAAGGAACACGCTCCTCAAATTTGGCTGCACATTGAAATTTCAATCTGCGGTATCCCATGTTTCTAACCAATTGGCCTATAATCGAGCCAACATTAGTGAAGTGCTACGTCTAACATGTGTGCATTATTGTCCTCACACTTCTCTCAATTTGTATTGCCATATTGGTGTTTTTCACCTCTGTAATCTTACCACATGAGAGGAGATAATCTACAAAAGCATTAGAAAACGATTCAACCCTCCAGATGCAAGATTACCCAAACCACAGTGGTCAGTTCAGTTCAGTTTTTTATTTGTCATATGTAGGTTAACACAGGGTCAACAGTACAATGAAATGTGTTTGACAAGACAACGGGTCACCTCAGCAATGATATTACAAGGGTAAAATTAAGGTAAAACAAAAAGCCACAGTATACAGAAGCCATTATCAACTTTCATTGAGGCATATGTGAGTAAGACCTTACACTTAACATCGAGAAGACAAAGGTCCTCAGTCCCCATTACACTGAAATCTCCTCTTCCAATACTGGTTCAGAGCAAGATTCTGGAAAATATGGAACCACTTCCCATATTTCAGAAACCAGCTTTCGACAAAGGCAGATATCTATATGAAACATCACCATTGCCTTCATTGGATTACGGCAGCTGCTGGATATCGAGGGGAAGGATATTTAAAGATTAGACCTCAAGCAGTGTATAAACTCCCAGTCCTTAGAGCTGACAGAAATCTCCTAAACATCTCAATGTTGCCACCTATCATTTCCCAACCCCCTCCCCCCGAATTGTCAAATTCAGTTTTATTTCCCCATTTAAAACTTGATTTTTTGTAATTGATTGAAACCCTGCAACACACTTCCCTATTTTCTGTTGCAGTCGAGATTAGGTAAATTCTTCCTTCTGTAGTTTGTTCTGCAAAATAACAAATGTCTCAATGTGTTCTGTTGCAAGCTTTATTATTGCTATTTTGCACCCAAGTAAAACTGATGTAGTTTTATCAGGTCAGAGCTTCATTTTTATGTACGGTGGAACTGCTCCAGGTTTGCCCACCTTCAATCCTTATTCAACCACAGTTCATCTCCTGGACTAAAGTTTCTGGTAAGTGATGCCTTTGACAAATTATTTTGCCTAAGGAATGCAAGTCTGCATTTATTTAAGAATTGGATAATTACCGAAATTCAGCCCTCCTGCAGTGACCTGACGGATGAAATTGCCAACTTGGCTCTGCAACAACAGTGTCTGTTCCTTTTGCCTGCTCTCATATAGGGGGGTTGCACACAATGGTCATCGGGTCAAAGGGGTGATGCACGGAGCAGCTCAATCCTTCTGGAGAAGGCAGCCTCCCGCATACAAAGTTAACGCACGAAACGCGTACTTTTTTACTTGTTAAAAAACGCAAAAATTGTCACTTTTTGCGCTGTAAATAATTGTGGAGGGTGACTGAGCGCTCTGAACCAAATGCTATAGTATATTTGTTCTGAACCCGAGCACCAAGGTGTAAGCGGCTGAAAGAGTGCATCCCTCGGGACAACCCCTATTCCCCCCCCCCCCCCCCCCCCCCCATTGCTATTTCTAGTATAGTACATCTTTGTGAGATGTTTTACATTCAGGATATTTAAGAGTTTAGTATGAAACTTTGAACCAAAATTTCAAATAAGAAAGACTACAACTTTCCACATGTTCTCAAACTGGAATCTTTTTGATAGCTGCCAAGAGGAATCAGCAAAGTTCCAAGACTTTCCATTTTTTCCACAGATGTTGCCTGACCCACTGAGTTCCTCCAGCACTTCGTTTTGCTCAATATTCCAACATCTACAGTTTCATGTGTCTCTAAGGCTGTCTCCTGGGTGAACCATAGGTGCAGAGCTTTGCCAAACCCAAGTAACAGTCACATTTTATGTTGAATTAGAGCACAAAGCAAGAGTAGAACCCGAATGGAAATAAGCCAGCATTTATTCTTGATTTTGCTACTTGTGATCTTACATTTATACAACGAAGATGGGGTATTTAAAATAAAATATGCATCTAATTCAGCAGGAATGGCTTCCAGTTAGAGAGCTTGAGGTACTTTCGATCCATCTTCACTAAGGAGGACACAAACAATCTTCCTGATGTACTAGTGGCCAGAGGATCTGGGGTGGCGGAGGAACTGAAGTTAATGAATCCACATTAAGCAGGAAATGATGTTGGGCAGACTGATGGGACTGAAGGCTGATAAATCCCCAGGGCCTGATAGTCTGCATCCCAGGGCACTTAAGGAAGTGGCTCCAGAAATGTTGTATGCATTGGTGTTCATTTTCCAATGTTCTCTAGTTTCAGGATCAGTTCCTGTGGATTGGAGGGTAGCTAATGTTATCCCACTTTTTAAGAAAGGCGGGAGAGAGAAAACATGGAATTATAGACCAGTTCGCCTGACATCGGTGGTGGGGAAGATGCTGGTGTCAATCATAAAAGATGAAGGGATTCAAAATAACATTAGCAAATTTGCAGATGACACAAAGATGAGTGGCAGTGTGAACTGTGAGGAGGATGCCATGAGAATACAGGGTGACTTGGACAGGTTGGGTTTGTGGGCAGATGAAGTTTAATGTGGATAAATATGATTAATGATACATTTGGCAGCAAAAACATAAAGGAAGATTATTATCTAAATGGTGTCAAGTTGGGAAAAGAGGAAGTACAACGGGATCTGGGGTGTCCTTGTTCATCAGTCAATGAAAGTAGGCATGCAGGTACAGCAGGCAGTGAAGAAAGCGAATGGCATGTTGGCTTTTATAACAAGAGGAGTCGAGTATAGGATCAAAGAGGTCCTTCTGCAGTTGTACAGGGCCCCAGTGAGACCACACCTGGAGTATTGTGTGCAGTTTCGGTCCCCTAATTTGAGGAATTACGTTCTTGCTATTGACAATAGACAATGGGTGCAGGAGTAGGCCATTCGGCCCTTCTAGCCAGCAACGCCATTCAATGTGATCACGGCTGATCATCCCCAATCAGTACCCCTTTCCTGCCTTCTCCCCATATCCCCTGACCGCTATCTTTAAGAGCCCTATCTAGCTCTCTCTTGAAAGCATCCGGAGAACCTGCCTCCACTGCCCTCTGAGGCAGAGAATTCCACAGACCTTGTGACGTTTGAAATGTCAGGAAAGGAATTGAATGTTAGAAGTGATAGGAGCAGAATTAGGCCATTCTGCCCGTCAACTCCACTCCGCTTATTCAATCATGGCTGATCTATTTTTCCCTCCGGCCTCCACCGCTCTCTGAGGCAGAGAATTCCACAGACTCACATCTCTCTGTGAGAAAAAGTGTTTCCTCGTCTCCGTTCTAAATGGCTTACCCCTTATTCTTAAACTGCAGCCCCTGGTTCTGGACTCCCCCAAAATCGGTAACATGTTTCTTGCCTCTAGCATGTCCAAACCCTTAACAATCTTATATGTTTCAATAAGAAACATCTTCTCATTCCTCTAAACGCCAGAGTGTATAAGCCCAACCGCTCCATTCTCTCAGCATATGACAGTCCCGCCATCCCAGGAATTAACCTTATAAACCTACGCTGCACTCCCTCAATAGCAAGAATGTCCTTCCCCAAATTAGGGGACCAAAACTGCACACAATACTCCAGGTGTGGTCTAACTAGGGCTCTGTATAACTGCAGAAGGACCTCTTTGCTCCTACTCGACTTCTCTTGTTATAAAGGCCAACATTCCATTCGCTTTCTTCACTGCCTGCTGTACCCGTACACAATACTCCTATTGAGGTAGTGCAGCTGGAAAGTCAGCGCCGCCCGTAGCTGGAAGCTCCGCAGACCACAGCCCCACGGTGTTCAAAGTCGGCAGTCCCAGCACTACGGGCCCAGTAAGGCATCGCTCGCTCCGCGATGGAATCCAGTGCTGCGCCGCTGCTGAAGCTCTGGCCGGGTAGGCCGCGAGGAGGAGGCGAAGATGCGGCTCGGAGAGTAGTCGCATCCTTGACCAGGAAGTGACTAAGAAAAACAGTTTCCCCTCCAAAAACAAACTCAAACTTATTTTTAGTCTGTTTTAAAGACTAAAAATAACAAAAAGAATGAAAAGACGGACAGCTGCAGGCGAGGCAGCCACACTCGATGACGCCACCAAGAGCAGGCGTGATAGATTCAGCGTGATAGATTCAGACTGGTAATCATGAGTACAGCCTTCCCTACCAAAAAAAGTATCTACACTACATAAGACACTGTGCAGGAGGAGGCCATTTGGCCCTTCGAGCCAGCACCACCATTTAATGTGATCATGGTAATCAATAATACTGATCATCCCCAATCAGTACCCCGTTCCTGCCTTCTCCCCATATCCACTATTTTTAAGAGCCCTATCTAGCTCTCTCTTGAAAGCATCCAGAGAACCTTCCTCCACCACCCTCTGAGGCAGAGAATTCCACGGACTCACAACTCTCTGTGAGAAAAAGTGCTTCCTCGTCTCCGTTCTAAATGGCTTACTCCTTATTCTTAAACTGGGGCCCCTGGTTCTGGACTCCCCCAACATCGGGAACATGTTTCCTGCCTCTAGCGTGACCAAGCCCTTAACAATCTTATATGTTTCAATGAGATACCCTCTCATCCTTCTAAACTCCAGCGTGTACAAGCCCAGCTGCTCCATTCTCTCAGCATATGACAGTCCCGCCATCCCGGGAATTAACATTGTAAACCTACGCTGCACTTCCTCAATAGTAAGAATGTCCTTCCTCAAATTAGGGGACCAAAACTGCACACAATACCCCAGGTGTGGCCTCACTAGGGCTCTGTACAACTGCAGAAGGACCTCTTTGCTCCTATATTCGACTCCTCTTGTTTTAAATTCAACTCCTCTTGTTATAAACAGCTACAACTTGTTACAGCTCCGACAGTCTGAAGAGGAGGCCTACAGGAGCGGGGATGCAGACCTCTACAGGCAGGCCAAGTACAAGCTGAGACGAGGAATCAGAGCTGCGAAGGAAAGGTACTCTGAGAAGTTGAGGAACAAGTTCTCAGCTAGTGACTCATGTTCAGTTTTGGAAGGGCTTGCAAGAAACTACCAGCTTCAAGAGGAAAGCCCCCTCACTCTTTGGACAATCGTCAGCTGACCAACGACCTGAATGAGTTCTACTGCAGGTTTGACAAGCAGAAATGTAACCCCGATACCCCCTCCCACCTCCCTAACCAACACAGCCAGATCCCAGTCTGGAAAGAATGGACCCTTCTGCACCCACTCCTCTCTATTCACCACTTAACACCGATTTAAAGCAAGACTCCAGTCTGAAAAGACTGGACCCTTTCCCACCCACCCCTCTCCAATCACCACTTCACACCCAATTACCCACACCCTCCGTGCTGCACAACATCACTTCTCCATCATCAACAATAAAAATAGAGGTTGAGAGGCTTTTCAGAAGACAGAAAAGCCTGAAATCTCCAGGACCGGACAATGTTTCCCCCTCTACTCTCAAGCTCTGTGCCAAACAACTGCCACTGGTCTTCACAGACATTTTCAACCAGTCCCTGCAAACCTGTATTGTCCCTGCCTGCTTCAAAGTCTCCACTATTGTCCCTGTACCCAAAATGGCAAGATTTACTGGTCTTAATGACTACAGGCCTGTCGCACTGACCTCTGTAGTCATGAAGACCACTGAAAGGCTTATGCTGGCCAAGCTGAAAAATATCATGAACCCCTTGCTGGACCCTGCAATTTGCATATCGGGCCAATAGATCTGTGAATGATGCAGTCAACCTGGGCCTGCACTTCATCCTCCAGAAACTAGACCGCCAGGGGACCTATGCAAGGATTTTGTTTGTTGATTTTAGGTCTGCATTCAACACCATTGTGCCCGAGCTAATATACACCAAACTTTCCGAGTTGACTGTGTCTGAACCCCTCTGTCGGTGGATCACCAACTTCCTGACAGACAGGAAGCAGCATGTGAGGCTGGGAAAGCATATCTCGGACCGGCAAATCCTCAGCATAGGAGCACCACAAGGCTGCGTACTCTCCCCTCTCCTCCACTCTACTCTACACCAATGACTGCATCTTCACTGACTCCTCTGTCAAGCTTCTCAAATTTGTGGACAACACAACCCTGATTGGACTGATCTAGGTTGGGGAGGAATCTGCCTACAGGAAGTGTCACAGCTGGCGTCCTGGTGCCATCACAACAATATGGAGCTCAATGCTCTTAAGACGGTGGAATTGATTGTAGACTTTGGGAGAGCTCCCCCTCCCCTCACCCCACTCACCATCAACAACACCACATTCACATCTGTGGAGTCTTTTAAGTTCCTGGGAACAATCATCTCCAAGGACAATAGACAAAAGACAATAGGTGATGGAGTAGGCCATTCAGCCCGTTGAGCCAGCACCGCCATTCAATGTGACCATGGCTGATCATCCCCAATTAGTACTCCATGCTGCCTTCTCCCCATATCCCCATACTCTGCTTTTTTAAGAGCCATATCTAGCTCTCTCTTGAAAGCATTCAGAGAACCTGACTCCTCTGCCCTCTGAGGCAGAGAATTCCACAGACTCACCACTCTCTGTGACAAAAAGTGTTTCCTTGTCTCTGTTCTAAATAGCTTACTGCTTATTCTTAAACGGTGGCCCCTGGTTCTGGACTCCCCCAGCATCGGGAACATGTTTCCTGCCTCTAGCGTGTCCAAACCCTTAACAATCTTATATGTTTCAATGAGATTCCCTCTCATCCTTCTAAACTCCAGAGTGAACAAGCCCAGCTGCTCTATTCTCTCAGCATATGACAGTCCCGCCATCCCAGGAATTAACCTTGTAAACCTACGCTGCACTCCCTCAATAGCAAGATGTCCTTCCTCAAATTAGGGGACCAAAACTGCACACAATACTCCAGGTGTGGTCTCACTAGGGCTCTGTACAACTGCAGAAGGACCTGTTTGCTCTTATATTCGATTCCTCTTGTTATAAAGGCCAGCATACCATTTGCTTTCTTCACTGCCTGCTGTACCTGCATGCTTACTTTCATAGACTGATGTACAAGGACCCCCAGATCCCGTTGTACTTCCCCTTTTCCCAACTTGATGCCATTTAGATAGTATCATTACCATTTAGATATTATCATTATCAATGAAGGCAAGTGTGCCAAATGCCATTTGGATAGTAATCTGCCTACCTGTTTTTGCTAACAAAGTGGATAACCTCACATTTATCCAACTTCATCTGCCATGCATTTGCCCACTCCCCCAACCTGTCCAAGTCACCCTGCATTCTCATAGCACCCTCCTCACAGTTCACACTGCCACCCAGCTGTGTGTCATCTGTAAATTTGCTAATGTTACTTTGAATCACTTCATCCAAATCATTGATGTATATTGTAAATAGCTGCAGTCCCAGCACCGAGCCTTGCAGTACCCCACTCGTCACTGCCTGCCATTCTGAAAGGGACCCATGAATCCCTACTCTTTGTTTCCTGTCTGCTCTGACTTCTCTATCCATGTCAGCACTCTACCCCCAATACCATGTGCCCTAATTTTGACCACTAATCTCCTATGTGGGACCTTATCAAATGCTTTCTGAAAGTCCAGGTACACTACATCCACTGGCTCTCCCTTGTCCATTTTCCTAGTTACATTTTCAAAAAATTCCAGAAGATTAGTCAAGCATGATTTCCCCATCATAAATCCATGCTGACTCGGCCCGATCCTGTTACTGCTATACAAATGTTTGGCTATCTCATCTTTTATAATTGACTCAAACATCTTCCCCACCACCGATGTCAGGCTAACTGGTCTATAATTCCGTTTTCTCTCTCCCGCCAACTGATCGTGAGTCTATAGAACATTGTAAAATTATCACCAATGCATCCACGATTTCTATAACCACTTCCTTGTGTACCCTGGGATGCAAACCATCAGGTCCATCAGGGGATTTATCAGCCTTCAGTCCCATCAGTCTATCCAACACCATTTCCTACCTAATGTGGATTTCCTTCAGTTCCTCCGTCACCCCAGATCCTCTGGCCACTACAATATCAGGAAGGTACACAAAAATGCTGGAGAAACTCAGCGGGTGCGGCAGCATCTATGGAGCGAAGGAAATAGGCAACGTTTCTGGCTGAAATCCTTTGTCTGAAGAAGAGTTTCAGCCCGAAACATTGCCTATTTCCTTCGCTCCATAGATGCTGCTGCACCCGCTGAGCTTCTCCAGCATTTTTGTATACCTTCGATTTTCTAGCATCTGCAGTTCCTTCTTAAATACTATATCAGGAAGATTGTTTGTGTCCTCCTTAATGAAGACAGATCGAAAGTACCTGTTCAACACATATGCCATTTCCTTGTTCCCCACAATAAATTCACCTTTTTTGGTCTTCAAGGGTCCAACTTTGGTCTTAACTAATTTTTTCCTCTTCATACCTAAAGAAGCTTTTACTATCCTGCTTTATATTCTTGGCTTGCTTACCTTTGTACCTCATCTTTTCTTCCCGTATTGTCTTTTTGGTTATCTTCTGTTGTTCTTTAAAATTTACCCAATCCTCTTGCTTTCCGCTCATCTTTGCTATGTTGTACTTCTTCTGTCTTTTCGATAGGAGGTATACCCTTGAGTTTAAGTGGGGGGCTACCATCGACTCCACAGCCAAAAAGGCACAACAGAGCATGTACTTCCTGCGGCAGCTGAGGAAGCACAATCTACCACAGGCAATGATGGTCTAATTCTATACCTCCATCGTAGAGTCTGTCCTCACCTTTTCCATCATGGTCAGGTTTGGCTCGGCCACCGAGCACGACTCCTGGAGGCTGCAGCGAATCGTCCGACAGGCTGAGAAGGTTATTGGCTGCAACCTTCCCTCCATTGACGAACGGTATCTGCAAAGGCCAGGAAGCGAGCGGGTAAGATCATCTCTGACCCCTCTCTCCCTGGCCACAAACTCTTTGAATCACTTCCCTCTGGAAGGCGACTCTGGAACGTCAAAGCTGCCACAGCCAGACATAAAAACAGCTTTTTTTCCTCGAGTAGTAGCTCTACTCAATAACCAAAAATCTGAAGCCTCCTTTTGCTCTGGTATTTCATTTAATTCACATGTTAATTCACATGTCAATAATGTTTTATTATTAATGTTTTATGTATCATTCTTAACTGTCACTGTAGGTCATGTTGCCAATTGCGAGCGGAGCATCAAGGCAAATTCATTGTATGTGAATATTTGGCCAATAAACTTATTCATTCATTCATACATACATAATGTGTGACATTTCATCTTACAAGAATGTGTGACATTTCATAGCCCATAAATATATATATATATATATATATATATATATATATATATGATTCAAATCTTGCAAGATTGTGTGACATTGCATAGCCTATAAATATACATATATATAATTTAAATCTTGCAAGAATGTGTGACATTTCATAGCCCATAAATATATATATATATATGATTCAAATCTTGCAAGAATGTGTGATATTTCATAGCCCATAAATATATATATATATTTCAAATCTTGCAAGAATGTGTGACATTGCATAGCCTATAAATATACATATATATAATTCAAATCTTGCAAGAATGTGTGACATTTCATAGCCCATAAATAAATATATATATATATATAATTATATATATATATATATATATATATATGATTCAAATCTTGCAAGAATGTGTGACATTTCATAGCCTATAAATATACCTATATATAATTCAAATCTTGCAAGAATGTGTGACATTTCATAGCCTATAAATATATATATATATATATATATAATTCAAATCTTGCAAGAATGTGTGACATTTCATAGCCCATAATATATATATGATTCAAATCTTGCAATAATGTGTGACATTTCATAGCCTATAAATATACCTATATATATAATTCAAATATTGCAAGAATGTGTGCCATAATTGCATAGCCCATCCGTGCTAACATATTGACAGAGCTCGCCAGTTCCCCGTGCGTTGTTCTGTTTGGGGCCAACCGGGACGCAGGGAGCCGCAACCCCGGGCAGCGCATTGGTCTCTCCGCCTCGCCAGTTCCCCACCGTGAGACGGGCCCTCCAATCAGGGCAGGCGTGACATCGGCGGTCGGGTGGCCCGGCCAATGGGAGCGGGGGTAGGATGGGGCGATGGGGCGCTCGCCATCTTAGGCGGCCAGTGTCGGCGAGTCCGTGTTGGAGGAGGGAGCAGAGATAGCGATAGAGATAGACCCGGGGGATCAGTCGGCACCTTCGCTTCAAGTCGGGGTGAGTAAAAGCGAGCGGGTTTACAAAATAATAATAATAATGTGCAGCATGGAGCTGCAGATGGTGGTTTAAACGGAAGATAGACCACACACACACACACAAAATGCTGGAGTAACTCGGGCGGCATCTCATGCTGTGGAGAGAAGGGACGGACGACCTTGCGGGTCGACACGATGAAGGGTCTCGGCCGGAAAGCGGGAGCCACTCCTCCTCTCCTGAAGATGCTGCCCGTCCCGCAGAGACGCTCCAGCCTTTCTTGTGTCAGTCTTCGGCCTTGTTACAAAATGTGCGGTTTGCAGAGCGGTTGTTGTCGGGTGTTGTCTGCGGAACCCTCTGCCACAGAAGGTAGTTGAGACCGATTCATTGGCTATATTTAAGAGGGAGTTAGATGTGGCCCTTGTGGCTAACGGGATCAGGGGGTATGGAGAGAAGGCAGGTACAGGATACCGAGTTGGATGATCAGCCATGATCATATTGAATGGCGGTGCAGACTCGAAGGGCCAAAAGGCCTACTCCTGCACCTATTTTCTATGTTTCTAAGGGGCCGAGGCGGCGGCGGGAGCAACAACCAGGCCCGGTGTGGCCCGGCCCAGCCCCGGCCTGGGTCCTGCTGGAAGCCGGCGTCTGTGATGTAACTGCCCCCCTCCCCCCGCCGCTGTTCGCCCCCGCAATGTTCATCCCACCCTCTAACCAACGCAAACCATGTGTACCTCACCCGCTGCCTGGGCCAGGAGGATCTGCGGCATTGCCTTGTCCAAAATGAACCCTCCCCATTCTCGTTGACGAGAATCATATAACATGTATGTCATCTGCGTTTAATTTTCAATAAGCTGGCTTCACCCCTCTCGTGTTTACTTCCTGACAAATATTAAGAGTGTTCTGAAACCTTCCACTGTGCATCTTCATCGCGGCAAGTATGGTGACTGCGCCTTTGTACGGCTGCAGGTTTCACTTTTAATTCTTTAGTATTTAGTTGGTTTATTTAAATGCGAGTCACCACGACGCTAAATAGTATAACAGTTATGCAGGTGGCTGTTTTTGTATAAAAAAAATTAATGAGTTATTGTGAGTAATGCTAAATGGCTTTTTAAAAAATCTGAATAATATATCAGGATATTGAGGATGTTATGGTATCATAACATTATAAAATCCCTTTACAATGAATATTATTTTGACACAGCTTTTGCTTGAAATTGGTTATGGGTGTAGGTGTGTAATGTATTTTAATAAATTCACTCATTCCAACCAAGAAAAGGGCTAGACATTTACACCTAGTTGTGTTTCTTTTGCACGACTATGGTGAGGTGCAGGTAGTGAGAGAGTCTAGGACTAGAGGCCTCAGAATTAAAGGATGCTCCTTTAAGAAGTTGAGGATGAATTTCTTTAGTCCGAGGTTGGTGAATTTGTGGTGTTCTTTGCCACGAAGGTTGTGGAGGCCAAGTCAATGGATATTTTTAAGGCAGAGAGGCTCTCACTTAACTTTTTTTCCCTATTGCCAGCCGTGCAACCTCGGCAGCTTTTTAGGTTGCCAAATGATAGTTTTGGTGGTCATTTAAGACTGCTTGCATGACGCGTGCGATAATGTGCTCGGACGAAGTGCGTAGTTACCTGAAAGAATTATGGTACGAATCCGACCTTTCTGTCATGGGCCGCCTCCATGGCCAGAGTGAGGCCACTGCAAATTGGAGAAACAACACCTCATATTTTGCTTGGGTAGTTTTCACCCCAGCGGTATGAACATTGGCTTCTCCAATTTCAGGTAGTCCTTGCTTTCTCCCTCCTTCCCCTCCCATTCCCAGCTCTCCCACAGCCTACTGTTGCTGCCTCTTCCTTTCTCCTCCCCCCCCGACATCAGTCTGAAGAAGGGTCTCGACCCGAAACGTTGCCTATTTCCTTCGCTCCATAGGTGCTGCCTCACCTGCTGAGTTTCTCCAGCATTTTTGTCTACCCATTCACACAAGTTCTGTTATCCCACTTTCCTCATTCACTACATTAGGGGCAATTTTACAGAGACAAGTTAACCTACAAAGCCAATGGTATGTGGGAGGAAACCCACACGCTTGCAGGGAGAATGTGCAAATTCAACACAGACAGTGCCCGAGGACAGGATCGAACACAGATCTCTGGCGTGTGAAGCAGCAAGTCCACCAGCTGTGCCACTATATTTTATTTTCCAGCACACACAAAATTATACGTTGATAACTTTGGTTACTAAAAAACAGGAAACTCTCCATTTTCAGTCTTAAATCTCTAAGTGACGCTATGTCCCCCTTTACAGCTACTGTATGTTTTAATTCAGTTCAAGACTATGGGGGGCAGTACATTGGCCATAAAATTGTTGCCTAAAATTGCCAGAGACCCGGAATTGATCCTGCATATGGGTGCTGTATGTATGGAGTTTGCTCCTTTTCCCTTTGATCGCATGGGTTTTCTCTGGGTGCTCTTGTTTCCTTCCAGATTCCAAAGGTGTGCAGGAACTTTTTTCAGACCCAACCCAAAAACGTAATATTTTCCTTTTGGCCATAGATTCTGTCTGACCTGTTAAGTTTCTCCAGCTTTTTGTGTCTATCTTCAGTTCATCTGCAGTTCCTTCCTACACACACGATACTATACGATAGAACTTTATTAATCCCAGGAGGTAAATTATATATATGATTGGTGGTCGGCGTGGACTCGGTGGGCCGAAGGGCCTGTTTCCACACTATCTTTAAATTAAAGTAAAAACACTATAAACCAGAGGTAATGTAAAGAAGGGTCTCTACCGGAAACGTCACCCAATTTCTTCTATCCCGAGATGCTGGCTGCTCCATGGAGTTCCCCCGCACAATTAAAGCTTCACCCTACCATTGTTACCCAACCGGACGCAACTAAATTTTTAAGGTTGCTCCTTTTTACCCAAGAACCCTTTTTTTGCTTAAGTCCAAGTCAAGTGAGTTTTATTGTGATGTGTCCCAGATAGGACAATGAAATTCTTGCTTGCTGCAGCACAACAGAATATGTAAACATAATACAGAACAGGAGATAAAAGTTCAGTGTGCCTATAGACCATTTATTGGTATATAGACACACAATAAATAAACAGATAAAGTGCAATAGGCTGTTATTTTTCAGAGTTTGGTGATGGTGGGTCCACTGCTGTATAAATTCCATTTGGAATATTTTTGGTGGACCAGGAAACCAAGAAGCAAGAGTTCTCCAGCTCCAGGGAGTGATTCTGCGTTAGTTTCCAGCGGTTGCAGCGAGGCGGCGACCAAACGGCAATGGTGGCCAGATCTCCCACAATGCAAATAGAGGGAGAAAATGTGCCTGACGCCGACCAGTTGCCGTGGCAATGCGCATGTGCAGGGGTAGGATATGCAGGCTGTGGCAGTGCGCATGTGTAAGGCGGGCGGGCGGGCGGCCGTACTGGCGGATGAGGAGTGGGCGGAGAGCGGAGACCCAAGAGTCTCGGGCAGAGACCCGGATACGGATGGTGGGCGGAGACTGAGAGTGACGGAGAGAGAGGGGGGGGCCCCCGCTCAGAGTTGCTTGCCAAGCAAAATGGGACGGCTGTTAGGTTGCCCGACGGCACTTTAGGTCGCCATTGGCAACCGGGCAACTGCTAATTTCGAGCCCTGAGTACAGGTGTCAGAGGTTATGGGGAGAAGGCAGGAGAATAGGGTTAGGAGGGAGAGATAGATCATCCATGATTGAATGGCGGAGTAGACTTGATGGCCGAATGGCCTAATTCTGTTCCTGTCACTTAGAAACATAGAACATAGAAATTAGGTGCCGGAGTAGGCCATTCGGCCCTTCGAGGCAGCAACGCCATGAAATATGAGCATGGCTGATCATCAACCTCAGTATCCCGAACCTGCCTTCTCACCATACCCTCTGATCCCCTTGCCCACAAAGGCCACATCTAACTTCCTCTTAAATATAGACAATGAACTGGCCTCAACTATCCTCTGTGGCAGAGAGTTCCAGAGATACACCACTCTCTGTGTGAAAAAACTTATGGCGTTATGACAGTACAAATCTTGTTTACAGCTGCCTGTCGGATAAACATATTACACAAAATTCTGCAAGACTTTCTGAAGTGCAAAAGGCAACCATTGGTGCAAAATATCCTCATGTGCCAGAGGTGGTCTGTAGTGTTCCGTTGTTGAGGTAGGATTAGGGTTGTGCTGATTGGTTCAAGATCCTGACAGTGGTAGGAAATGGCTTTTCCTGAACCCTGTTGCTGTGTGACTTAAACCTTCATTACTTCCTGCTCAATGGTAGCAACAGGATCTCCATGATCCCTTTGCACAACACCTGGGAACTTGCTGTGATCTTCATGAGCTTTATTGATCGTAAGGAAATCAGACTCCATTCGTAATTGGAATTAACAACGTGAGGTTATTAATTTCTTGTGTTTTGAGTCAAACCTGGTGGGTGTTTTCCTTCAATACAGTTTTCCTCTTCTAATTTTTCTTTATCTATTTCAATGTGATATTGCAACAGATGGGTAGTTGTCATTGACAATTTTGTAGAATACAACATATATTAAGTAAAAAAGCTTTTTTCTATTTCCTGAACATCACTTTATTTGGCCTTTCCTCTTTTGTCACACACAGATAGATAAAGATGCCTTGTCAAGATTTCATATTGTATAGTTTGATTTTTGTTGTGAAGAGAGAATTTGCATTATTTTCCTTTGCATTGTTTCCTCAAAGTTTTAAGTGGCTGTCAAATATGTCCGGGGGGGGGAGAGAGAGAGAGAAAGAGAGAGCGGGGAAATAAACAATTGACATAATTTACAGGGATCCCATGGAGCCTCTTTCCTCGACCCGATCTTTCTCTCAAGAGATGCTGCCTGTCCCACTGTTGCCTCCGATGTCCCTCTTAAATATCTCCCCTCTCACCTTAAGCTTATGACTTCTAGTATTGGAACCCTCTCCCCTGGGAAGAAGACTGAACATTCACTTTGTCAAGTTAAATGGTCTTTAATATGTTGAAAATTGCCAATGTGCAGGTGAGGGTTTTTTGGGGGTTTTTTTTTGCCTCGTTTGTATGAACTTAAATCAAAAAGAATAAGATTTTTTCAGTTGGGCGACTAGTCGGTTGGATACTTTCTTGTTCCTGCTGACTAATTCAGATGTAAAATTGGAAAAATATGAGCTGACTATCTTTTTGAGCTGTGGAAAGATGACATTTCATTAGGTTTAAAAGAGTATTATATGTTGGCATTGTGCCCTATTCCCTTCTGAAGGTAATTGCTGTTGATTATTGAAATTGCGATTGAGTTTTACCTTGTTATCACAATGACTAATTACGCTTTCTTCAACTCTATTAAACAGGTTAAAATAACAAAAAAGAAAAATGTTGTCCAGGTTGTTTCGTATGCATGGACTTTTTGTTGCCTCCCATCCTTGGGAGGTGATAGTAGGAACAGTTACAATCACCATCTGCATGATGTCGATGAATATGTTTACTGGTAATAATCAGATTTGTGGGTGGAATTTTGAATGTCCAAAGATCGAGGAGGTACGTCAGCTATGATAAGTACTAAAAAATCCCCTTCCTGTGACAAATTAATTAATTATCCAGATATATCTTGTAACAACCTTTCTACTTTTGCCATGAATGCTTCCTCTGTGTAGTTAAGACAGATTGTAAGTCTCAAAGATCATTCCGGCAAAGGATTAATTTGAAGATTGGTATTGACATTGGTTTTTAATTTAAACATTTTTCCTGAAAAGCTGCATTTGACAATCTTAAAGCAGAATTAATTTTAAGTTCCTCCTGTTTGTTGTTGAAGAATTTTATGAGGAAAGGAAAATTACTTTTTATCTAACCTTTTTGTTTTAATGTAGTTTTAATTCTGCTTCATTTAGATGCTCTATCTGAACTAAAAACAGAGAATGCTGGAAATATTCAATGTTGTGCAGCATTTTTAGAAAGAAACAAAAATCAATGAATATTCTTCCAACATTTTATCTATTGTGCTGGTGGTGTTGTTCGCACCAGTGCTTCTAATAGGTTTCATTTCTCCTCAATGATGGTTACCTCTCCAACATAGTTGACAGAATTATATATTGTTTTTATTTCCTGTGTTATTTGTAGCCTTTTCTCCGACCCAGAACAAGGACAGGTTTCCTTCTCTGATTCTCCACCTCTATTTTGCATCGTTGATTTTTGTTGCCTTCAATGTTATGCCAGTACCAGGCATCCCCTTCTCTCCCAGTATTCTCTGAACCCCACTTTTCTCACGGCACCATCCCATGCAAGATCTGTCCTTTTATCTCTTCCCTTTCACTATCAAGGGACATAAACTTTCCAGATAAAGTAGTAATTTACTTTGTTTTGATAATTTTCTGTACTGCAAGTGTACTCTCCACATTAGAGAAACCAAAGGCAGCTTGGTGGTCCAGTTTCTTTTAGCAGTCAGTCAGTCTTCAATACTCTGGCAAAGTCATATTAGAAACATAGAAACATAGAAATTAGGTGCAGGAGTAGGCCATTCGGCCCTTCGAGCCTGCACCGCCATTCAATATGATCATGGCTGATCATCCAACTCAGTATCCCGTACCTGCCTTCTCTCCATACCCCCTGATCCCCTTAGCCACAAGGGCCACATCTAACTCCCTCTTAAATATAGCCAATGAACTGGCCTCAACTACCCTCTGTGGCAGAGAGTTCCAGAGATTCACCACTCTCTGTGTGAAAAAGGTTCTTCTCATCTCGGTTTTTAAAGGATTTCCCCCTTATCCTTAAGCTGTGACCCCTTGTCCTGGACTTCCCTAACATCGGGAACAATCTTCCTGCATCTAGCCTGTCCAACCCCTTAAGAATTTTGTAAGTTTCTATAAGATCCCCTCTCAATCTCCTAAATTCTAGAGAGTATAAACCAAGTCTATCCAGTCTTTCTTCATAAGACAGTCCTGACATCCCAGGAATCAGTCTGGTGAACCGTCTCTGCACTCCCTCTATGGCAATAATGTCCTTCCTCAGATTTGGAGACCAAAACTGTACGCAATACTCCAGGTGTGGTCTCACCAAGACCCTGTACACTGCAGTAGAACCTCCCTGCTCCCTACTCAAATCCTTTTGCAATGAAAGCTAACATACCATTCGCTTTCTTTACTGCCTGCTGCACCTGCATGCCTACCTTCAATGACTGGTGTACCATGACACCCAGGTCTCGCTGCATCTCCCCCTTTCCCAATCGGCCACCATTTAGATAATAGTCTGCTTTCCCGTTTTTGCCACCAAAATGGATAACCTCACATTTATCCACATTATACTGCATCTGCCAAACATTTGCCCCCTCACCCAGCCTATCCAAGTCACCTTGCAGTCTCCTAGCATCCTCCTCACAGCTAACACTGCCCCCCAGCTTAGTGTCATCCACAAACTTGGAGATATTGCCTTCAATTCCCTCATCCAGATCATTAATATATATTGTAAATAGCTGGGGTCCCAGCACTGAGCCTTGCGGTACCCCACTAGTCACTGCCTGCCATTGTGAAATGGACCCGTTTACTCCTACTCTTTGCTTCCTGTTTGCCAGCCAGATCTCTATCCACATCAATACTGAACCCCCAATGCCGTGTGCTTTTAAGTTTGTATACTAATCTCTTATGTGGGACCTTGTCGAAAGCCTTCTGGAAGTCCAGATACACCACATCCACTGGTTCTCCCCTATCCACGCTACTAGTTACATCCTCGAAAAATTCTATAAGATTCGTCAGACATGATTTACCTTTCGTAAATCCATGCTGACTTTGTCCAATGATTTCACCACTTTCCAAATGTGCTGCTATCCCATCTTTAATAACTGACTCTAGCAGTTTCCCCACTACCGATGTTAGACTAACTGGTCTGTAATTCCCCATTTTCTCTCTCCCTCCCTTCTTAAAAAGTGGAGTTACGTTTGCTACCCGCCAATCTTCAGGAACTACTCCAGAATCTAAAGAGTTTTGAAAGATTATTACTAATGCATCCACTATTTCTGGAGCTACTTCCTTAAGTACTCTGGGATGCAGCCTATCTGGCCCTGGGGATTTATCAGCCTTTAATCCATTCAATTTACCCAACACCACTTCCCGGCTAACCTGGATTTCACTCAATTCCTCCTACTCCTTTGACCCTCCTGAAAGCCATTGCTTGATAATACAAATGACAGAGGCTGACTTCTGTTATGATGGGGTTCACATCAAGACGTAGAAATGACTCATTCACGGAGTACTAACTGAACATGGTTGCAAAAGCTTCACTCAAAGAATATTGTTGGGCCCTTCCATTTTGATAATGGCGATGCGTTCAAGGTGCCTCCTCCCATTAGCTGTTTAAATTATCACGTCCACTTGGAATGGATAAGATGGGCATAGAGAAACTGAGATTGGGATGGAGGTTTTCAACAATTTCAAATAACCGGCATTTCCAGTTTCTATTTGAAGTTGCCATTTCTGAGGAAGAGTCACCAAGTGAAATCTGTTTTCTCTCTACAAATGCTGCTTAACCCACAGTTTGCACCTTTTTCTGTTTTAATTACAACTTATTTAAATGTTTGGGATCCAAATAATCACTCTATTAATGTTGTTGTTTTCTCAGGAGATATTAAGCAGTGATATCATAATCCTGACTATAACTCGCTGCTTTGCAATCTTGTATATATACTTCCAGTTCCAGAATCTACGGCAGCTTGGTTCTAAGTATATGCTAGGTAAGGTCCAAGCACATTTTTGAGTCGATGGTCAACAACTCCATCGAATCTAAACTAACACTTAAACTTGTCTGTTGCATATTATTAATTACGTTTACCTATTTTCTCACATTTCCTGCCACTGCATTTACAAGTTGATCTTTCTTTAGGTATTGCTGGTCTTTTCACCATCTTCTCCAGCTTTGTATTTAGCACTGTTGTAATTCACTTTTTGGATAAAGAACTTACTGGTCTCAAGTGAGTACAATTATCTTTAAAATCTATTTAACTTTCCATGAATGTTTTGTATGTATGACTGGTTCCTTCATAACATACTTTTGGGCCAAAAGAGACACATCATCTAATATTCATGTGTCAGTACAAGCTGGATAGAAATATAGTTTGGTTAATCTTAAATTTTGTATTGTGGATTACTTCAAATTAAGCCTGTGTAACTTACATTTTTGGTTCATTAAATAATGAGAATAGTAGATATTAGTGCCTCAGCTTCTGAGTCAAAGTCATGAGTTCAAAATATCTGCAGATCTGAGATTTCTTTGTGGTTCACACGAGCATTTCCACCAAAACTAACTCCCAGATTACTTTATTTTCAGTGAGGCTTTGCCTTTCTTCTTGCTATTGATTGATCTGTCAAAAGCCAGTGCTTTGGCCAAATTTGCACTGAGCTCCAACTGCCAGGTAATGTGCTAATTTCACATATACTTTTTTTACAAATAATGTTGCACAAAAAAAATTCAAATAACTTGGTAAATCCAATCTGAGCGGTAGATAAAGATAAACGCAATTACTTTTAATACTGATCAAAGTTTTATCCTTCACTTGAATTAATTAGTCATGTTTGGGATGAAGTCAAGAATGCAATTTATTTGAAGTTCTCATTCCATATGTAAACACATAAGAATGAATAATTTTCCTTCCAAGTAATTCTCATCACAAAACCACTTGTGTTAACGATTCCCTTTATGTAATTTGGTTTACAATTGGGAGTGTTTTCCCAATGGGTGAAATAACAGTCGTTCTTTTCTCTAAATTTTTGTTTTCCTGCAAGAATATTTTTTAATATCCTATTCTACAAAATGCACAGGTGAAATTTTGGAGAGTTTGAGAATCTGGGGAATTGCCAAGTAAATTTTCATAAATGTATTTTCAATAACAGGATGAAGTAAGGGAAAACATTGCACGTGGAATGGCTATTCTTGGTCCTACCTTCACGCTCGATGCTCTTGTGGAATGTCTTGTGATAGGTGTTGGTACTATGTCTGGTAAGTCTCACAAATTCCATTTCCTTGCACCTTTGTTCCTCTTCATTGTAGGCGTCAACTGCAGCTTTGTTATGAGGGAGTACTCAACTTGACATGATCCCAGAAAATTCACCAAGGGGAAGTTGAGATGGAAGGGTTATATAATTTAGCAGTAATTTTAAAGTTATGGCAGGTAAACTCACCGACTAACATTCCAATAGTAAATGTGTGGAAGGGGGGAATATTAACATGTTATCAGCATTAATAAAAGTCCTTTAATCTCTTTATTTAGGTGTACGTCAGCTGGAAATCATGTGCTGCTTTGGCTGCATGTCAGTATTGGCAAACTACTTCGTCTTCATGACATTCTTCCCAGCTTGTGTCTCCCTGGTATTGGAGGTAAGAGTGGCAGAAGGATTTTCCAAATGTGTTAGTATGATTTTAATGGTTGTTAAAATTGGCTTCTTTGGAGTTGCATAATTGATATCTAAACAAAGATGGAAACCTTTTAGCAGCTTGTTCAAGAAATATAAAGCTGTACCATCCTGATAAATCATAATTCTTCCATCAAAGTGTAAGAATCAAAGGTCTTTTATTGCCACGTGTACCAATTAAGGTACAGTGATATTTGTATTACCATACAGCCATGCAAAAAAATTAAGCAACATAAGACACAGCTATATAAAAGTTAACATAAAGATCCACCACAACGAATTCCACATTCCTCACTGTGATGGAAGGCAATAAAGTCGAATCTTCTTCCCTCATTTTTCTCCCGCAATCGAAGCTCCCGCGTCGGGACATTCAAAGCTCTTGCGGCTTGAATGAGGTCCTGAAGTCGGTCTCTAACCAGGGACCATGAGCTTCATGATGTTGGGCCGCAGTGCAGACGGAGATACGATACGGAAACAAATTGCATCTCTGTCGACGTAAGAGATTTAAAAATGTTTCTCCCCCCGCCACATAAAACAAGCTAAAGAACACTAAACATTTAACATGTACTAAAGAAACAACAGAGAAGGAAGGGACAGACAGATTGTTGGCAAGGCAGCAGTTGCGGGCGCGACCCGATGTATTACCTGGTCACGATAATTAAAAGTGACATTTCTCCAATAGCTTTCCCGAGAAAGTCGAGAGAGGGCCGTCCAATATGGCAGCTTGGGCATTTTGCTCGGGTTTTGGAGGAAGAGGAAGATAACAAACCAAATCCCGTAACGCAGAGGGTGAAAGTCATCATGGTCAGTATTCAAAGCCATCTTTGGTAAAGTGTGAACATTTATGTTGCATCAGTTTCTGATTTCTAAGAATATTATTACACAATGATTTCTTCAGAAATGGTTGAATCATTAAATTAGTGAGATTATTTTCAAGTGTTCTGCCAGCAGATTGTTGTTGACTTGCGTCACTTTTTTATTTTACTTGTTCAGGGTGTGACGCACTTGTTGCCAAACCCTAAATGTTCTTGCTACTGCCTTAACATGCTTCTGGTGAAAGTACATCGAGCGCAGCTGGGCAGGGACTTATTTGGATTTTGTCAGTGACAACGAAGGCATTGTATTTCCATTGACGTAGTCTATGCGGATACTGAATTGTGAGGGTGACATTGCTGATCTTGGGGATCCTTGTTTTAAACTATCAAATTTGCTCCCTTTGCAATTGTAGTACCCCACAATTGTACAGAGGGTGCTTTCTGTGTGAAGAAAGGTTCTTGAATTTATGTGCTGGTCACCTCCACCAGTGTTGTTATGGTCAGAGGTATCTGCTGCAGGAGGACTAGTGAGTAAAAGGACATGTAGGTATATCCTTTGTTATCGTGCACGTGGCGTAATGGTAGAGCTACTGCCTTACCGTGCCAGACTTCTGGGTTCAATCCTGACTACAGGTCTGTACAGAGTTTATGTTCTTCCATGACCTGTGGGTTTTCTCTAAGGTCGGTTTCCTCCCACACTCAGATTTGTAGGTTAATTGGCTTGGTATAAATGTATCAATGTAAAATTATCCGTAGTGTGTGTAGGATAATGTTAATGTGCGGGGATCGCAGCTTTATGCTGACTCAGTGGGCTGAAGGGTCTGCTTCCGCGCTGTATCGCTAAACTAATTCAGTCACCAACCCAGTCTGGCTTGTATTCGGTTTTAGGCCATCTTGATCAGCGTTGATGCTATTAAGCCGCTCTTGTGGTGAATATTGTAGTTCCCCACTGAAGGTAGTGCTCCTTTTTGCCTGTGTAGAATTATGTCTGAAGAAGGGTCCCGTCCTTGTTCTCTAGAGATGCTACCTGGCCCGCTGAGTTACTCCAGCCCTTTCTGTCTTTTCTCCTTGATGCTTTTTAATCCGTGTTGTGATCCGTTTAATCCATGTATGGTGCAGCAGAGTGTGAAGCAGAACATCAAAAGTCAGAACTCTTTGAAATTTATGAAAACTAACACACAATGCAACTAAATAGTTTTAATATTTTACATTTGTATGATAAGCAAAACTACAAAATGTAAAGTATAATGAGCAAGATAAAGTGCTGGAGGAACTGGGCAGGTCATGCAGCATCTGGGGAGGGAATGGACAGATCATGGGTTGCGACCCTTCTTCAGTCTGAGCTCTTCTATTCAACCAGTATAAAAAGGAGAGGAGATATGGCCAGACAGGCTAGTAGATGATTGGTAGACCAGAGAGTGGTGAAGGATGACTGGTAGATGGAGCTGGATAAGGAAAGAGGAGGGGTTGAGTTGAAACTTACGGATTGATGATAGTTGGAGGCAGACAACAAAGGCAGGTCAAGACTGGTAAAGGGAGGGTGAAGGTGGAGATATCTAGGAGGATTATAAGCAGAAACACATAGACTACCAGGCTTGGCATGCAGAAAGTAAGGAAGGTGATAATGAGAGCCGTTAGAAAAGTGATGAAGGGCTGATTGAACCAGAACCAAATTGAGGAGGAAGAAGCTGGTGTGTAAAATGTGAGGGCAATAGATGGATAGGAGGAAGAGGAAAATGGGTGATCGTTGATGGGAGGGGGAGGGGTGCAGAGGAAAGGGGACAAAATTATGAAAACTAAAGGTGGATCGAAAGAGAGGGCAAACACGTACTCAGGAGGTGATGGTTACCTGAAATTATACGACCGATTTCCTTCCCTGGAGGACATTGGTGAGCCAGCTAGTTTTGAGGTCACCATTACTAGGTTTTCCTTTAAAGTTTATTTCTTTGAAAAATTGTTTCCACTTTTGAAACGTGGTGGTTTTCTTTTAAAAATTGATTTTTAATTGAACTTAAATTCCACAGCGTCCGTGGTACCATTTTGGTAATCAATATGTCTATTGAACAGTGATAATTGTGGAAGAATTAATTGTTTTTATTTTGTGTGTGGTCCAGTCTCTAGGATTGGTTCTGGTTCACGCTCATAGTCGCTGGATAGCTGAGCCAGCTTCCGAGGGCAGCACCTTAGAAACACCCAAGTCAGCATCAGGGCTGGATGAAAGTATGCCGAGACGAATCGATCCAGAAGTACCACTGTGGCAGTTTTACCTTTCCAGGTAACCGAACAAATAACCATTTAAAGTAGCTGCCATCTTGTAGATTGGACAATGACATGAAAATAGATTTGATAAGCCTGCTAATTTTAGATAAAAAATGAAGTTAGATTAATACATTTTCAAACCTTTTTTAAAAAGTAATCATTTTCTTGTAAAAACACCAATAGGCGATAGCTATTACTCAGTATTATACATTTTAGTTTGAGATACAGCACCGAAACAGGCCTTTCAGCCCACCAAGTCTGCACTGACCAACAATCCCTGCACACTTACACTATCCTACACTGGGGACAATTAATCATTTAATCGTAGCCAATTAGCCCACAAACCTGTACGCCTTTGGAGTCTGGGACCGGAGATCTCTGAGAA
This sequence comes from Leucoraja erinaceus, assembly GCF_028641065.1. NCBI lineage: Eukaryota > Metazoa > Chordata > Chondrichthyes > Rajiformes > Rajidae > Leucoraja > Leucoraja erinaceus. The sequence continues at coordinate 13,023,781 of NC_073379.1, forward strand.
AACCCACGCAGGTCACTAGGAGAACATGCAAACTTCCTACAGACAGACGCCCGTAGTCAGGATCGACATCTTGTAAACACCATAATCTTGACAAACAATATAATTTGTGCCAAACGCTTTCCCCACCATGCTGTCTACCTATGATGACACATTCTTGGAGAGATATACCTGCACATTTGCATGCCCCCCCCTTCCCAGACTCCATTCTACAACAGTCCCCATGCCCCTTCCATTTACTGTGCAAGTCTTGCCCTGATTTGTCTTGCCAAAATGCAAAATATTGTATTTATCTGAATTAAACACCGTTGCTGCCCATAGGACTAGTTCAAGATCCTGTTGTAACAGTAGATAACCTTTTTTATTCTCTACTATTTCTGTGTAATAAAGATTTTATGCTGATTATGATTTTCTGTCTTGCAAATGGCAGGATGGTCAGTATGGATATTGAACAAGTAATCACCCTTGGCTTGGCGCTCTTCCTCGCCATCAAATACATCTTCTTTGAACAGACTGAGACGGAATCTACTCTCTCACTGAAGAATCCTATGTCGTCATCTTTGGTGCACACAAAGAATATTGATTGTTGCAGGAATAATATTGGAACTGCCAGATTACAATCAAATGGTCCAGTTGGTGATGAATTCACCAGTAAAGAAAATACAGGTAAAAAGTTATAGACATGTACTTTAATAGAATTTCAGCAATATCTTGAGTTTTACAGCTTTGTAATTTCGAATTTGAAGCATGAAATCGCTATTGTGAAATTTAAGGTCTTGTTCCCTGGATTGTTAATCTACGTATTTCAGATATGTTATTTTGATTATATTTCAATAATTTGGGGAAATCATCTACTTGGAATGCTTACCACCTACATTCTCTAAAGTTTGATCCTAACTTAAATGCTGAGAAGTCTTCTGAATTACACTTATGTTTTTGGTTATCAAGTATTACAAATATTGTTCTTGTAGATGCATTCCTGCTAATGCCGTTTGAATGCCTGATATTGTCTTATTGTAATCTTGCTATTACTTAAAATTAATTAGACTGTTTTTCATGCAGATGAAGTCATTAAGCCGATTGAGTCTTCCTTCCCTCATTCAATCAATCATATATCAAAACCAAATTTTATGTTGGGAGACTTCACTCCTCCTAGCTCTTCATCTTCAGGAACACCAGAAGAGCTAGATACTGAGCTTTTGTTAGACCCAAGACCAATTGAAGAATGTTTGTCCATACTTAAAAATACTGAGGTAAGAGTTTTTGACTTTGGTTTCTACCTGAGTTTCAATGTGTGTTTACTTAGTTGTGACTTTTGTTGTCCATTGGACAAATTGACTATTATCTGGTAGTTCCAATATTATTCTTGAACAGCTGGGCTGCCGGAATGGCTACTGGAATTTATGACTATTAAAGCAGATGGCCATGTGGTGCTGCTGTAGAATTGCTGCCTCGCACCACCAGAGACTCTGATTCGATCCCGACAACTGGTGCTGTCTGTAGGAAGTTTGTACATTCTCCCTGCACCCGTGCAGGTGATCCCACATCCTAAAGAAGTGCAGGTTTGTAGGTTGATTGACATCTGTAAATTGTCCTAGTGTACAGGGTAGAACTAGTGTAAGGCTGATCGATGGTTGGCGTGGACTCATTGTGCCACATCTCCAAACCAAACTAAAGATGAGGATGCTATTGGAATTGACCCATTGAATTAACCTTTAGTGAGAATTATAAAATTACTCTAGAACAGTGGTTCCCAACATATTTTAGTTCATGGCCCCCTTGGGCTCTTTAATTTTTCTGTGCCCCCCCCCCCGACATTATTAGTGGGGGGGGGGGGAAGTGGCCCCCTTCATTGAACCTGTGGCCCACTAAACCCCCAAATATTTCTGTGCCCCCCCCCCTGAAATTTGCCATGGCCCCAGGTTGGGAATCACTGCTCTAGAGTATATTCTGGAGTTAACATCAAGTTGTTAATGGTAGTCTTTGTCTTTTTCTCCATCTGTGGGATGATTTGTTGTAATTATAGCAGTGCTTAAAATTGAACAATGTAGGATCATGTGAAATGGGGTTTGATGTTTTCTGATTTATGACAGAAAGGACCAAAATCCCTTACTGATGCTGAGATAATTCTCCTGGTGAATGCCAAATATATTCCAGCATATAAACTGGAGAACATGATGGAAACTCCAGAGCGAGGTGTATTCATCCGTCGCCAACTGCTTGCTCCAAAGCTCCCGGAGCCCACTGCACTGCACCTCCTTCCCTTCAGGGGCTATGATTATTCGTTGGTAAGTCAGGCCTGTCAGCGTTAACAGTTTGTAATCAGAATGAATGAAACTAGTTCAATGGGGTGGAATCTATGATGATAGTCGATGTTTGGAGTCTTAATCCTATTTTTCATGTGTGTGTGAATCTTTGAACTTTCAGGTCATAGGAAGTTGCTGTGAGAATGTCATAGGCTATGTGCCTGTTCCTGTTGGAGTTGCAGGACCACTTTGTTTGAATGGGAAAGAGTTCCAAGTGCCCATGGCAACCACTGAAGGCTGTCTGGTGGCAAGCACTAACCGAGGTTGCAGAGCAATTAGTGTAAGTATGAACTGTAAATTGCCAGCTTTATTGCACAAGTGATGGGTGGTTGAGTACTTCCATGCATCAATATACCTCAATAGACAATAGGTGCAGGAGTAGGCCATTTGGCCCTTCGAGCCAGCAACGCCATTCAATATGATCATGGCTAATCATCCCCAATCAGTACCCCGTTCCTGCCTTCTCCCCATATCCCCTGACTCCGCTATTTTTAAGAGCCCTATCTAGCTCTCTCTTGAAAGCATCCGGAGAACCTGCCTCCACTGCCCTCTGAGGCAGAGAATTCCACAGAACATGTGACGTTTGAAGTGTCAGGAAAGGAATTGAATGTTAGAAGTGATAGGAACAGAATTAGGCCATTCTGCCCATCAACTCTACTCCGCTTATTCAATCATGGCTGATCTATTTTTCGCTCTTGACCCCATTCTCCTGCTTTCTTCCCGTAACCCCTTACTAATCAAGAATCTCAATCACCGCCTTAAAATATCCGTTGACATGGCCTCCAAAGCCGTCGGTGGCAAAGAATTCCACAGATTTCCATTTTAAAAGAATCCCTTTCGATTTTAGCTTGGCGGCGGAGCACGGAGTTGTGTGCTGGCAGATGGAATGACAAGAGGACCAGTTGTGAGACTTCCAACTGCCTGCGAAGCTGCGGAGGTGAAAGCGTGGTTGGAGAGCTCTGATGGCTTCCAAATTATGAAGGAGATGTTTGATAGTACGAGCAGGTAAAATATTGTATATCTAAGTTTGAATTTGTATCTTTAAAAAATGACTAGCTTTGCTGATGCTCTTTGGTCCCCATGAAATAATAACGAGTTGCTGTACTCGTCCCACAGAATACACTTGATTGATAGCACCCGCTCCTCTGAGTCAAGTTCTCCTGCAGGTTCCGCTCCAGCAATGAAGTGGTGGTGAAATGTTGGTGTGTTTTTGGATAACACCTTTAAACTGAGGCCCCTTTCAAAACATAAGATCATAACAGCTGGAAACGAGCCTTTGGCCCACCTTGTCCCTACCAATTAAGTGGACATACTGGTTTGGTCCCATTTGCCTATATTCGGCCCATATCCCTCCAAACCTTCCTATCCATGTATCTGTCTTGTAAAAGTCATAATTGTTACTGCTATAGCTTACTCTGGCAGCTCCTTCCAGACACTGACTAATCCCCTGAGTAGAAAATATTTACCTGAGGTCCCTATTAAAACCCTCCCCTCAAACCTTGACCCTCTACTCTCTAGGTGTACAATTCTCTACACTGAGGAAAGGACTGTGAAAACAAACTTTAACATGCTGTAACTTTATCCATTCCATTTGGTATTTCATTCTGGTATCTCATTCCATCATTTCAAATGTGAAAAAGTGTTGTTTTTGGTATCTTGTCTGGTGTGTACACTTTAAATAATAACACTTAAGCTTAATACTCGTTGGTATGATATTGCTGTTTCCAAGGATCTGTTGTAGACAAATGTGCTGCTGCATTTTAACATGATTGTAATTGAGAAGTAAGTTGGGGACATCCTGGGTCAGAAAATCTGACGGTCTGAAGGAGGGTCTCGACCTGAAATGTCACCCATTCATTCTCTCCAGAGACGCTGCCTGTCCTGCTATTACTCCAACATTTTGTGTCTATTTTTGGTTTAAAGCAGCATCTGCAATTCCTTCCTTCATGCTGGGTCAGACAATGCACTATACTAATACAAGAATGTTTTACCTTCCAAATATCCCCATCCAGCTGAGTGGTCTCTGCTTTTTAGCAGAAATCTACTTGTGTAATGATTGGATAAATATTAAAGTTAACAATATAAATAAGATGAAGGTGCAAGAAACTGCAGATGCTGGAATTTTCTGAGCAAAACAAACTGCTAGAGATCAGGCACGGTGGGTGGCAGGATGGCGCAGCGGTAGAGCTAATGCCTTGCAGCACCAGAGACCCGGGTTCAATCCTGACTATGGGTGCTTGTTTGCTGAGATCTTTGGTTTCCTCCCACACTCCAAAGACGTAGGGGTTTGTAGGTTAATTGGCTTGGAATAAATGTAAAATTGTCCCTAATGCATGTAGGATAGTGTTAATGTGCGGAGATCGCTGGTGGGTGCGGACTCGGTGGGCCAAAGGGCCTGTTTCCATGCTTTATCCAAACTAAATCTGTGGAGAAAATGGATAGTTGATGTTTTGGGGTGAGATCCATTTTTACACTGGCTGTTGGGGGAGGGGGGTGGGGGAGGAGAGAAGGAAGATGACTGGAAAAGAGGTGGGGGCAGGAAATTGTCTGGCATGTCATGGGAGGAAACGGGTGAAGGGGGTTTGATCGACAGATGGGTGGAGTGAGTGACAAAGGCTGGTGTTCAAAAGGATGTCAGATAAGATGTTAATAAGATACTGTAGCTGAAGCAGCTAATTGAAATTTATAATTTCCTGTACATCTACGTGTTCTGTATTTTAAAATTGCTATTTTGTTATTGCTTACTCTTTTATTTACCTGCTCACTCTTATTATTGTGTTATACAGGTTTGCCAGGCTTCAGAAGTTGCAGATTGCTCTCGCTGGTCGTAACCTCTACATCCGCTTTCAATCTAAAACTGGAGATGCCATGGGCATGAACATGCTCTCAAAGGTGGGTTAATGTTTCCAATCAGTATAGACCAGTTGGGGGAAAAAGTGAAGTGAGAATTCAGGATGGAAAATTTAACAGATTGAACCAGCTCTAATCTCTGGCAGTGACTTGTGAGAGTGGAGGGTAGGAGGGAAAAGAAGAGAAAACAAGAATCTCTGTCTGAAAGATTCCGACCCAAAACACCGCCTATCCATGTTCTCCAGAGATGCTGCCTAACACACACTCCAACACTTTGTCTTTTGTAAACCAGTATTTGTAGTTTCTTGATGTAGGAAAGAAAACAAGGAGGGTTTTGATGGGATAAAATGACAAATATTGTGCTCCTGATATTGACCGTGGGGGTCTGGTTTTCTTCCATATCCCAAAGTTGTGCTGGTTGATTTATTGTAAATTACCCCAAGTGTAGATAGGTGGCAGGAGAATCGGAGTTAATGGACACGCAAGAGAGAATGGTAGGGAGCATATGACTAGTGCAAAGATGTAACTTAAGGTTATGTGATAGGAGCAGGTTTCGGCCATTCAGCCCATCAAGTCTACTCCGCCATTCAATCATGGCTGATCTATCTCCTAACCTCATTCTCCTGCCTTCTCCCCGTAACCCCATACTAATCAAGAATCTCTCAATCTTAGCCTTAAAATATCTGTTGACTTGGCTTCCACAGCCTTCTGTGGCAAAGAATTCCACAGATTCAACACCCTCTGACGAAAGAAATTCCCCCTCATCTCCTTCTTGAAGGAACATCCTTTAATTCTGAGGTTATGGCCTCTAGTCCTAAACTCTCACACTAGAAACATAGAAAATAGGTGCAGGAGTCGGCCATTCGGCCCATGATTCAATATGATCATGGCTGATCATCCAAAATTAGTACACCGTTCCGACGTTCTCCCCACATCCCTTGATTTCCTTAGCCCCAAGAACTAAATCTAACTTAAAAAATATCCAGCAATGAGACTCGGGGTGTAACACCATCCACACCCATCAAACTTGCCCCTGAACCCCTTTACCATATGCCAGAGAGACCATGGGATCCAGGCAGGCCATAGGGAAATAACATGAAGCACATTGTTTACAGAGGACAGCTGTTTGAAAGAGAAAAAATCAACCGTCAAGATAAGCTCCAGAAAGATTCCCCTCTGAGGAAACACATGGGACATGGTGTGGAGAAATTAAGGTTCGGGTAGAGAGCGACTGAGAGATCATAGAAGGGAAGTGTTGCAGCCCAGAAATTTACCGTCATTCTTTCGGGAGGCCAATGGGGAGTGGGGAAGGGAACTTTCCAAACACACAGCTACAACTGTGGTAGCAGGCTATAACCAGAAGACAAACTGGTTTTATAATAAACTAGTGGAAACATCCTCTCCATATCCACTCTATCAAAGCCTTTCACTATTCAATAAGCTTCAATGGGGTTCTTTCTTCCCACCCCATCATCCTTCTAAACTCCAGCGAGTACAGGCCCAGTACCGTCAAATGCTCATCATATGTTAACCCACTCATTCCGGGATCATTTTTGTAAACCTCCTCTGGGCCCTCTCCAGAGCCAGCACATCCTTCCTCAGATATGGTGCTCAAAATTGCTCACAATATTCCAAATGCAGCCTGACCAGCGCCTTGGCTCTGTAGCAATTTATTGTTGCCTTCACCATTAATGGGACATCTTGTCTGTCTTTCTTCCCCCTCTGAACATTTAGGGCACAGAGAAGGCTCTTTCCCGATTGCAGGAGGAGTTTCCAGCTATGCAGATACTTGCAGTTAGTGGTAACTACTGCACTGACAAGAAATCTGCTGCCATCAACTGGATTGAAGGAAGGGGGAAGTCTGTAGTCTGTGAAGCGATCATTCCGGCTAAAGTTGTACGAGAGGTACATAAATGTGTACATCGTTCAGTTAAAGAATTTTGCATTGATTTCTCTAATTGTGCACTAATTCCATGTTTCCATTGTGAAATCTTCAAAACAACCTGGTCTATGTTTTATTTTCTTCAGACACTAAAGACCTCCACATACTCTCTTATTGAAGTGAATATCAACAAAAACCTAGTGGGCTCAGCAATGGCTGGTTGTCTTGGAGGTTACAATGCACATGCTGCAAACATTGTCACTGCTATTTATATTGCATGTGGCCAGGTGGGTACAGTGATCCTTGATTATTTTTTTTAATCCATTTTTTCCCCTCCTAATCATTGGATGCATCGGTTTTTTGTTTCAAACTTGTAATAACTGGCTGACCATTTATGGGGTCAGTGTTCAAATGTGTTTGTTTTTAGAGATAGTTTTTAGAGCGGTTTTCTGTAGTTGAGGGTCTTGTCCCAAACAAGTTAAGGCAGCAGTGATCTGTATCATCACATGGTTTTGTATCAAAAATCTCCTAACAGCACATTTATTGAATTTGAGCAAAAACAAAGAGCTGGAGGAACTCTGCTGGTCAGGCAGCAAATGAACAGTCATATTTAGAGGAGTACCAGGACTAGCAGAGATGGGCAGTATGGACAAATTGGGCCAAAGGGCCTGTGCGTGATGTGTGACTATGATGCTGGTCTAAGAATGGCAGTACAGATGACAAGATTAAATAGCCCACATGTGTTTCCACGCCACCGTGCCCTGCACTTCCATGTGCTTTTACCATCAATGATCTCATTTACCAAGTGGTTTGCCTTTTAACTGGTGCTTTTGAACAGTTGCAGCTAAAAGCCTCCACCTTTCTGGATAATATGCTAATGAACACTGCCAAATTCTCTTACTGACTTGGACCATTGGAGAAACTTTGAAAGCTTGAAATTAATTTCGGAATGGCCGATTCATAATTATGCACTGATTTCGCTGTGCGGGCCACATAATTTTTAGGAATATAAACCAGGCCCTTATTGTGTCTCGGTCTCAGTCACTGGAATGATTCTTCAAAGTTTTATCAACTGACCATTTAATTAGTTAAACACTCTGATGTTTCCATTCCCCTGATAGTTTACTTTTTTTGGTCTTTCCTTTTGCTATCTTTAAGGAGTTGATGGGGGTGAGGGATGGGAAATTGAAGATTAATTTAGAAAATTCATCTAATCCATAATCCTAGATTTGGTCTGTTCAATTGGCAGTTTGCAAATACAAGCATTTTCTGCAATTCTCAGTCGGCATTCCCCTTTCGAATGTTTCAGGATCCCGCCCAAAATGTTGGAAGTTCAAATTGTATTACATTAATGGAATCGGCTGGCAGTTGTAGCGAAGATTTGTACATCAGTTGCACCATGCCATCCATAGAAGTTGGCACTGTTGGTGGAGGGACCAACTTGCGGCCGCAACAATCCTGTCTACAGGTGAGCATCTGTACTTCTTTGTACTTTTTTTTAACTTAAGTGTAGTATCGCCATTGAGCTATTATACACTTCTTGTACATCAGAAAAATAAAGTGGACATAGGGGGTGAATATTTCCAAAACATTTAATTATTCCAATGAAGTAAATGGAGATTATAGCATTCTCGCGGAGAAAAGTAATATTAATAGTATTTCACTTGGATATTCCAAAATAACGTCTTGACAATGGCTCATTGGCAAGTGATATTCACAGCCAGACATCTCGGAGGTTATTAATTTCATAGCGTACTTTGCAGTAATGCATGAGCATGGATAAGAGGTTTAGAAGGATATATTGACTAAATATGAGCAAATTGGACCAGCTCAAGTAGAATGCTAGATTGGTATGGACGAAGGAGCTGTTTCCGTGCTGTATGACTATATTGACGATGATATGAGGTAGCTGTTAATTGAGACTAGGAAAATGTTTCCAACTATTTAAGTAGTGATAGGGCAACTTGTATGTACACCGTAAGGCTGTGAGGTCATGACTTTGAGGCTTTGAGGCCTTGGCTTACCATTGAATCAAAATAATACTGTCCTTCATTACATGGACACATCATGGAGTGAGGCACAAACCATTTGTTTCATTGCATCAATAAACCACTCTAAACACCATGCCACAAGACCTACAACCTCATTCTTTTTTTGCTTTAAAGACCTGATGATTGACCATAGTTAGGAAATATGTGCTTACAACGTTTCCCTGAAAGCATGCCACTAGTTGCAAATTGTTGCGTTTAGAAATTAGTGTTTCACAGTATTACCCAGTGGGCTGTGCAGAGTTGCTTTTTCATTGAGCCACCCATCTTGTCATTGGCATTCCACCTATTCTATGATTGTACATTCCTATTTTTCCTGTAAATTCTACAGAATTTAAGATTTTTTTAAATTGCATTGTTTTGGAGAGAGAATACTCCTCAACTGCTGCATGGTGAACTCCAAGAATGATTAGTGCAACTCCTGCAGCAGGTGAAGAGGGTCAGGAACGTACTAGTCTAAAGACTGATTCAAATTATGGAAATGTCTTCCATTACTGATGCTGTTATAGTCCTGCCTAGTTGTGATAGACTATTGGAAATAGTTTGAAAGATGCATTAAGGCTTTATAAATTCCCTCTTTTTCTGATAGATGCTTGGAGTTCAGGGTGCAAGTAAGGGGAAACCTGGTGAAAATGCATGTCAACTAGCAGAGATTATTTGTGGAACAGTAATGGCGGGTGAGCTCTCTCTCATGGCAGCTTTGGCGGCGGGACACCTGGTGAAGAGCCACATGACCCACAACAGGTAAGTTGACTTGTGTAGGAAGGAACTGCAGGTGCTGGTTTAAACCAAAAACTCTCACAAAAAGCTGGACTAACTCAGTGGGTTAGACAACTTCTCTGGAGAAAAGGGATAGATGACGTCTGAAGAAGGGTCTCAACCCGAAAAGTCACCTATTCCTATTTCTCCAGAGAAGCTGGCTGACCCACTGAGTTACTCCAGCTTTATGTGTCTGTCTTGGGTAAGTTGCCATTCCTTGCACTTCAACATAACGTTTTGGCATGGAAGAACGAATATTCAATCCATTTGTGTTATTCTCATGTTCCCACTGTGCTGAAACTTGTACCGAGGGTATTTTGCGATTGTGCATTTATTCAAGTAATTTGTATACGTTTGTGAAAAGTTGAGGCCCAGCATTGGTCCCTGTGGAATTCCACTAGCTTCATGTCATAAAGACCATTTTTCTTTGTTTTCCAGCCTAATTTCTATCCATTCCAATATTGCTTCCAACACCCTTGTTCTTTTATTTCCTTTTATGTTTTTAATGCATCAACTTATCGAATGCCTTTATCCATGACACTTGTAATCTCTGGGGGGGAAAAAAGCATTTTAAAAAACACATGGTCAAACCTTGCTTCCCTTTCACACCATGATAGCTTTGCATGTTTACCTTGCCTGTTTATTGAGTTGCATTTGCTGTTTTCCCAAACTGATAGGGTTTTTTTCTAAGCCCTGAGGAATATAGAATAATTAAAATCAGCACATCGGCTATCTTGCAATCCTTTTAAGATTCTGGGTTGGTCCATCAAGGACCAAAGACAGATATCAGTTCCAACAAATGGCTTGGTATCACTGCTCTGATCATTGTAATTTATTTGTTAAAAGCTTACCAAGTTATCTATTTTGAAAGTTTTGTTGATATGATGGAGAGTAATTTAAAGGTACTTAAAATTTAGATATATTGGGCTGGAATAAAAATCATTTAGAAGTAAGGAAATAAAGATCAAGGGTTTCGACCCGAAATGTTGCCTATTTCCTTCACTCCATAGATGCTGCCTCACCCGCTGAGTTTCTCCAGCATTTTGGTCTACCTTCAAGTAAATATAAGCTACACTGCCTCCTAGGTCTGCTAGTTGAGATGTTGGTGTACAAATATCAGTTGTCAATTTTAACAGTGATACAGCCATATAAGGTGTTACTCGCTTAACTATCCATTAATCTGGTTTCTGCAGGTCAAAACTAAATCTTCAGGATCTCCCTGGCAGCTGTACAAAGAAAGCAGCCTGATCACTACAAGATGTTGCAACTTAAAAGTTAACTGTAAAGACTAACACTTGGACATTAGAAAGATGTTTTGGATTTTTCCTGTATCAATTTGAGGGACGGTTCAATTTTAGGATTGCTGCTATGTTGTCATATCAGCTTAAGTAAAGATGGCATTAATTGGACAAGAGTTGTACTCGAAGCTCAAAGGTGGCATAACCTGGATCATTCAGCGGTGCGTAGGACTGAGTATCCCGTGGAATGTACAGTGGTGAAGAAGTTGCAAAATAGTGGATCTTGTGAATGTTTATCCCTGTATATTTGTACTGTCTTAAGAGGGCTTCTTGTGTCTCTGCATAGTTTTGTCACAAACTTAAGTTATTTGTATTTTTTACGTTGTTTCCATTTCCAAGCTTGAATTAACTTGTGGCTTAGGGGAAAGAATTGCTGGAAAGAACATGGCAACGACAATTGATTAAACGCAATTCATGGCTACAGACACCCATGTGTTTTCTTTTCAGTTTTGGAAAAGGGTTAATTGTCATAAAATATTAGTTTGTTTATTTATCAAAATCAAAAAATTGAACATTTTACAATGGGTGTCAATTGTCTTAAAATAAATTCAGGAAAGAATATTGTAATGATATACAAAAAAATAAAATGACAGGTGAATTGCTGGATGCTTAATTTAAAATCCAGGTTTTTAAATTTTTTTTAGCTTAATCCATTTTCTAATTATGTTTAATCCCAAATGTATTCAGTAGTTACTGGTTTCAGGTGTAATCAGTTGAGAATGTCAAAAACAAAGGAACTGCTTCCTGTGTAATTAATGCAAGGTAAAAACACTTTTTGACTAAGGGTGAAAAACTAACCTTTTTTTAAAGTGTTAGGATTTCAGTAATGTACATTACCATCGCATTTTACTTGCTATCCATCAGGAATGTCCATCAGTTACCCGAATTAATAAACTGGTCATGACTGCTAAATGTTAGTAATCAGTTTGAATACAAAAATGATGTTCTAGGAACTCCTACTGCAGAATTACCCGAACAGAGGACATGCAAGCAATTAAATTGAAACCTTTCTTGCAGCATTACCATGCTCTTGTTCATGTTTAATTGCTACTCTCACATCATTTTGGAACACACCAGTAGTAAATGGACTGTAAAATTACACTTGAGGTGCCCAAAAATCTATGAATTGCTGAATAAAGCTTTCACATCCTCAAACTGTCTTGGCAGATGCTTTTCCAGAGACCCAGGTTCAGTGCTAACGTGGATGCTGTCTGTGTGGAGTTTGCACCCAGATATGTATGGTGTCAAAAGTAATTGGCTACTGTAAATTGCGCGTAGGTAAATGGTAGAATCTGGGGAGAGCTTATAAGAATGTGAGGAGAATCAAAAAAAGATAAATGTAGAGTTAGTATACGTGGGTAGTTAGTTGCCATAAACTCTGGTGCGAAGAGCATGTTGCCATGCTGTATCTCTCTGACACTATGCCTAACTGTGATATGGTGGCTTCATGTCTGAATATATATGCATAGATTTAGTGAGAAAGGACTGTATCAAAACTTAAATTTTCTTCAGGGCTCAAATCTTTCCACTTCCTTTACATTCCAGCATTTGCCAATGAGGCTCAGATTCTCTGTATTTCACTGAAAAAAGAACTAGAAGGTTTTTGATGAAACTTGCTGGCTACATAGAAAATAGGTGCAGGAGTAGGCCATTCGGCCCTTCGAGCCAGCACCGCCATTCAATATGATTGATCAATCGTACCCCGTTCCTGCTTTCTCCCCATATCCCTTGATTCTGTCAGCCCTAAGAGCTATATCTATCCCTCTCTCTTGAAAACATCCAGTTAATTGGCCTCCACTGCCTTCTGTGGCAGAGAATTCTATAAATTTACAACTCTGGGTGAAAAAGTGTTTCCTTATCTCAGTCCTAAATGGCCTACCCCTTATTCTTAAACTGTGACCCGTGGTTCTGGAGATTTTTCCAGCATCTAGCCTGTCTAGTTCTTTAAGAATATTATATATTTCTATAATAACCAATCTCATCCTTCTAAATTCCAGTGAATATAAGACCAGTCGATCCATTCTATGGATAGTTTCAGAAAATGTTATCCCTTTAATATTGTTTCCACTGTACATGAACTATGATGTTTTAATGTTAGCGGCGGTAGTAAACTATACTTTTGACACCAGTGTGTTGCCTTTTAATGTTTTATGTTCATCCGTAGTTAGATATAATTAACTTTGTTACAGTTTAAAACGGATCACTTAAGTTATCCAGTCAAGCAAGCAGAGTATGGATTTAGATTTGTACTTAACACAATTTCTCAATCTTGATCTGTTCTTCTAAGCCATTGTAAACCAGTCACCTTTGACTATAGTCCTCTTTATAAAATGTCTTGAAGTTGTGGTTTATAGTTAACTTTGGATTTTTATATGTCCTGTTTGTGTGTTGAGACAAGATGAGCATTACCCTTGTGATTTCTTTGTGGACCACGGTTCCTCCGAACAGTTATTTCATCCTTGATCATTCACATTATTTTTGTTGATCAAAGTCAACCCAATTCTTATGCCAACTTTGCCACAATCAAACCAGCATGTAGAAGAAGTGGATTTATTCCCCCCCCCCCCCCCCCCCCCCTCTCAATCTTCAGAAATTGTTGGATTTTCTTTTGTAATCTTGCTTTTTCAGGCTTTATAGTAAGGGATCACTTTATAATGGAGTGCATTTCTCTGTTCTGGAAAATGGTTCTTGACCATCTGTAAATAACTGTCTACTAATTTTTGATGTGCAATTCTGGTAGAAAATTATTTAATTTTTATCCATATAGTATTTATTTGAAGAACAATAGCTGGCTATCAGTAACCAAGGAAATAACATTCTCAGCAAACTTTATTTAATCATTTTGATCAAGATGTTTTATAATGCAGTGTATTCTAATGATGGTCATCTGCTCAAGTGTCTTTTATTTTGTCAAATGCTAAAGAATTGCTTAATGCATCATTTGACAAAAGGTTTGGCTTGCACTATTTTGGAAAATGCATTTCGTTAAAAAAAATGCATCAAGCCCTACTTTCTCTAGCTAATGCTTGCAAATGAATATCAATCTCTTCTTGCTAATTTCCTCTAAACTGGTCTTTGAACAATGAATGTGTTATTTGTAACTTCTCGTGACTGGCAGTGTTGTGGACTCGGTTGAAACTCCAATATTCTTCATTTGCTTAAAACTAAATCTAATGTGAATGTAATGTGTGTATATATTTACATTGTATTTTTTTGATTAATGAATTGCGTGGCAGCATCTTGTTATTTTATTGTAGTGCAAATGAAAGTGTAAATGCTTTTAGTGTGCACTGGTATTCATTAATTTTCTTGTAAGAGTACGTGTTTTCAATTTCCTTGTTTGTGCATAGCATGTTAATTTTCCCTATTAACCATTGCAAATCTAGGCACAGATGTTCATAATATTAGTGTATTGTCAATTAGTAACAACTTGAACACTTGTGGGATCTTCCTATTTCCATGTTTGATGAAAATATAAGGTGCTTTTTTTTCCCTACTTTGCTTCATTTCCCATGAAGTTGTCGTAAACTTGATCATCCTCTGCACATGAAGCATCAAGAAGGCTGAATGTGACAGCAGATTTAGCTTGCCCTATTCCACACTTGATTGGCTCCAGCAGCAGTGACAAATTAATAGGTCATTTGAGCAGACACACTTGAATGTTGAGGGAAGTAAGATATCTCCCAAGTCCTGATGCAGGCTCTCCACCCGAATGGTCAACCATCCATCCTTGTGCCTCATGTGAGGCTGCTTGACCTGTTTGGTTCTGCCACCAAGTTTCTTTCTCCCCAAAATCCCATGAAACAATCTAGATGAAGGTCCCTTACCCAAAACGTCGACATGTATATTTCTCTCCACAGATGTTGACTGACCCACAGCGCCCCTCCCGCAGTAACAGTAGCCTGGTGTCTTAATCTGTTTGATATGAGGGATGCCCAGCCACAATTATCATCCAAACTCAAATGTTTTGAGCACAAAGTTGTGGCAATATTGTTGGGTATGAAGTCGCCATTCTCACCCCATAGAATACAATCAAACTGAAGTCTGTTGATAATTCTGTATGATATGTAAATGATATCAGAAGACAGCAATTTCATGTCTGTGTATATAAAGTATGTGTAAAAGAAAAACATAAAATAAAACCCTTGTTTCAAGTTTGTGTCCTGTTATTTGTTACTGTTATAAGTAAACTTTGTCAATAGTTTATAGGATACAAAACATCTACTGTCCATTGTGTAAGAAGAATAGCCATTTATTGTCATTTAAACATACAAGGTTCAAACGAAATTATGTTCTTGCAGTTATAACAGCAAAAAACCAAAACACAATTAACACAAACATCCATCACAGTGAATCTCCAAACACCTCACTGTGATGGAAGGCAAAAGTCTTATCTCTTCCCTGTTCTCTATTCTTCTTCTCCCACAGTCAAACTGCTGCATCGAGCTGATCGAGATTTTTGATGTTAGAGCCCCCGGTGAGCGATAGTAAGTCTCGCGGCCGTTTAAGCCGCGCCGGGTGATGTAAAGCCCTGCTCCGGGTCGATTTAAACCCCTCGATTCGGGTAGGAGAAGTTGCAGGAACTCCGCAAAGCGGTCTCCAACCAGGGACCTCCAAGCTCCCGATGTTACCGTCCACGGAGCCTCCAAAGTCGGGTCACAGTCGCGCACCACCACAGCGCTCTGCGCTCCGAAGTCGGCCAGCTCTGCGATGGTGAGTCCGCAGGCTCAGACTGGAGCCCCAGGTTGATTCCAGTTGGTGCCCGCTGGCTCCATGATAGGCCCCAACGACAATGGAGACTCGACAAGGAAAAGGTCGAGTCCCCGTGCAGGGAAGAGATTAAAAAGTCCCCCACATCTACACAGCTAAAAATAAAACTAAAACAAAAAACATACGTGATGGGACAAAATGAAAGGAAAGACAGGCGGATTGCAGGCGAGCCGCGGTTGATTGGGCAGTGCAGCCACCTCCAATGAAACGTCACCCATTGTTTATCTCCGGAGATGCCCGTCCCACTGAGGTACTCCAGCATTTTGTGTCTACTGTCTATTTCTCTCCATAGATGTAGCCTGGTCCACTGAGTTCCTCCAGCTGTTTTGGGGATATACTACATATAGACTAGTGGTGTTGCTGAAGAAGGTTGTCTTAATGAAAATTGGCTTCTAGTGGAGGAGATAAAAATGAAATTTGTGGTATATAAAGTAAATCAAATCTAGAGAGGAGTAAGAAAAAATGAAGGCTTATGGTAAAGGGAAATAGTAAGGACCTGTAAAATTCAGTTATTTAGACAACGAATGAGTGAAAAATCACAATATTTTTTTTCAATAGAATGAGATAAAGCATTTAGTTTTCACAGTGGTGTGGGTAACGGAAAAAACTTCCACAATTTTAATCATCAAATCATTGATGACCAACAATTGAATTGGTTAATGCCCTTCATAATTTTGTACATCTCAATTACAACATTTCCTCTACAACTTCCAATCAAAGGAAAACAGTCCCAGCCTTTCATGCTCCATCCAGGCACTGTGTTGGTGAATATTTTCTGCACCCTCTGCAAGACATTGTGTTCTCCTGAAGTGTGGCAACCAGCATTGCACAAAGTACAATGTGCCCTGATCAATATTTATGAACTAATTCCCAATGAGTGCTTCCCACTGATATTTTATAGGATCATGATAGGTATTACAGATGGATGATGTGTTTCTCGTGATAGCTTAGAGTATCGTTAGGGCTGTATTTAATTTAGCAGGTACTAGTGGATCGCTGGAAGTAGTATGAGATATGGAGGTGCAACTAATTAAATTTTATGGGGTGGCACCATACAGCACTGGAGACTCGGGTTTGATCCTGACAATAGGTGTTTGTATGGAGTTTATACGTTCTCCCTGTGATCTGCGCGGGTTTTCTATGAGATCTTTGGTTTCCTCCCACACTCGAAGACACACAGGTTTGTATGTTAATTGGTTTGGTATAAATTTAAATTGTCCTTCGTGTGTGTGCATGATAGTGCTAGTGTCCGGGGATCGCTGGTCGTTGCGGATTCGGTGGGCCAAAGGGGCTGTTTCCGTCCTGTATCTCTAAGCTGTAAAATTAAACAAGGACACTATGTTAAATTATACCAGTAATTTTAAACATCGTATTTGAGATTTACCACCTACTAGTGCAATGAATGGTGATGCAAGGAAGTGATGATGCAGCTTTATAGGACTTCAGCTGGCCTGCACTTGGAGTATTGCATGCAGCTCTGGTCTCTCCACTACAGTAAGTATGTGTATTTTTTGGAAAGTGTGCGGAGGATGTTGACCAGAATGATGCCTGGATTCGGGTTTGTTTGCTACAGGGAGAGGTTGGATGGATTGGATTGTTTTCTCTGGAACACCAGAGGTTGTAGGGAGACCGGATAGAAGTGTATAAAATTATGAGAGAATAGATAGGGTAGACAGTCAGAACCTTTCTCACATGGTGGAAAAATCAAATACTAGAGGGCATAGTTTTAAGGTAAGAGGGGCAAAGTTTAAAGGAGATGTGCTGGGCGAGTTTAGTTTACGCAGGGGGTGGTAAGTGCATAGAATGCATTGCCAGAGGTGGTGGTTGAGGCAGATACGATAACGGCATTTAAGAGACTTTTGGATAGGCACATGGATATGGAGAGTTATGGTTTATGTGCAGGTAGATAAGAGATGGTCTTGGCAGCATGTTTGTCACAGACATTGTGGGCCGAAGGACCTACTCTTGTGCTGTGCTGTTCTATGAATTATGCATAGAATACAAAGTGCTGTAGTAATTCACCCGGTTGGGCAGCATATCTGCAGGATCTGGATAGGTGGTGTTTCGTGTCAGGACCCTTCTTCCCAACCCGAAACATGGCCTATCCATGTCCTCCAGAAATGCAGCCTGACCCTCTGAGTTACTCCAGCACTTTGTGTTGCCATTATGTTCCCGAAGTTGGAGTCCAGAACCAGGGGCCACAGTTTAAGAATAAGGGGTAGGGCATTTAGAACGGAGGTAGCGAAACCTTTTTCATCCAGAGAGTTGTGAATCTGTGGAATTTGCTGCCTCGGAAGGCGGTGGAGGTCAATTCTCTGCATGCTTTCAAGATAGTTAGATAGACCTCTTAAAGATAGCGGAGTCAGGGGATATGGTGAGAAGGCAGGAACGGGGTACTTCTTCTTGTGTATGGCGTGCACAGCCTAAAGTTGTAGGACAACTTGTTCTATTTGATCTTATTTGATTGTGCACACCAGGTTAATTACATTAGTCAAAACAGGGCGAACCACGTGAAGGTTGCAATCTCCCACCCCAAACGGGGTACTGAATGTGGATGATCAGCCATGAGCACAGTGAATGTCGGTGCTGGTTCGAAGGGCCGAATAGCCTACTCCTGCACCTACTGTCTATTATGGGTAGTTACAGTGAATCAAGGACTGCAACATATAATCCTCCAGGGGGCAGCAGATGACACATTGGTGAATGCATTAGCTAACCACTGTACTAACATCAATATAAGTGCGACTTGAAAAATTACTTAATGATAGGGGTAAATACAGGGGTAAATTCATTAGCCTGATAGATTTTTTTAAAATACAAATACAAATTGAGTGTCACGGTGGCGCAGTAGTAGAGTTGCTGGCTTACAGTGTACGAGACCCGGGTTTTTTTGTTTTTTTTCTGACTCCTTGGAGTTTGTATGTTCTCCCCTTGACCTGCGTGGGTTTTCTCCGGGATCTCCGGTTACCTCCCACACTCCAAAGACATACAGGTTTGTAGGTTACCGGACTTGGTATAATTGTAAATTGTCCCTAGTGTGTAGGATAGTGTTAGTGTGCAGGGATCGTTGGTCGGAACAGACTCTGGGCTTTTTTCTGTGCTGTATCTTTAAACTGAACTAAGCTAAAATGGATTGTCTGAGACAGCAACTTAATCAATGAAGGAGCGACAATAGCAGCGGGTTGTGTCCAAGTAACGAGCTGATTGATCAAAGTCATCTCACCTCTCTGCCCTCCGAATCTGGAAAAAAGACTGTGCGTTCACCTTTTCTATTCCCCACCTCCCCCCCCCCATGATATTATACACCTCTATAAGATTACCCCTCGGGCTCCACGGAATAAGGTTCTAGCATGCCCAAATGCTTCCTGTAGTCACCTAAAGCATATGACAGCTCTTTCAAGATATCCCAGCCACAGATAACATCAACTGCAAGATTTTTGTATGTTTCTTGCAAACTCAAAAAACGACAGGTCCTGGTTGCTTAAAAGTTCCTAGTACAACAAACCAATCCCATTATTCATTCTGGTGGACCTTTGCTATATTTCCCCAAATTTGAATTTGAATTTTATTACAAGTATATCCTTTCTAAGGTAGGGAGACTAAACTTCCCCTGCTATTCCTTATTTACATTGAAAAGAATTCCACATCACAATCACTGCTGCTATAACACTACTCGCCACTGGTGCTTCCCTTCATGAACAATTTTCATTTCCTCTTTGTGTTTTAGTTTTAGAGATACAGCGTGGAAACAGGCCCTTCGGCCCACTGAGTTCACGCCGACCAGCGATCCCCACACACTAATGCTATCCTACACATGCTATGGACAATTTACACTTATACCAAGCCAATTATCCTGTATGTCTTCTCGGAAAAAACCCAGGCAGGTCACGGGATCGAACCCGGGACTCCGGTGCTGTAAGGTAGCAACTCTACTTCTGCGCCACTGTGCCACATTGCTTTGGGACATCAAATAACCTGGATATTGAGATCCCAGCCATCATCACACTGTGGTCACGTCGTTGCAATAACTCATTTATTTCTCTTAATGATAACTTCTCATCTACCTTGTTATAAATGCTGCGCAAAATACAAGCAAATTTCCCTTAATCTGGATTTAGTTCCCTGTGCACAATTTTGCTTATTTTTGCTATCCTTTCCTGTACTGCTTCAATTTGTAATTTACTTCTCAATTATCCTGTGCTACTATACTTGCCTTTAGTTTTTAGTTTAGAGATATAACATGGAAATAGGCCCTTCAGTCCACACTGATCATCGATCAATCATTCACACTCGAGGATCAGAGGACATTGGTTTACGATGAAGATGAAAAGATTTAATAGGAATCTTAATTAAACGTTTTCACGCGAAGGGTGGTGTGTGTATGGTACAGCACCAGAGTCCTGGGTTCAATCCCGCCTATGGGTGCTGGCTGTACGGAGTTTGTATGTTCTCCCCGTGACCTGCATGGCATTTTCTCAGAGAAGTCGTACAGGTTTGTAGGAGGTAGTTAAGTCAGGGACTATCGCAAGGTTTAAGAAACAGTTAGCCAAGTACATGTATAGGACAGGCTTGGAGGAATGTGGACCAAACGTGGGCAGGTCGGACTAGTGTAGCTGGGACATGTTGGCCGGTGTGGGCAGATTTGGCTGAAGTGCCTGTTTCCATACTGTATCATTCTATGACTAGTTCTAAGTTATCCCATTTTTACATTGATTCCTTACACACTAGGGTTAATTTACAGCGGCCCATTAGCCTGCAAAAGTGTACATCTTTGAGACGTGGGTGGAACCCAGAGCACCCGGAGGAATCCCCTGCAAACTCCACACAGACAGCGCCTGAAGTCAGGATCGAACCTGGGTCTCTGGTGCTATGAAGGCAGCAGCTCGAACAGATACACCTCTGTGCATGCCCTTTTGTTTTGATTTATGAAGTGTAAAACTTCATGAACAACTCGTTATGTGATTTGCCCTCCCTGGATCCCTCTGACTACCTCTTTTCAATCACGCCGTTCCTCCCCTGGCAACTGATCAAATCTGAGGTGGATTTAATTGTTTAGTTTAATTGAGTTAATTATTGTCTCGTGTACTGAGGTAGTGTTTTGATTCGTGCTATCCTGTCAGAGAAAAGACGATACATGATTACAATCAAGCCATCCACCGTATACAGATACAGGATAAAGGCTATAACGTTTAGTTGCAAGATGAAGTCCAGTCTGATATAAGATAGTTCCAAGGTCTCAGATGAGGTAGATGGAAGGTCAGGTCCACTCCTGAAGGTGAGAGGACAATTCAGTTGATCTGGGCTGAGTCCACAACTCTCTGCAATTCTTGCGTTCATGGATGGAGCCGTTCTGATACTATACTGTGATGCATCCCGATAAAATGCTTTCTATGGCGCATCTGTGGAAGTTTGTTGAAGGTTCTTGATCTGAAGATTGAGGGTTGTAAATTTGAATAATGTAGCTGCTTGCAGGAATATTTGATTCCTATGTATCTCACACCCCCCCCCCCCCCACCCATGATTGAACATCTGAGGTTTGGATTTTCTGCCATCTACTTTGAGTCAAACTTCCTCAGGCAGCCAACAGTTGTAGCAGAGACAGGTCCAGCACTCATAGAAACATAGACAATAGGTGCAGGAGTAGGCCATTCAGCCCATTGAGCCAGCACCACCATTCAATATGATCATGGCTGATCATCCAAAAATCAGTAACCCATTCCTGCCTTCTCCCCATATCCCTTGATTCCATTAGCCCCAAGAGCTTTATCTAACTTTCTCTTGAAAACATCCAGTGAATTGACCTCCACTGCCTTCTGTGACAGAGAATTCCACAAATTCACAACTCTTTGGGTGAAAAAAAGTTTTCCTCATCTCAGTCTTAAATGGCCTACCCCTTATTCTTAAACTGGGACCCTTGGTTCTGGACTCCCCCAACATGGGGAACATTTTTCCTGCATCTAGCCGGTCCAATCGCGTAAGAATGAATGAATTAATAAGTTTATTGGCCAAGTATTCACATACAAGGAATTTGCCTTGGTGCTCCGACCACAAGCGACAACATGACATACAGTGACAGTTATGAATGATACAGAAAACATTAAAAATTTATAATAAAACATTATTGATTAAACATGTGAATTAAATATAATACCAGAACAAAAGGAGGCTACAGAATTTTGGTTATTGAGTAGAGCTACGACTCAATTTTATATGTTTCTATAAGATCCTCTCTCATCCTCGATTCCAGTGAATATAAGCCCAGTCGATCCATTCTTTCATCATATGTCAGTCCCACCATCCCGGGAATTAACCTGGTGAACCTACGCTGAACTCCCTCAATAACAAGAATGTCCTTCCTCAAATTAGGAGACTAAAATGGCACACAATACTCCAGGTTCGGCCTTACCAGGGCCCTGCCTGCCATTCTGAAAATAATCCATTAATTCCTACTCTTTGCTTCCTGTCTGCCAAACAGTTCTCTAACCATGTCAATACCCTACCCCCCCAATAGCATATGCTCTAATTTTCCACACGAATCTCTTAGCTTGAATGCTGTAGAATCGGTATGGGTAGAACTCCGAAATAGCCAAGGGCTATTGGGGTTATGTACACACCACCAAACAGCAGTAGGGAGGTTGGGGACAACATCAAACAGGAAACTAGGGATGTGTGTCACAAAGCTACAGCAGTTATCAAGGGTGACTTTAATCTAAATATAGATTGAGCCAACCAAATTGGTAACAGCGCTGAGGAAGAGGATTTCATGGAGTGTATATGGGACAAAGCTTCATGTATGCTATAACATTCTTCGCCTTTATAGAATTATGATTTAATAGATTAACTGAGACCCATTGGGCTTGGTCCCCCGACACAATATTCCACCACTCATCCATAGCCCCCAAATGCACAGGCGCAGCTCACTTACCCTCATCCCTAGCACTCTCTCCTCCTCCTCTTCACCCTCCCTCTTTTTTCCCCTCTCCTCCTCCCCTCCCCAATCCTTCCCTCACCTCTCACTCCCTCTCCTTTCCCCTACCCTCAGTCACTCCCTCCCTCCATAACTCACCTCTCCCCCTATCCCTCTATCCCCCACCTCCCCCACTGCCCTCCTCTCCTTCTATTCCCCACTCCACACCTCCCCCACTCCTCTACTCCCTCCTCCTCTCCCTCTATTCCCCCTCCTCCCCGTTCTCCCTCCTAACCTCCTCCCTCTTCTTTTCCCTCTCCTCCTACTCTCCCCCAATCCCTCCCTCACCTCTCCTTTCCCCTACCCTCAGTCCCTCCGGGGGAAAAGCCATGGGGAGAGTGCGGTATCACGGGGGAGGGATGCAGGAGCCAGCGAGGGGGACTAGAGGGGAAGTTGCTGGAGCTGCAGGGCGTTGCAATGACGGTGCATTTGGGACTCACAGCGGGCGCTGGACGCTCTCCTCACTGGGATTAGACTCTCCGCTTTCCGTTTGGCGACATCTCCGACGCCGGGCCGGGCCCTCCGAAAATTGTGTCCGGTTGGAGACCTCTGCCGGCCACTTACAGCGCCCCTCAGCTCCAGCAAAGACACGATGGCGCAGGAAGGGGTGGACCGTCCCTGCGGAGTGACAGGAGAAGAGACCAATCAGCACAGCGCTGACTGGCAGGAGAGGAGATCAATCTGCGCAAGAGCGGTTTTTCACCAATTTTAAATCTCGCTAACCTTTATAATAGACAATAGACAGCAGCACCTTTCGAGCCAGCAACGCCATTCAATGTGATCATGGCTGATCATCCGATTAGACCACCGATCAGAAAGAAATTTGTTGCACTTGCGGCACTGGAGAACGGTGAGTGAGCTGACGAAAAATCGTAGTGCTATCGCGTACCATTTTTGCGCAAACCGGAAGAGCAAAAGAGTGTTAGAGATCGATAGATAGATAGTTAGAGATAGATAGATAGATAGATAGATAGATAGATAGATAGATAGATAGATAGATAGATAGATAGATAGATAGATAGATAGATAGATAGATAGATAGATAGATAGATTTGCCATTGATTTCTCTGCCTTCCACTTTTACTTTTCTCCGCTTCTACCTTTTGCTTTTGCCCTCATTTTACAGCCCTCTGTCCATGCATTGGTTCCCATCCCCCTGCCATAGTAGTTTAAACTCTCCCCAACAGCACCAGCAGACACTCCCTTGAGGGCATCAGTTCCAGTTCAGCCCAGTTTGTACTCATCTCACCTCTCCCAGAACCGGTTCCAATGTCCCAGGCATATGAATCCCTCCCCTTGCACCATCTCTCATGCCACGTATTATTCATCCAAAGAAGGATGGTGGGAGTCGAATCACCCTGGACCTGACAAGCCTTAATCCTTTTGTGCAATATAAACATTTCAAAATGGAAACATTTGTTACTGCCAAGCAATTGGTTTCCAGAGGGTGTTATATGGCATGTATAGATCTAAAGGATGCATATTACTCAGTGCCTGTTCATAAGGATCATCGGAGATATTTGAAAATTAGCTGGATGAGGCTATAATGGCAATTTAAAGCAATGCCTAATGAGTTAACCTCAGCCCCTAGATTATTTACAAAACTGCTAAAACCAGTACTGGGGCTACTCCGGGTTCAGTGTCATATTGTAATGGCTTATTTGGATGATATCTTAATTATTGGGAAGACACGGGAAGCAGCTGAATTATCTGTTTCAGCTGTTAAACTCATGGTTGAGAGATTGGGGTTTCTCATTCATCCAGTTCAATCCAAATTGATGCCAGTTAGAATTATTGATTATTTGGGATTCACTGTTAATTCAACTTACATGTCAGTGACTCTGCCGAAGGGCAAGAGATTAGATTTAATTGAAGGCTGTAACAAGCTCATGGGGGAGCAACAACCTTCAATTAGACATGTGGCCAGCTTGATTGGCAAATTAGTGGCTGCCTTTCCAGCTGCACAGAATGGATCTTTGCATTACCAAAATTTACAACGGGCAAAGGTACAGGCACTCAGGATACATGCAGGTCATTTCGACAGGCCCATGCAATTACCAGCTGAAGCTATTGCTGAAGTTCAGTGGTGGATTCGGAACATTTCAAATTGCTCCAGCAAAATTCGGGTTGAGGAACCTTCAGTTGTTTTCCAGACTGATGTTAGTGCCCTAGGTTGGGGTGCTACTGATACCATCTCTAGCTGTGGAGGCAGATGGAATATGCATGAGGCATTTATTCTCCAATCACATGGGATTAACTATTTAGAGCTATTGGGAGCATTTTATGGGCTTAAGGCTTATTGTACCTCCAAGCATCACTTACATGTTCAGCTTCAGATTGACAACACCACGGCAGTGGCGTATGTTAATCACATGGTTAGAAACAAGTCGGAATTTTGTGATAGATTGGCTAACCTTATTTGGCACTGGTGCATTACAAGAAACATTTGGGTTTCAGCTGTCAACTTGCTAGGCAGATTTAACATGGTGGCAGACACCAGGTCACGCAAATTCAATGACAACACAGAATGGATGTTGAATCATGATGTATTTAATGATATTGTTGTTCGGTATGGGATGCCAGATATCGATTTGTTTGCATCCAGACTCAATCACCAGTTACCGAAGTATGTTTCATGGGAACCAGACCCAGGGGCAGTAGCGGTAGATGCATTCTCGCTACACTTATATGCATTTCCCCCATTCTGCCTCATCAGTCGGTGCTTGCTCAAGATCAAGCAGGACTCTGCCTCAGGTGTTTTGGTGGTACCCAACAGGCCTACACAGCCATGGTTCCCTCTCATTTTGGAGATAATAACACAGCCCCTTATGGCGGTCCCGAAACGTAGTGACCTATTGGTGCACCCTGTGACTGGGGATCAAGTTATATGACCGTATTAATCTGTTAATTTGCAGATTCTGAGGAGGCCATACCTGGGTCTGGGACTATCCAATCATACCGTGGATGGCATCACAGCGGCCTGGAGGGATAGTACCAAAAAGCAGTACATCTCTCATGTCAGGAAATGGGAGGTGTATTGTTTACGTGGGAACATTACATATCACACAGCATGCATCTCAGATGTGCTAGAATTTCTTTCTACGCTGTATTTTGATGAAGGGTTGAGCTATAGTGTCATTAATAGTGCCAGGAGTGCCCTGTCATCATACTTATGGCTTGGGTCGGAACAACGTTCTGTAGGATATCATCCATTAATATCCCGGTTTATGAAGGGTGTTTTTAATTCCAATCCCCCCAGGCCCAAATGCTCTGAAATCTTGGATGTGAGCATGGTACTCACGCTGCTTCAACAGTGGGGTCCAGCCACATCCCTGTCTATGGTCAAAATTACCCTTAAGGTAGTCATGCTCATGGCGCTGGTTTCAGCGCAACAGGTTCAGACTTTGCAGAAGCTGCGACTGGACAGGATGGTGTCATCTGGGAATGACGTTATGTTTTACATCTATGATTTAATTAAACAGAGCAGACCAGGGGTGTCAGGGTTCAAGCTTGTGTTTACAGCATATCCCACGGATTTACAACTGTGTGTAGTGTCGCACTTGCAATATTATATCAAGGTCACCAAGAGCCTTAGAGGTTCAGCATTATTTATTAGCCACAAAAAGCCACATATGAAAGTGTCGGTTCAGACCATTTCAAGATGGCTGAAACAAGTGCTGGATTGTGCAGGAGTTAATACTGACAATTTTAAATCTCACTCCACCAGGGCGGCATCAATGCCAGCAGCGAGGGCAATGGACGTCTCTCTAGAGCATATCCTCATGGCTGCATGATTGTCAAATGAACTGACTTTTCAGAGGTTTTATAACAAACCTCTTATCGAACCCGGGGTATTTGCCCATTCCATTTTAAGTTCTGTTTCATAGCTTCCCCCTGGGAGAGAGGGGTCGCTATTGCGTTTTCTTTCTTTTTGTGAATTAAAGCATCAACATGTTAATCTGTACCATGTTTCAATGCATTGCTCATTATTCGCTCATCCTCAGTCAACTGATACAGTGTGAGACGCCTGGATTTGTATCTACAGCATGAAATCACAGAGCTTTGAAATCTTCACAGAATCACTCACGTGACTCCGAAGTAAAATAGTAAGATTAAACAAGAACTTACCAGTTTAAAGTTTGATCTTTATTTTATGAGGAGTTATGATGAGCGATTACGTGCCCACCGCTCCCGGCCCTCATATCATAAAGGTCATCTGGTATGGCTGGTTTATAATCTTACTATGTTACTTCAGTTACTGTTATCTGTGATTTCACACCCCTGCTTTGAAGATTGACGCGCATGCGGACTGACGGGGTTCTTTACGTAATCGCTCCTCGTAACTCCTCATAAAATAAAGATCAAACTTCAAACTGGTAAGTTCTCATTTAATCTTACTATTTTGTTACTTTTGAGGTCCTGCTTTTTAATTTATTTGCTTTGTAGGACCTCATCCTGTTTTTTTTTTACCTATTTACCTTTGTCCCGACATGTTGAGGACATATAAAAGCATTAACTCCTGTTTTATGCTCCTCAGATAATATACATAATACAGTGTTGTATTATGCAGAGTTAAAATAACGTCATTTTTTGGTGGTTGTGGATACCTGTACAGGTATTACAGGTTAGTAATCTAGCCTCTTTCTCACACCCCACTGACTAACAGAGATGTTCGTAACCACTGGACTATCTTTCTTATTTAATGTTAGTCTTCACTTTAGATTTTAGAGATACAGCACGGAAGGCCACCGTGTCTGTGTCGTCCAGCGATCGCCCTGTATACCAGGGGTTGGCAACCTACGGCCCTCGGGCCGAAAGCAGCCCGTAACCCGATATCATCTGGCCCACAGGTGGATTTTTTTTTCCGCATTCATCCGGCCCGCGATTGTAATTTTTATTTTCCCGCATCTAAAAGTGTAGTTGCAGCGGCTGCAGTGCCTGCTGCACAGCGCGCCCCGGAACCATTCCGGCCCGCAGGGGTATTTCTTTCCCGCACCTGTCTTGGATTGGTGGGCGCTGAGTTCCTCCAGCACTCTGTGTTTTTTTTATTTAACTCTGAACTTGAAGATAGACACAAAAATGCTGCAGCGGGACAGGCAGCATCTCTGGAGAGAAGGAATGGGTGACGTTTCGTGTCGAGACCCTTCTTCAGCATTATGCGTTGCCTGTGCATAAAATTCAATCACACCTGCATACGCCCAGGTGTGTGTGAGTAAGTGTGAATTGGTGTGAATTAGTGCCTGTGTGCACGCCCGAGAGACGGGAAATGCCCGTTCTGCTCTGCATCTGGTCTTTATTACCAGTAAGCAGAATTCTTCCAACTTCCATGGACCCCCAGCTGATCCCAGCTTCAAAATAAATTCCAAATGTGAAACCTGAAATGATGCAACTTGAAACAAATCCATATAAAAAAACTTGAGGGAATCCGCAAGCAACGAACAACTCAACGAAAGACACTTTAAAAAATAATGAATATATGCCCCAGTCTTTCTGACCAGTTGATGTATAAATCTCCACATTGTTTTGTAAACTGGACGTTAGTTGTTTGGTCTCATTATTGTTGTTGTTTTCAATACTCAAATTAATTCAGGCCACGCGGAGAATTCTTCAAGAAGTTTAAACTTTTATTTGCAAACAAAAGTTGGATTCCCCCACGTCATCAATTCACGTGTAGCTCTCTCTGAGTTACAAACAAAGAATCATCTCTTTTTATACCATTTTCAACACAGCATACCCCACCTCTGTTACAGTTCCATATCTAATAATTTGCCAACATTCCCTCATTACCAGCCAATCACTTAGTCCCACTTATCCCCTCCTTCCCAGTACATTTCCATATTTGCAACTAATATAGGTAATCACATGACTTTCCCTCGTGATCCCTCGCCTTGCCATGTGCGTTTGACTTCTTTGTTCAGTCATTTCATTCCAACAAAGTGAAATCCAAGAAAAGGAGACAATTCCCAGGACCCACTTCTCAAAATATAAGAGATACAGTGGTCACTCAATTTATATAAACAAGATATTGTTCCCATTAAACTCTATACGTCTTGGGAAATAATGTTACCTTTACAGGTCTAAACACAGGGGTCTAATGTTTATAATCCTAATTAAAGCACAATATATTTCCCAGATGATCTCATTATAAATCACATATTTAAACTAACATTACCTTGTATTATAAACCTTAAAAGTATGAAGTTACTCTATCTTTGCAAACACACATCTCCTATTCTCCCAGCACGCAGGGGTTGTATAAATGTCACACTTGACAAATTATAATTGTACCTTGGCCAGCTCACACACCCTCCCCCTTTCTTGTTATCTCTAGGGTTGGCATTCCAACCTCATCTTGGGGCCCCTTTATGACTTCTCACTAACAGCATTACTCAAATGAATGTTCACATCTGCAGACAACTGACATCTCAGATCAAAACAGTTACTTTCTTAGATACATATATATACAAATAAAAGTTACAACCTGCTCAAATGTATCACCTCTTATCTCAACATATGTGTACTTAAATGTATGAAACTTAATACAGAATCCATTATTATTCCAGCCTTGTGGTCTTGGATATGTAAACAGTCCATAAATCTTGAGTCATATTACAACACTTCACAAGTATGTGACATCGAGAAAGAGCAAATGACCTGTGACCAAATGGCCTGAGAGGCCCACTGCCTAATCAGACTTTTTAAGATATAACTTCTTTTCAATACAAGATTATATAAGATACATTTAATATAGAAGATAATATTTACTATATTATCAGGAGTATTACAAAATGGACTCAAAGCACAATGAAACACTAGCCACTAACTGACAGAAGCCTGCTTTAATAATTAATCATATGGAATGTGCTGCCGATATGCATCCAATATTCATATACATTAAATGAACGCGTCTCCTGAAGAAACGGTCCCGGAGCTCCCAATTGTGTATTCAGTCAGTAATTTATCACGAGACTCAAATTGTAAAATACCCAGACATTCAACTACAAGTTACGAGTACTCTTGTGTGGGAAGGAACTGCAGATGCTTGTTTACACCAAAGATAGACGCAAAATGCTGCAGTGACTCAGCGGGACAGGCAGCACCACTGGATAGAAGGAATGGGAGATGTTTCGGGTGGACACCCTTCTTCAAACAACCACAAGTACTCTCACCGACGAGAGTTCAGTTCAGTCTGAAGAAGAGTCTCGACACGAAACGTCACCCATTCCTTCCCTCCAGAGTCGCTGCCTGTCCCGCTGAGTTACTCCAGCAATTTGTGTCTATTCACAAGCACTCCTTGTAGCTCTGTGGAATATAGACCCTGTGGAGGTGTTGTATGGAATTATATATCTGGTTAGGACTGATGGTGGGATGGGAGAGGTGGAGTGTCTACTGCCCATATGCTTTTTTATAAGCAGTCGATTTAATGCCATTGTTTATGTATTTAAAACTGAAGAAGGAGCTCGATCCGAAACGTCACCTATTCCTTCTCTTCAGAGATGCTGCCTGTCCTGCTGAATTACTCCAGCAATTTAGCGTCTACCTTTGATGTAAACCAAACGTCACCTATTCCTTCCTACACAGTTCTAGTAAATCTTGTCTGCGCTCTCTGCTGTGCTTTCATGCTGTACAGTGCAGTGCCCAATATCCCAGCCTTAATGAAACCAATGTTTTAACGAAGTTCAACACAACCTCCTTGCCTTTGTACCCTGCACCTTCAGTTACAAACCCGTGCAATTGTTGGCATTGTTGATACTGCATATTTTGCGTAATGCATATACTGCATGGTGGAGTATCTTGCTCCGCTCTATGATCTATGTGACACGTGATTTGATGCCTGCCATCCGGGGAGGGATGGGGGGCAGGATCCATGTGTACACATGATAGATGTGGCCTGCCATCCGTTCACAGACATGTGTCCGGCCCCTATGCAGAACAAGGTTGCCGAACCCTGCTGCATACTAACAAAACCCTACACACAATTGGGACAATGTTTAGTGAAACCAATTAGCCAATAAACCAGCACGTGGGAGGAAACCCATGTGGTCACAGGGAGAAAGTATAAACTCAGTACAGCCGGATGTTCACCTTTGCCCTTGAGGATTTTCTGCACTCTGTCCATGACATCCTGGATCCTGGCACCAGGAAGGCAGCACACCATCCTCGCAGGTTACACAAAAAAGCTGGAGAAACTCAGCGGGTGCAGCAGCATCTATGGAGCGAAGGAAATAGGCAACGTTTCGGGCCGAAACCCTTCTTCAGACTGATCGGGGGCGGGGGTGGGTGGGGACAAGAAAGGGAAAAGGAGGAGTAGCCAGAAGGCTGGGGGATGGGAGGAGACTTGCAGGGGGGCTGAGGAAGTTTCTCGGACGACAGCAAGGACTAACAAAATTGGGAGAATTCGATGTTCCCCCCACGGTCCTGCAGGACTCCCTCGATGCACTTCTCGCATTTGGAATATGAGGTGCTGTTCCTCCAATTTCCGGTGCAAGCATCGCACTGAATCATGCCTGAGATCCCCTTCTTTCGAGAGGTCTACCTCTCAAGCGGGATTTGACACCGGGAATAAAAAGACGCTTCTTGCACATTGCGGACCGAGCGGAGGTGCATCGGCGAAACAACATCGCCCAACCTCCGCTTGGTCTCACCGATATAGATCTGCGGACCTCTAAAGCAGCGGACGCAATAGATGAGGTTGGAAGAGATGCAGGTAAACCTCTGTCGCACCTGGAACGACTGCTTGGGTCCTTGAAACGGAGTCGAGGGGGGAGGTAACCTCAAGGGACAAGTGTATCATCTCTTGCGGTTGCAAGGGAAAGTGCCCGGGGAGGGGGTGGACCGAGAGGGAAGGGAAGAATTGACAAGGGAGTTATGGAGGGAGCGGTCTTTGCGGAAGGCAGATATGGGGGGAGATGGGAAGATGTGGCGAGTAGTGGGAAAGCACGTTGGAGGTGGCGAAACTGACGGAGGACAGATTTTGTATGTGACGGCTGGTGGGGTGAAAGGTGAGGACTAGGGGGACTCGGCCCGTTGTATCGAGTGATATCGGGAGAGAGAGCAGTGTTGCGGGGTATGGATAGACCTGGTGCGGGCCTCATTTATGGTGGAGGAGGGGAACCCCCGTTCCCTGAATAGTGAGGACGTTTCAGATGTCCTGGTGTGGAACGCCTCATCCGTGGAGCAGATGCGGCGTAGACGGAGGAATTGGGAGTAGGGGATGGAGTCCTTACAGGAAGCAGGGTGGGAAGTAGTGTAGTCCAGATAGCCATGGGAGTCAGTGGGTTTATAGTGTATGTCAGTTAGAAGTCTATCACCTGCAATGGAGATAGTGAGGTCAAGGAATGGTAGGGAAGTGTCGGAAATGGTCCAGGTGCATTTGAGTGCCGGATGGAAGTCAGTGGTGAAGTGGATGAAGTCAGTCAGTTGTGTGCGGGTGCAGGAGGTGGCACCAAAGCAGTCGTCGATGTAGCGGAGGTAGAGGTCGGGGATGGGGCCCTGGTATGTATTGAACAAGGATTGCTCGACGTAACCTACAAATAGGCAGGCATAGCTGGGGCCCATGCGTGTGCCCATAGCTACGCCTTGTATTTGGAGGAAGTGGGAGGAGTCGAACGTGAAGTTATTGAGGGTAAGGACCAGCTCCGCTAGGCGGAGGAGAGTGTCAGTGGCTGGGTATGGGTCGCTTCTCTGGTCGAGGAAGAACCGGAGGGCTGTGAGACCATCGTGGTGGGGGATGGAGGTGTATAGTGATTGGACGTCCATGGTGAAGATGAGGTGTGAGGGCCTAGAGGATTGAATGCGCGGAGACGACGGAGAGTGTCTGAGGTGTCTTGAACATAGGTAGGGAGGGATTTCACCAAGGGTGATAGGATGGAGTCAAGGTATTTGGAAATGAGTTCGGTGGGGCACGAACAGGCGGAGACAACGGGTGCAGAAACCCCTGCCGTATCTCTCACAATGGAGTCTCCCACTACAATGGCGTTGCCTGCCTTAGGCCTTTTTGGTTTTGGCTCAACAGCCCTATTTGCATCACAAGCCAGTCCGCTGCTCAGTGTAAACACGTCTTCTGTTCCGACAGCTTCTAAGTGGGTGAACCTGTTCACATTAGGTACAACACCCGGGGACATTGGCATTCCATGCTTCCCTCCCTTTCTCACTGTCTCCCACCTTCTCTCTTCCAGTACCTTAGGTGTAACAATCTTACTGTAGGACTTGTCGTGGAACGACTCTGTTTCTCGGACGAACCGGAGGTCATCCACTTGCTTCTCCAGTTCCCCAACACGGTCCTTCAGGAGCTCTACCTGGATGCACTTCTCGCATTTGTAGCAGCCAGAGGCACCAGCGGTGTCCTTGACCTCCCACATACTGCAAGCATCGCACTGAATCAGCTTGCCTGACATCCCCTTCTTTCGTCTCTACCTCTCAAGCGATTTGACAAAATAAAAAGACGACTTCTTGCACATATTGAGAGAAGGTGCATCACACCAAACAACATTTGTCTAAAAAAGGGCTTGCAAACATGAAAATCAACAAATGAGGCA
Source organism: Leucoraja erinaceus (assembly GCF_028641065.1). NCBI lineage: Eukaryota > Metazoa > Chordata > Chondrichthyes > Rajiformes > Rajidae > Leucoraja > Leucoraja erinaceus. The sequence goes on from NC_073379.1 coordinate 13,057,196, forward strand.
CGCTAGATTTTTTTAAACAGATTCTATTAATTAACCTCTGCAACAAGCCTAAACTCAGGCAATAAAAGGGAGTCAACCAAGGGAGGATATTTATAGTGTGTGAAAAAAAAGTGACATCATTTGTGCCACGTGATGATTTAATAACACTTCACAGTTCACAATGTCATTCAAGATTTAACGGGAAAGCTCGGGAGATGGACAAGTCACTCGCACAGATAACAGAAATACCGAGTACCCGTGGGAACTCTTTATCTACCCCCCGTTATATCGCGTGATATCGTGCTAGACCAAGACCACTTCACTCTGGATACATCTTGCGTCAAGTCGCCCCGTGAGAAAGCCCCATCACACTTTTCTCACAGGGCCGCTCACTCACTGCCGCTCCCTAAGAGCAGTCTTGCTTAAATGTTTATTTCAATAACTGTGTCTATCTGTGATTCCACACCGCTGCTTTGAAGTATGCCGTGCATGCGTGCTGAGCGGGCTCTTCACGTAATCCCTCATCGTAACTCCTCATAAAATACAGATCAAACTTCAAACTGGTAAGTTCTTGTTTAATCTTACTATTTTGTTAGCCCTTGCTGTCTCCTCCCCTTCCTCAGCCCTCGGGCTGTCTCCTCCTCCTCCTCTTTCCTTTCTTCTCCCCGCCACCCCCCATCAGTCTGAAGAAGGGTTTTGGCCTGAAACGTTGACTATTTCCTTCGCTCCATAGATGTTGCTGAACCCGCTGAGTTTCTCCAGCACTTTTGTGTACCTCACAAATAGACATATATATTGATCATACACATATATATATATATACACACACACACACGTACACACAAAAACAAGCAATAATAGTGCAATAATAACAACAATAGTCTATGTCAGGGGTGTCAAACTCGCGGCCCGCGGGCTGGATGCTGCCCGCGAAGGGGTCCGACCCGGTCTGCAGGAGGATTTCCCCAATGCCAGAGCGGGCTGCAGCTGTCTCCAGTGCCAGATCGGACTACATTCGCGCTTGCACGGCGCAAACCGGCGTGCATGAAGTCGCATTTTGGCCGTGATCTAAAATGAGTTTGACACCCCCTGGTCTATGTAGTTCAGAGCTTATTTGAGGTTGTCACGTTTAAAAGCCCAATGGCTGTTGGGAAAAAACTGTTTCTGAACCTGAACGTTCCAGTTTTCAGGCTCCTGTCCACGTCTTTGGATGTGAGTGGAGACTAGAGCATCCGATGGAAGCCCATGCAGTTCTAGGGAGAGCAGGCAATCTCCACGTGAACAGCATGCAAGGTGTACACATTGCAGAACAACTCGCTGGAATTGTGAGACTATTAGCTGAACCACTATGCTGCTCCGAAAGTACCGCTCACATCTCCTCAGAAACCTCATAAGCAAGTGTGCTTTACGTAAACTTCCATGAATAAGTTTAGTTCAGTTTAGTTTAGAGATACAGCGCGTAAACAGGCCCTTCGTCCCACCGAGTCCGCACCGACCAGCGATCCACTCTGTAGACAGACTCCAGACACACTATGTGATCCAAATCATCTTTAATGAGCACTTAAACTTTAACAGCATAAAGGATGGTTAGATGTCAGAACATGCCAACTGCTGCTCAAACTGAGTAGTTCCAGAAGCAAGTGTTAATATAAACGTTATAATGGGGTGGGGTTAGTGATGCTAACTATGTGTGATTGGTTAACATGCATAATCAATCTTTATCCTTCCCCCTAAAGACTAAGTGTGAAAGGGCACCCATGCCATGGAGTTAAACATACTCGCCATATCTATCTGGCGGTCTACTGACACGGCCCGAGCGCGTGCGGACCAAACCCTCTCCTCCCTCTCCTGAAAGATGAGGTGGAGAACCCGGAGGCGAGAATGGCGTGGGAGAGGCTTGTGGTGACCGAAAGGGAGAACATGCAGGAGGGGAGGCCCAGTGGTTAGTCACGACCGCGGGACGTGGAGGGGTGCAAGGCATGCGGGAACGGGTAGGAGACATGGCAGCAGGCGGCTGGAAGTGGAGCGGTGGAGCATAGGGACCGGCTGGTGCTGGACGAGGTTCCTGCACAGCAAGCAGGTGTTGTTGACTTCTCCGGTATACCGCTCCCTCACAGTCCACAAGGTAGGATCATGGTTCACCAGCCAGGTTAACAATGGTGGCCAGATGGGAATGTCCAGTTGGAGTTTGTAAGCAGACGACCTGGCCCGGCAGTAGAGGCCTAAGTGGTTTGCTGTATCTGCATGATCGTTTCTGGATGTCATGCTTCTCCTGGATACGTTTCTGGACAGTAGCAGGCTTCAGCACCCGAGGGACCAGCTGTTGTTGTGCGATCTTATCGATCTGGGCATAATTCGCTGGGCTGGTGATCCCAGGGTTCCGTCTCCGGCAATATTTCGGAGATTCAGGAGATCGAGATACACATCAGAGTTTGAAAAACGTGCTTTCTCTAACAATTGCTTGGCGCTTTTGACGGCACGCTCAGCGAGTCCATTACTCTGTGGGTACTCGGGGCTGCTCGTGATGTGTTGGAAGTTCCATCGGTATGCGAACAGCTTGAACACGGGTGAGCCGAAAGTAGAGAAGTGTCTCTTCAGTTTCCAGATGACAACCTCAGACGTGAGGGAGGTCAGCGGGTCCAGTTCAAACCAGTTAGAAAAAGAGTCGACTAGAACGAGGTAGTGCTTTCCGCACCATTCGAAAACGTCTGCCGATAGAGACTAGCTTAGCTTAGCTTAGCTTAGCTTTCAAAAGCGCTTGAACAATTGGTTGGGAAGAAAGCCAAACTGTAAGAAAGTCGACTGCGCCTCCACAGTCGGTGCCAAAGCATCAACATGACCCTTAAAGCACCGATAAACCCCCATTCATTGTAAGACAATTGTGAAAGGAACACTCGGAGAACAATTTTAGACATTTGGTTATGGGCTGACCAGTCCTGAATGTCAAAGGGGACATTGAACAAATTAATTTGAATCGACATTGATATAAACAGTTGTCAATGATTCAGGGAAAATTCGTTCCTTTCCATTAAGATCTATACATTCGCTTCCTTGTGTCACTGCATTTTTCCAAGGAACTGTCTGCAACTTCCTGAAATAAAAAGATTGATCACCATATAAACATTAGCTTAAATATTACACATTTGCTTAATTGGGCGGGGGCGGGATTGTTTTATATTATGTTTTGTGCAGAGTACGATGTTTACTTTCTGTGCTGCGACTACGTTTTTCATAGCTCCGTTTTCGAACAGCGGATGAACACTTGACTCTTGGAAGATAACTCGCCCTGTGTCACTGGCAAAAGGCTGACAATGTCTGACAGAACCACGCGTCATTTACTTCCAGGTGTAATGTGAATGGCGTGAGGCTCTGTCAGGATTCGTCAATCTGGTCCACATGTGGTTCCTGAATTTGAATGCTCAGATTTGACATGTAATATTGCAAAATATTTGAAGAATGTGTTATATAACCAGACAGTATCCATTCAGCAGAAACGAGACAGCGGAGCCAATCTCCACATGGGAGATTGGCCCTTTAGGTATACAAACCGACAGATCTTCTGCACCTCAATTGTAACTATGCACATTACCGCGGTCAAATCCGTGGATTGTCAGTATCTCCTTCCTCTATAAATATAAATTATGTTGCTACGCTGGCTTGTACGAACATCAGCAAATCTCGTTACTTCTATCTGCTGCTCAGTTAATTAGTATAATGTAATCCGAAAGCGCCTCTAAATTAGCAATTTTACAAAATTTTGAGATTTTAAAAATCTATTCTGCAATTTATCCCATGAGATATAGCATGAAAATATGTAAAGTTTGACACCTAATCCACTTTCATATCTTCAGTATTAAAAAAGTTATGGCCATTTTCATACTCGGTAATTAGCATCTTGTTCCCCATTGCTTTTCAATTGACTTAAAACAAAAGCTGTGATCGAGGACAGTCAAAAGCCCATAACTTTCTTAAACATTAAGAGAACTGAATGAAATTTTCAGTTATTACAGATTGACGCATTCTAAAACAAATATAAAACATCTTCCTTGGATGACCTGAAATTAAACCCTATTAATAGTTAGTTACCTAATTGTAGCTAATTACAAAATTGACCGTTGTGACGGAAATAGTAATAAAGACCCAGACTGCTTTGAAAATTAAAAAAAATTATATTCTCAAGATCAGAAGTTTAATATTATTGTATTATATGCTGTAAGTCCGTAACAGATAAGTAAATAAATTACAATTTCTAGCAATAGACCGTCTTTATGGAGAAGGTCAGTTGCTACCTGGTACTTTGGAATATCGCAATCAACAGCATCATCATACTCCTCCGATTGTAACCAATAAGCAACTCTGTACACCTTGTTTTTCCTCAACTTTTCAATTTTGGCATTGTAAACTACAAGTTTTTGCTCTTCAAACCACGCATAACACGCCTTTCTGTTCACTACTTTCCCATTAAGAATGTCCTGTAGATTAAATTTCTTAAAAAAAATGATAATTGTTTTAAATAGCCTAAGTATCCAAATAACAAACTAATCCCATTCACACAAGAATTGACAATATAACATGCTTTTTAAATCTCACAGTCATGAACATATGCCAGATGGAAGGAATTTAATGTTTAATTCCCATAAATTAATCTAGAAACATCTACGTTGAATATAATCAAAATGATTATTTTTTGGAAAGATAGGTCAGATTTTCGTTCAATGCTCCCTCTTCACCAGAGATCCAAAAAGTCACACCCGGGTAGACTTGTTACCTGTGTCATTTTAAAAATGATTTGATATGTCTCACAAACTTTCCAGTTAGCGCGACGGGCCATTGAAGTGCGTGAAGGAGCTGCTCTCTGAACTTCCCCTGGGTGACGGTGTAAATCAGTGTGTTTGTACACGTGTTCAGCAGCTGCAGCAGAACTCCAATTTTTTCAAATTTTGCAAATGGGTTTGTGAAACCTCGAATCCAAATTCCGGTGACACATCGATAGTAAACAAAATGAGATACAGTTGTGACCCAGAGCAGGATAAAGCTGCTGGAAATTGCAAAGAGTAAAATGATTGACCGTTTACGGCTTTCCGTCTCCGGGTCTCCACGACTGAGATCGCGGAGCCTCCTGCGGACCCGATTGGCCATTAAAATACGTCTGGCCGTGTGCGCATTAAAGAACAAAATCAAACAGAATGGAATCACTGGGGTCAACAGCGGCTCCATCCAAGAAAATGCGATCCATGCGGGCAGGTAATAGAAGTCCGATCGGATTCGGCAGCCCCATAGTAAACCATTCCACCTGTAGAAAGAATTATAAGCGAAAGGCCAGGGAACGTTCTGTAAACAGAAGAAGGTACATAGGGTCACCATAACCACCGCCGCGGTTCTGTCGGTGCAGTATCTGGATCTCAGATTCGGTTTGGAGATGGCCACAAACCTATCAAATGTGAAAGCGACCGTGAACCACACGGAACAGTCTACGGCCGCTGCGGACAAGAAGAGAATACACCTGCACACAGGAGTGTAGAACAGGATTGTGTTCCGCCAATAAAGAACTACAATCCGATTTAAAATCACTTCGCAGACAATCACCGTGAGGTCCGCCGTCGCCATAGCCACCAGATAACGAGTGATGCATTTGGAGAGACCGCACTTTCCTCGGGACAGGACCACAATCGCCAGCAGATTCACTAGGGGAGTAAGAAAGAAGCAATGGTGATTATATGGACAGAAGACCTTTCGAGTTGAGGGATGGGTGGGTATACATTGTTATTTTGCTTACTTTCCTAAAATTGTGAAAAGAATGGCATGGACGGAGATTTCCTTTGGTTTAAATGCGATCCCTTGCACTGCGCTCATGAATAAACATTCCACCTAACTGTGAATTCACTGTTTGAATGCAAGTGCAGTATGAATAACAAGACTAAATTTAGTGTTAATCGGGTGCACCTTTGGGATGGGCATTTGCTAACCGGGTTTGCAACGTTTGCAGGGGCGGTGTATAATCGAGATTACCTGCATGCGATGCGCCGGTCGTTGAAGATAGTCCACAGTTAAAATACACATAATTTAAAGCTATAAAGAGGGAGACCAGATGGAAACAAACATCGATGCGGGAAATGCAATCACCCGGGGTATAACCACATGCAGCCTTTATCGCTCAACTTATTGTGGCTGTTACTGCACTCAGCAATAATGCTTGAATAATTCTATACCAATTCCAGAAAACGGCAAACGATCAAATATATTAAAAGCAGACAATAAACTACGTTTATTCCCCAAACCCCGTTCCATGGGGCAACCTAGCATTTAACACATTTTGTCACAATATTTTCACTTTATATTCAACATTGCCGTTTCCTAATCGTCGTCAAGCCTAATGTCGTCAAGACTATTCCACATTCAGCCGTCAAGTGACATACCCGGTACTCCAATTGATGCCAGGATTGGGTAATAATAATATTCAACCGACAAGTGCAGCAGCCGACTCATTTCTCCTTCAAAGCGATCTCGGAAACGCAGTACAGAGCTGACACGTGTAATAGTGGGAGGTTAACCCGCGGAACATTTATAACCCAAGGAAAATAAAACGAGTTATTGAGATGACCTCCCTGTGGACATTCATTACGGATTTTGCTCCCGTGTGATGTTATACGACAACAATCACGAGGGTGGTCGTTCACTGCACATGCACCAATTCAGCGCGTACAGAACAAACGAACTGTAAAGTAAAATTGCGAATGATATTTCTACATTTAAATATATTCAACGAGGTTGCAGCTGTAGAAAGGTCAGACAAAATATCAGTCAACAACGCACGTTACGATGAAATCGGTTATGTGAAGTGTGCAAGAAGGAACTGCAGATACTGCTTTGAAGCGAAGGTGGACACAACAGCTAGAGTAACTCAGCGGGACAGCCAGCATCTCTGCAAAGAAGGAATGTGTGGCGTTTCCAGTCGAAAACCTCTTCAGTCTGAGGAAGGGTCTCGAACTGAAGCGTCACTCAAGTTATTTGGGTGTATCTTTAGTTTATACAGAGACCATGAACTACAGTCCCCAGTCACTGACCCAATCCCTTAATCCAATTTTCAATTTCGTTCCAGGTGTTTCTGGTAGGCCCTGGTGAAAATAAAGTAGAAACGCTCTTCTGAGTGGTCTTATTTACATTATTCTGGGGGGAAAGATCAGGCGGAATCCTAGGCCCTCTGGTCCTCGATGCAACTATTCTAGAAAGGGTATCTGTGTATCTTCCTCTAATGATTTTATACACCTGTTTTGGATCACCATTCATCCTCCTGCTTTCCATGGAATAGAGACGCAGCCTACTCAACCCCTCCCTACAGCTCACACCCTCTACTCCTGGCAACATCATCGTAAATCGTTTCTGAACCCTTTCAAACTTGACAAAATATTTCATATAACATGATGCCCAAAACATAACAACAGATTCTAAATGTGGTCTCACCAACGTCTGATACAACTGCAACATGACCTCCCAACTTCTATATTCAATACTATGATTAATGAAAGGCTAAAGTGCTAAAAGCCTTTTTGTCCACCTTGTCGTGACAGCTTTTTATATCGTTCAAGGAATCTTTCCTTCTAGTCTCTATGATTGAAGACAGGGATTCAGGGGATAATTGAAACGCATTGTTAAGCTCTCCACGATATATTTAATGCCGTCGAAATATAAATCTCCCAAACTCAGCCTCTTAATTAATAGTAAAAACAGTAAGATATTCATCCACACTCTTTATTTGTACAAAATATATTAGTATCTACTCCTGTATGAGCCAGCCCTGTTTCAATCACCTAGGGATGGGCCTACCCAATACCCTTTTAAAAGTGTTTTGTAATTATCAACATTTCTAGTTCCGAGCCTCTAAGCTCTTCGTGAACTTGGCGTATTGTTATATATGTGACCATAACCGAAGGTTCATGAGTTATGCCATGAAACTAGTTTGAGATTCCATGTCTACTCTGCTTAACGAAACATTAAAACATAATATTATTTGCAGATGTAACCATCCTATCCAGTCACAATTTGTAGTCACTGAACCCGTTGGCTAAGACCAGCGCCATGAGGATAACTACCTTATTAGAGCCGAGCCACCTGAGGATGTAGCTGGAGCCCCCTGGTGAAAATAGTGTTAATACCACATCAATATCACATACTTCCCTGTGCTTGGCCTGGGAGCGCTTATGTGAAAAAATCCTTTATAACTCGATATTAGAGGGTGAACCCCGCCAGAGTGGTCCCTATTGCTGCAGTAAATAAGATGGGAAAGCACGTTGGGCACAGTTAATGGTCCTATAAATTAATTTTGTCAAAGACCCATTTGAAACGAACTCCAAGCTATCAGTTATCTGTGCCGTATTAGATGTGATAAGTATTTAAACAACACTTCCCCTTTCCTGAAGAGGAAATGTAATGCTTTCCTTTATTGGTGCTATCCCAGAAATGAACTGGAACACAGACATGAATTGGACTGACAGTCCGAGGCGCAGGAACGGTCCACTCATAATCTATGAGTGAATAATTGATTATCATACAGAGGCTGGTTTCCCGATCCACAGGCTAAACCAGCAAATTTTATGTTAAGAATAACCGTAAAAAGGTTGTATTCTTACTCCCGACAAAGTGGGAAGCACAGCTGCATAGGACAGTCAGACCGAACGATGGTACTGAATACTATTCATCTTTCAGATCTATACTTGCCATATAACATCCTTTGGAAACCAATTGCTTAGCAGTACCGAATGTATCCATTTTATAATGCTTATACTGGACATAGGGATTCAGTCGGGTTTGATCAAGAATGACTCGACACCCACCATCCTTATTTTGCTTGGGAAATATATTAGACACAAATTGCTGAGGCTGATGAACCGTCTTTTTTAATTACACCTTTTGTGAAGAACATTTCAATTTCTTCATTTGCCTGTAATGTTTCTGGTTTTGAAAACACCAATTTCCGACTTGGTGTATGTTGAGTGGGTGGATATTATTCATGAATAAACTCAATTCGAAACCCCTGAATGCTGTCCTGCATAAACGGATCTGATGTTATGCAGCACAATCCATTGTAAAATAATATCCCCCCACTGGTGACTGATCTATAAGGGATATGCCCTGGACAAGTTCATCTGCTCATACCTCCATGGTTGCTGGGTTCTTTTGCCTCCGAATTTTAGTGGGATTATGCACTGGTGTACGCCAATGGCGCAGTGATGGGAGAGCCCGGCTTGGTCCTTGCCCCGCTCCAGCGTCCCTGAACCGTCTGAAGGGTCGACGAGGCGGCAGCCTGCTAGTCGGATGTGCCTTGATAAGGCCGACCGTCTTCGCCTTGTCCTTGACTTGCTTGGCCAGGTCTTCTGCAAACACCAAGTTTGGTGGCTATATGTTTGACGATCTGCTCCGAGCTACAACTTCGGATTTAACGTCGGTCTGATGGCATTCTTTCTCAGGCAGTTAATCTCGAAGTGGGCATTACACACCAGGCCCAATGTATCCTGCTGTGTGTCCGATAGTGGTGCCCGTTCGACTGACCGCCCAAAATGCCGTTATGCCCGATACGATTAGTTTTAATATTTTCTGCAACCTTAGTTCCTGCGATTGCATGGTTGCACCCATTTGCCCCCAGATAGACTGGTTCATGGTTGGCATTCTGAGTGAGGCACAATTTACAGGTGTTTCTGCCATTATGATTATTGGAGCTGGTGAGAGGTCATATAGTTGATGTTGTTAGCCAGATTCCTCCATTGCCTCACCAGTTCCTGCCGGTATGACGAATTTGCATGCCCCATCCTGCACACCTGGAGCTATGCTCACGCGCCTTGGGGTATGTTCCTCCGCTGTACCTCCAACTTCAGGGGCAGTGCCATACTGCCCTGGATCTCCCTCTTCTTGCATGAGGGAGGCTTAATGCAGCCCTTGACATGGCGCTGCTGGTATGGGCCCCCATGTAGACCCGCTGAGGTATGGTTCCTCCTGTTTGGTACGGGTCTGCCCGGTATAGATCTCTGCTGGAGGTTGTTGCCGCGGCTGATGGAGTGGCCCATGAGTATAATACATACGTTAGAAATCGTCATGGTCAAGCATCCTTCCCATAAGGTGCTCCTTTTGTCTTGACTCCCCCAGACGTCTTTACGTCCCGAAAGCCATTCCTGGCCATAATACTGAGCCTGCCCTGAAAATAACTCTGGACAATTTATGTGCTTGGATCCTTAGCATTGTACATATTTACATGGTTAGATCTCATCCATTTGTGTGTTGTAAGGCCACCTGGACCTTTCATCCTTATCAAGGCGAAATGCTATTGTCGTACAACACATGACCCAAACACATGTTGTCATTATCATTAGTACCAACAAGTGTTGCCAACTTGTAGATAGTCCCCTATTTCCCCTGACCTCGACTTGGGTCTCGGATCTTCCTCTGTCCAACTTCCATGCTCTCACCAACTTCAGTGATCTGTTTACTGTCTATGAAGGCGTGGGGGTTTTTCCTTAATAGAAAGTTCAACGGCTTATTTTAATGTCACCCCTTAAGCGTGTTTATTCCCGTCATTTATAGCATGGGGAGAAATCTAGCCCCTTCCGGGTATTTTCCACCCTCGTTTATTTTTAGTTGGTTGGTTATACTGACCACTGGTACTCCCTTTCATAGAGGAAGGATTTTTGCACACCCTGACCAGGTGCTGCAACATATCCTACTGGAGCTTTATGCCTTGCTGTATGCTTTCCAATGCCTCCAACCTCAGAATCTACCTCTAACTAAGGATATAAAGCTCTTTTGCTGGAGGATATCATGCTGGAGCTGTGCTCAAACATCCTTGCTTGGTTTTATGCCTTGAGGAATGCTTTCCAATACTTCCAACCTCAGTTGCAGAATAACTATGCCATTGTAGGCTCAACCTCTTTCATGAGGGAGACATAATGCAGGTGTTTCTGCCGTGGTCCCCCAAGAGGACCCGTGGATATAAAGCTCCTGTCCTGGAGCTGATTTTCTCTGTACAGTCCTTACCTGAAGCTGCTGCCACGGCCCTTGGGGTGACCTCTTGTGTGTGAAGCTCCTCTTGGAGCCTGTTGTGATGAGCATCCCTTCTATCAGGTGCTCCATCTTACCAGACGTCCTCCATGTCCGATCAATTCATGAATATGTAGTAACTATAATGTTGAAATGTGAAAATCCTTCGAGAGAATAATAGGATTTTTAGCAATAAGGTTCACTGTGATGTTTTGTTTAATTTCTGGATCATTAGCAGAAATTTCAAATCCTAGCTCAAGCTTTAGCCGTATTCTGACTGACCGAGAAATCCCGGTCCATTGATCCATCTCTTGTTGATTAAGAAGCGGTCTGCTGTTGTCCTCGATGCGCTTCATCCGCAGGATTTTCATTTGTGTTAGCATATTTCCATTGTGGAACATTAGTAGCACCTAACACAAAATAGATTCTGTTTACTACAAATGTCAGGAAACGTTTGTTCTTATAGTTGAAGTATTTAAGCGTTGTACTCAATTCCTCTTGCGATGAAGGCCAACATGCCATTCGCTTTCTTCACTGCCTGCTGTACCTTCATTGACTGATGAACAAGGTCCCCCAGATTCCGTTGTACTTCCCCCTCGCCTCTCGCTCCCTAAGGTTCATATGTTCTCCTCCTGAAAATCATTCCCGCATTCAGTTGTCAGTTGCTTTGAGTCTGTGCTGTTTTCGCGGGGATTTCCAACTAACTCCCTGCTCAGCGTCTGCCCTATCAACTTTGCTCTGTGGATTGTAAACAATAAAGAGATTGCATCTGGTATTCTCACACTCATAGAGCACGTGGACCCATCCTAAAACTGTTCCCCATTGGACACCCCTCACATCAGAAATCTGTTAGATTTGAGAACGTTCAGAGTCGGTATGTCTTCCCCGTTCCCCAAACAACCCCATCTGGGGAACTCGTATAAGCCCATCATTTTCTGTTTATTAACACTTGCGACGCACATCAGTGTGCACCCCAACACTCTGGTGCTCCGTTTATTTTATCCTTCTACTGGTGTGCGTGCATGGCTGACAAGTCTCTCATTTATTGACCATCAAAATCCACAACCCTTCTGCTTCAGAAGTGCATCAGTCTGCTGTCTCGGATCTCACACCGGACCTGTCGCCCTCCGCCAACATACCCATGGGCCATTTTGCAAGATGAATTTAGAAATGAGGGTTGCTTCACTTAGACGGACATTGATGTCACAGATCCCAATTTTCGACTACACTGATTATTCCTGGGCAAGGGATATAAAGAGCGCTTTTAGGATGCTTTCCGGCCGTGAAAGTCATGCTTGTCCCCGCTCCATTCAGTGATCCAGCCCTCAGTCTTTCCGGTAAATGAAAGTCATCACCCCATTTTGCACGCAAACAGGAAGCGCTGCCTAGCTTCAGAAGAACAAATATTATTCCGTGTTTCCCAAACGCCTAGTGGATGATTTTGTTCCGATTGGGGAACGGATCTCTCACTGGTTTAATAAAATGGTTTAGGTACGGTTAATATCAGGAACGTCGGACTCAAACGGCAGTTAAATAACTTAGAAAGAGAAAAATACAATAAAAACAATCCTTTAATTCTGATGGCCGATCCCGATTAAATAACATTTAAATCCACCACGTTATATGCGTCCTTCCATTCCAACGTGCATATCCAAACCCCATGCGGTCCAGCTATCTGCAGCTTGACATTGATAGTTGGCGCTGTCACCAACTCTCATGTCCCGAATTTCCAGCGTAAAGGTCATGTCCGCTTTATTGGTCGACACGACACATGGTCCCCCTGCGATGACCCGCTGCAGCTCTTCCACGGGCTGTGTCTGTTAGAACACGGGTCCAGAGTGAAAACGGTATGAACTTAGCGAACAAACCCGAAAGCGGCAGGAGATCGTAAAGGGCTGACACTATTCCCGGTCACCCTGTCGGACACTGGGTCATCGAATGCCTGAAGACGCCTGGCGATTATACACACTGGGATAAAGAGATGGATCACAATATAAACATTATCTTAAATATCACATATTTGTTTAGTTGATAACAAGAGAAAAGGTCATATATAGCAACATAGAAACATAGAAAATAGGTGCAGGAGTAGGCCATTCGGCCCTTCGAGTGGTTCTAAATCCATTAAAGTACTGGAAATGAAAAAAAAAAGCTGGCTGAAAATACTGTTCACAGAATCAGAGACCCAAGAATAAAAATATTGAAAAGTAAATTAAGTGCAATTCAGGAAGCCTTTGAAGTATTCTACATGTGGATTATGAAGATCCAGGACGCAGCCAAACCCAAGTAGACATCTTTCTGAATTCATTAGATTTGCCCACCTTAAAAGAGGAACAAAAAATACAATGAATTGAGACATAACAGAGGGTGAATTAAACATTGCAATTAGTAGGATCAAGCTGAGCAAGTCACCAGGATCTGATGGTTATTCGGCAGAATGGTCATAGCTGACAGCAACCAACAAGACTACATAAATGCTATTGAAAATCCTTGGGCAAAATTGACTCTTAAAATGTGGAAAACAGTTATAACAGTATAATTTATAGGAAGACATTACAATCCTAAATGGTGCGCATATGACACAGACTTTACTCCTAATAAATTAGCTAGTATGTTTAAAGACTGGACATTTAAAGGCATAACTGCTCTTTGTAACATTATGAAAGAAGGAAAACTGTTAAGTTTTGAAATGCTTAAATAAAAATTCCTGTTAGTAAAACAAGACTTCTATCGATACTTACAGATGCTGAACTATGCTAATAATAAAAATGTTAAAAAAATATAACGACGTCGAGTATAGGTTTGATGGGACTATTTAGGAAAGCGTATCTCAAATGTTTATAGTAAAATTATTTCATGTATGTATAAAGGGTGACTGAATCTTAATCACACTCAACCTTATATATTAAAATGAAATGGGAGAAGGAAGGAGGGATAATCATATCCGAGGAAGAATGGACAGCAATATGGAGGTGTCAATGGAAGTGTACCAGCTCACAAAACTGGAGGGAGTTTAGTTGGAAAAGGCAAATTTTATTACGCCTTCTCAGAAATCCCATTATGACTTTTTTCAAAAAAGTCGACTCCATTGTTACAAGTTTTATCTGGGATTATAAGAATCATAGACTAAGTAAAAAACATTTATGTAAGTCAAAGATAAATGGAGGTTTGGCTTTGCCAAATTTCTTGTTTTATTTTTGGGCAGTCCATATTAAAAATATGAATTTCTGGCTGGAAGAAATGGATCAACAACCCGATTGGTTAAGGATGGAAAAGAAAGACTGTTTACCTTTTGAAATTGGACCGATCATATTTGCTACCACCAAACTGCACAAAAAAACCTATAGGGAAAACCCCATAATACATAGTGGAATACGAATTTGGAAACAATTAAAAAAAGTTTTAAAATTGAAAAATATACCACTATGCCTTCCCATTGTAAATAATCCCTTATTCAACCCATCCTTTTTGGATAAGGGTTTCACACAATGGAAAAATTATGGAATTAAAAAGATTGGACATCTTTATGGGAAAGGCACTTTTCTTTCATTTCAGGAGTTACAACAGAATCGTGGACTGCACTCAAATAATTCCTTCAGATATCTACAAATTAGAGATTGTGTTAAATCTAACACACAAGTCTACAGGACTAGGGAACCAGAAATCCTTGATGAATGTTTGAAAAAACATCCTAACACTGAAAAATTAATAGCTTATATTTATAACACCCTCCTAAACAACGAGGTACCACCGACGGAACCATATAGACACACATGGGAAATGAATTAGGTCATCCTATAACGAAAGATTTGTGGGACGAAATTTTCAACATATACATCAATGTTCGTTAAATGCCAGGCATGCTTTAATACAATTTAAAGTCTTACATAGATTACACTAAAATAAAACTAAATAGAATCTTCCCACAAATCTCTCCTATTTGTGATAAATGTCTACATCTAGATGCTAATTTAACACATACATTTGCAAATTGTATAAAAAT
This sequence comes from Leucoraja erinaceus, assembly GCF_028641065.1. Taxonomy (NCBI): domain Eukaryota; kingdom Metazoa; phylum Chordata; class Chondrichthyes; order Rajiformes; family Rajidae; genus Leucoraja; species Leucoraja erinaceus. Next base: position 13,072,203 of record NC_073379.1, read on the forward strand.
TAAACATTTCTGGACTGATATTTTTGAAATAATTTCAGAAGTTATTAATACAAAACTGGATCCAAACTCAAAATTTATAATACTTGGAATATCAGAGCAAAGTTTAACACTCACAACAAGCCAAAGAAATTTCCTCGACTACAGTATAATAACCTGGAAAAAATTAATATTAAAATTTTGGAAAGGCCCTACGACCCCCACAATTAAAATGTGGATTGTAGAAATGCCGGAGACCCTATATCTAGAAAGAATTAGACTTGTCTTAATGGACAAACAAGAAAGTTTTGATAAAATATGGGCTCCATTCATTAATTATCTGACGGGATAGATTGGCCCAGCACGAAAACCCAACTGAAACTTGAACTCAGGATTAGATGAAAAGTCATACTATATAATCTACGAACCTATCTCCAATGACGTATTATAATCCATTCCACATTTTTTGTGTTTTTTTTATATTTGTGACTCTTTTTTCTCTCTTTCTCTCTTTATCTATATAAAAAAAACCCCCACTAGAAGCAGAAGTAATCGACAATTGAACATTTTAATAATGTATGACTGATGTATATGAAAAGTTTTTTTACTATAATATGTAACTATACTTTATAATATGTCTACTTCTAATAAAAATAAAAATAAAAAAAAAAAATAAAAAAAAAATCCCATTATGAGAACTGGAGAAAATGTGGAGATTTAAAGTCCTCTGGGATTGCCCTATTATTAAAGATTTTTGGAGAGAGTTACATGATGTCTTACAATACATTTTTAGATATCAAGTGTCTCTGGAGAATAAGACCATGTTTTTTTGTATTCATACATGAAGACTGGCGGAAAAAAGACAAATATTTACTGAATATATTGATTGTAGCTGGTAAAAAATCACTCACAAAGAAATGGTTATCACAGGAGAGCCCAACTCTGAATGCATGGATGGACATCACAATGGACATTTATAAAATGGAGAAAATAACAACATATGTTAACTTAAAACTAGTTATTTGTGTGACGCTGTGAAAACTGGGTTAACTATTTAACGTCTCACATGCCAGACTATTTTTTTTACAATTTGTTAATTATATGGTAAAGAAAGAATCACTCCCTAACTGTTTGTAGTTTTTACTGTGCTCCTGTTTCTATATTTGTTTTGTACAATTCTCAAAAAGTGGCAATTGAAGACAAACATAAATGGATGATGTGTACATATAGCATTATACCTGAAACCCGTTTTATGGAAATGTGTTTGCCGTGGAATGCCAATAAAAGAGTTGTTAAAAATAAAAGAAAATAGCTCGCAACCGTGATGAGCCACATGTTGCATTGGTCTTTCTAACGAGAGGCCTTGACTACTGGGTAAAGATGTTTTACTCCATTTAGTAATAGGTCTGATGAGAAGTCTCGAGGAGGGGTGTGCATTGTGCGAGTCGCCATGCGTTTTATTTTAAACATAATGTCATAGCGAGGATCGAAGATAGACACAAAAAGCTTCCAGTAACTAAGCGGGTGAGCCAGCATCTCTGGAGAAAAGGAATAGGTGACGTTTCGGGTCGAGTCCCTTCTTCAGACCGGATAATCAGGGAAATGGAAATGTAATATACAGACGGTGATGTAGGGAGATATAGAATAGATGAGTGAAATAATGCAGTGACTAGTGGGGTGCCGCAAGGCTCGGCGCTTGGAACCCCATTATTTACAATCCAAAATTAAGATTTGGACGAGGGAATTAAATGTGACATCTCAAAGTTTGCGGATGACACTCAGTTGGATGGTAGTTTGAGATGGGATGAGGATGCTAGGAGGCTGCAGGATGACTTGGATAGGTTGGGTGAGTGGGCAGATGCATGACACATGCAGTATAATTTGGATATATTTGAGAGTATGCAGTTTAGTGGCAAGAACAGGAAGGCGGATTACTATCGTAACGGTGTCAGATTTGGAAAAGGTGTGGTGCCTTGTCACATGTGACAATAAATCATTCCATTCCATTCCATCCCATTCCATTCCAATGCATTCCAAATATGTACAGGTTGGTAGATTAATTGATATCTGTAAATTTGACATTGTTCCAAGTGTGTAGGATAGTGTAAGTGTACGATGTGATCGCTGGGTACGACCCAGTGTACCCAGGTTTTGTTGCACCTCCCCTTTCCCAAATCTGACACCATAACGATAGTAACCTCGTTCAAATCCTTAATATATATTGTAAATAACTGGGTCCCAGCACCAGTACCCCACCTGGGTACGACCTCGGTGGGCCAAAGGGCCTGTTTCTACACTCTTTCTCTGACGTCTATGTGCAGAAGATCAGCGAGGAAACAATGGCACTGAACTTGATCAGGTTCGCAGTGTGCGTCTGATAGGGGAGCCAGGAGAAATGGAACCGAAATATCCAGACGGTGATGTTGGGACATATAGAATAGACGAATGAAAGAATGCAGTGACTAGTGGAGTACTGGTGCTGGGACCCAGTTATTTACAATATATATTAAGGATTTGGACGAGGTTACTATCGTTATGGTGTCAGATTTGGAAAAGGGGAGGTGCAACAAAACCTGGGTGTGCTTGTCCATCCGTCATTGAACGTGAGCGTGCATGTACAGCAGGCAGTGATGAAATCTAATGGCATGTTGGCCTTCATTGCGAGAGGATGAGTATAGGAGCAAGGAAGTCCCACTGCATTTGTACCTGGTGAGACCGCACCTGGAGTATTGTGTGCAATTGTGGCCTTCTAATTTGAGGAACGACATTCATGTTATTGAGTGGCTGTGGCGTAGGTTAATTCCGGGGTATGGCGGTGACATGACAAAATAATGGGTGAACTGGGCTTGTATTTCCTGGAGTTTCGAAGGATGGGGGGCGATCTTATAGAACCATATAACCTTGTTAAATGATTGGACAGGCTGCATGCATGTAAAATGTTCCCGATGTTGATGAAGTCCAAAACTAGAGGTCCCAATTTTAGAATAAGGAGAGCCCATTTAGGACCGGGATGAGGACAAATATTTTCATCCAGTTATTTGTGATCCTGTGGAATTCTCTGCCACAGGGAATGGAGGCCAATTCACTCGAAGTTTTCAAAAGAGATTTTGCTCTTAGAGCAATAGGAATCTAGGATATGTGTAAAAATCAGGAACGGGGTACTGATTTTAGATGATCTGCAGTCATCATATTGGCTGGCGGAGCCGAATCGCCTACTCCTGCACCTATTGTTCTATGTTTTTGTGTTTCTAAGATATGCAAAAAAGTTTCTTAGGTTTGTACGACTTGTAGACTATGAGACTGAAGAAGATGATTTGGAATAAACTGCGACTTAGGTGGGGGAGAGATGGAGAGAGGGAGAGAGAATGCAGAGGTTACTTGAAGTGGGAGAAATCAATTTTCATACTACTGGGTTGTAAGCTGTCTAAGCGAAATATGAGATGCTGGTCCTCCAATTCGTGTATGGCCTCGCTCTGACAATGGAGGAGGCCTAGGAGCCAAACGTTAGTGTGGGAATGGGAAGGGGAATTAAAGTATTTGGCAAGCGGGAGATCGGGCAGTTCCAGGCGGACTGAGATAAGGTGTTCAGCGAAACGAACACAGAGCCTTCGCTTGTAGTCGCCCACATATAGGAGCCAACACCTGGAACAGCGGACACAGTAGATGAGGTTGGAGGAGATGCACGTGAATCTCTGCCTCAACCGAAAAGACTGTCCGAGTCCTTGGACGGAGGAGGTATAGGGACAGGCGTTGTAGCTCCCGCGGTTGCAGGGGAAAGTAGCTAAGAAGCTAGATTATTAACGGGAAGGACATGTTAACCAGTGAGTTTCGGAGGAACCGGTCTCTGCGGAAAACGGATAGGGTTGAAGATGGGAAGATATCGCTCGTTGTAGGATCTCGTTAGAGGTGGCGGATATATCGGAGGATCATATGCTTGTACGATGGCTGATGGGGTGAAATGTGCGGACTGGGCGATACTGTCCCTGCTGCGACTGGGGAGGGGAGCAAGAGCAGAGCTGCGGGATATCGAGAAGACCTCAGTGAGGGACTAATCTATAATGTAAGAGGTGAACCCTGGTGAATATAGAATGAGTACATCTCAGATGTCATGGTATGGAACACTTAAACGTGGGCGCAGATGCGGCGCAGACGGAGGTATTGGGAGTAGGGGATAGAGTCTTTACAGGAGGCAGAGTGGGAAGAAAGGTAGTCAAGATAGCTGTGGGAGTCAGTAGGTTTATAGTAGATGCCCGTCGATAGTCTATCTCCTGTGATAGAGATGGTGAGATTAAGAAACGATCGGGAGATATCGGATTTGGCCCAAATGAATTTCAGTGCGGGGTGGAAATTAGTTATGAAGTTAATGAAGTCCGGCAGTTCTGCGTGGGTGAAGGAGGTACCCCGAATCACTCGTCCATGTTTCAGGCGGTAGCTCTTCTGCCCTCTCAGCTGTCATTATGGATTCAAATCAGCAAATGAAGGTGACGGGTCGGGTTCACTCTGATTTACACCGATAGTTATTCATCAATCAGCGCTTAAAATGTATCCAACCAATACAATCCTGAACACTGATAAACGTCCATCCATTGTAAGACAATATTGAAAGGAGCACTCGGAGAACAAGTTAGGATATTTGGTTTCGAGCAGACTTCACTCTTTAATGTCAAAGGGAACATCGAACAAGTCAATTTGAATCGATATTGAAATGAACACTTTCAACAATCCCGAAAAAATTCCATAATTTCAATGAAGATGTGTAAATTAGTTTTCCTATGTCAAAAGTAACTGCCTGCAATTTCCTGGGATAAAGAGATTGATCACAATATAAACATTATCTTAAATATCACATATTTGTTTAGTTGATAACAAGAGAAAAGGCCATATATAGCAACATAGAAACATAGAAAATAGGTGCAGGAGCAGGCCATTCAGCCCATCGAGCCTGCACCGCCATTCAATATGCTCATGGCTGATCATCAACATATGTCTGTCATGGGCATTTAATTCCTATGTAATATGAGTTCTGCGAGCTGTTTAACGGGACCTTGCAGAGCATGTCAAAACGA